>NW_004567114.1:40859571-40862721 GCF_000260355.1 Condylura cristata | reverse complement strand
CGGGATCGAACTCATGCGGAAGAGGCTTTAGATTCTCAGTGCTGTGCTTTAACCTGCTGCGCCACCAGGGAGGGCCAGCTGAGTCATTTTTTAAAATTAAGAATTAGTTCCTGGGCCCTCCCTGGTGGCGCAACAGGTTAGGGCACCACACTGCAAGTGTGAGCTGTAGCAGCTTCTGTGCCAGTTTGATCCCCAGACGTGGAGGTGACCCACATGGCATGGCAGGACTTTCTTGACCTGCCGCTTCTCCCCTCAGCAGTGTACTTCATCAATCTGCTTGTCCTGCTTCCCACTCTGTCTCTGGGGAAGCCTCTCACGGTGCCTGCACCTCTGGCTTATACCCCAGTTCTGTATGCATAAATAAATAAATCTAAAAGAATTACTTCCTAATGAATATAGAAAGGTCTTTCATATATAAAAAAACTAGTTTCTTCAGTATAGTTTTATCAATATTATGAAATATCTTTTAAAAACAACTATATCTTACTTGCATTTTTTTCAGATACTTCAGAATGAAGGATGAGTTATTAGGTCAATTCAAGTGCTATTAATGATAAAGTTAGAGAAATATTGATTTGTAAATTTTAGTTTAATGCCTCGGCCAAATTGTGAGGTTTTAGTAACATTGTTTGGGTTATCTTTCTCAGTTTGCTATTTTCTGAAAACAAATTAATAGAGCTTGCTGACTCTTGGTGTCATTTTGGGGTTATTGAGATTTTGAAAGCATTTTTGAAGTTTATCCATAAAATGTATAGAGAATATTTGATCAGAAGTTAAATGCCCAAATGTCTTCAACTGTAGAATGGATAATGGCTTTGGAAATGAACCATAGATAAACTCAAATAACCTGGAAGGATCTCAAAATGTAATGCTAAGGAAGCAAGACACTTTGAGTACAGTATGCTTCAATTTAGAAAAGAAATATATTAAAATAGGCAAAATTAAGTCTGTTTTATGGGAATGTATAAAGATCATAAAACTGTAAGGAAAGCCAAGGACATAATAAGCATAATCTAGAATATATTCTAGGGGCATATTAGGATTTTGAAATTAAGGAAGGGCAAGTGTGAGTATCCAGAATTATGGCAATATTATTTTTCTTGACTAAAGGATCTGATATGTAGCTATATTTTCTCTGAAACTCTGGCCTCATAATCCAGGTCCATATATTCTTTGTTCTCTTCTTCACTTAGCATCTATCCACTTTTTTTACTTTTACCAGTCTGCTTTTCACCTATACCTATTTGAAATGATAATGATTTTCTCCTTTATTTTATTATGAAGATAAGTTCATATCCACAGTCTCTTCCCATTTGTCTTCCATAAAACTCATCCCTTCCTTTTTAAAGGAATATATATGGAGAAGCAGAAACACACAGTTTTTCATTGTATTTCTTTCCCTTTCCTTTTCCCAGTCTTCCATGACTAGTATTTCTTGGATCTTTCTTTCATCCCTGGTTTATTTACTCCAGGAATTTCCTTTCAGAGTGCTAAAATAACATTCAAAATAGAATCTGTAGTAGAAGTGGTTAACTTTTAAAGATTTTTCATCTTACTATGAGGAACAGAAGAAAATATAATCATTAATATCTCAGTACCTATAGAAAAAGTAACAAAAACAAAGATAATAATGAAATCCTACAATATTTTTTTCTTTACACACATAGTCTCCAAGGCATGTTAACATGGCATGTGATCTAGTCATGTATTAATTGAGTTGTTATGTCAAGAAGACAAGATAGAGTCATTTTGTTTTTGAATAATTGAAAAATCTGCTTATGTTCATTTTGAAATGTCCATCAAACAGTTCATAGAATCATCTAATACTATTAAATATAGTTTAGTTCAAAGTTTTATTTAATTCCCTTTTTTTTAGACATAGGAAAATATACATTTTTTTACATCATTCTTCATTTTGTGCATTTTTTCATCTCAATTGTAATTTCTATGGACTTCCCCCTACCAATTCACCCATGTGATATCACCATAGTCCTGTGCACTCTTTGAACTCACTTTTAGTCCTTCATATTACTGGGTTAACAATGGTTTACAACATTGTATATCATTTAGAGGTACTGAATCTCATCATTCAAGTGTAGGTTACCGCACCACACACATCACCAAGGCACTGTAGAAGACCCCTCATCCTGGAATCAAAACATGATTAAGATGTTAGGAAATAAGCTATAACCTTGAATTTAATTTGGAAAATATTAGTATGAACTTAGGTATTTTATCTTTATGTGCATATGATATTCTTGTATGTGATTTTATGCATAATTTAAAAGAGTACAAACGTGACCAACCCAATATCCTAAGCACCCAGGTTGCAATCTTAAGATATTGTTTCCAATTAGAGAAATTATATCCTCTGGGACTAATACTAGCATCTGGTTTGGAATAGGAGTTGTGTAATAAGAGATAGAAATTCTACAAGATTTGACAAGTAAGATCTCAAGGAAGTCATTCCCATAATCATTATGGTCATATTATAAGATTCAGGAGCTAATGAAGAGGCTGGCCAAAGATGGAACAATTTGCAACTAAATTGATGTGTGAAATATAATGAATTGATATACATAAAATATGTCTATAATGGTCAGTTCATATAGATATTGACATTCAAAACACATGAATAGGTTAACTGCTGTGGATGACAGAAAGCTAATTTATAACCTTAAAAACCATGTAAATATAAGAATCCATCACATTTCTAATTTTGATGATAAAATATTTCAGATAACAAGTTAGAGCTTGAAAGGATTGGAATGTCAAAATTTTTCAAGCTCCAATGAATTATGGAACTGGGCAACAGATATCAAATATAGTTAATGTTACAAAAAGCAACACTCAGACTTTATGTATACAATGATAGAAAAATATAACAACCTATAAGCATCCCCAAATGGAATGAATATAAATCTATTAAAGTCTCTCATTCCAATTGCCAATTTACTGAAGTATTTATGACCCCAAGCCATGCAAAACCACACTATGAGTCAGCATTAATAAAACCCAGATTTTAAGAAACTGAAGTTTAAATATCCTGGCTTCCTTCATAAGTAAAATTAATTGAAAGAAAACCTTCTGAGGATCAAGCAATAAAAAACATATGAAGGATATATTTTTTTAATATTTATTTATGCATAC
>NW_004567114.1:40726317-40858856 GCF_000260355.1 Condylura cristata | reverse complement strand
GGGCGGGTCAGGAGAGGTCTGCCACGCCATGTGGTCGCCTCCGGGGCAGGCGGGAATCGAACTCATGAGGAAGTAGCCTCAGATTCTCAGTGCTGTGCTTCAACCCGCTGCGCCACCAGGGAGGGCCACAGCTGGTTACTTTTTAATCTATAATTTAATTCACTCCATCTTTATCTCTGTCTTCCATTAGGATCACTAAAATAACAATACATTTCATTGATGTTCTTAAATCATAATTTTTGCTGTGGAGTCAAGGATGAACTAAAAGGGATCGTGCTAAGTGAAATAAGTCAGAAAGAGAAAGACAAATACTGGATGAGTTCACTTATAAGTGAACTATGAAGAAAAAAGTAAAGGGACACATCAAAACAGACAAAATGAATCTTTGAAATCTCTCTGCAGAACTGAAGCTACCAGAGAGAGAGAGAGGGTAGGGGTTAGGAGCTATGGTGGAAGATTATGAATACCTGGGAGGTAGGGTTGTGATGACAGCATTTAAAGAGGTATGAATCTAAGTTCCTAAAACATGTACAATGTTGTAATGCACCTTCCTCAATAAAAAAGAAATAATAATAATAATAATAATAATAATAATAATAACATCCTTACTGCTTTAACCTGTTTTCATCTTTCTACACACTGATTTTACTATATCTTAACATTGTCCTCTAATGAAATTTTTATCAATCTTTGGTCATATTAATGTACAAAGTGCACCTTCAGTGCACACACTTACATACACACAAACACTGTTATTAATTCAAACTTCAATAGCTATATAAAGCCTGAGTTCCTAATAGGGGATTTAAAGACTACAGAATCTGCATCTGAAATGCCTTATAATCTTATGCATAATTATTTAGATTCCCACACCTGCACTCAGAGCACTCTCTTCTTCCTGTTCTCTGTTCAGTTTGTATTTCAGCAGCATTTCAGAAGTACTTACTATTTTTCTTTAAATATAGTTTACTACTCTTCACATACAAAGTTGTATGTCTGTAAAAATGTGAATAGTGAATAAAAGTTAGTAATTCTTGTGATAGCCTAGCAAAGGAAATAAAACCAAAGCAAATTAAATATGTTTATATTGTATTATTCTTTGTAGTTCCTGTAGTTTCCCAAATATTCATTATTCTGGTCATTCATTTCATGGAAAAATGTTTTTGTGTCAACAGAGAAATTTTTGAGAAATTAATAAAATTTCAGAGTATTTTTTAAAATTAAAATAGACAATTACTCAATTCTTAACATTTCCCACAGCAACTAAGGTGATTTTGCAATATTTAATGATAGAACATACTATATATACATTTATTTATTGGAATATCTAAAAGAATATGGAAATTTATAATTTAGAAATTCACATTTAAAAACACTTAAATTTTAAAATATATATAATTTTATAACATGAAATATATTGTTACCAAATAAAGTATGTCATTATATTGCATAGCTTAAAATATATGTTAAATATTATATTATTACTTATTCAATATTTTAATTTAGTTGTAACAATTTTCTAAATGACATATTTATGACATTTTTTGTGCTCTGAAGATATGGTCTTAATATTTTATTAATGAGTTTACAGAACATTACTTCATATTCCAAATGAGTATATTAAAATACAGGTACTTGTTAAGCCAATAGTTTCTTAAAACTGAAGGAATATTGAATAAAGTATTTTTTGTAGTGTTTTAAATATATGTGCTAGACACAAATATATAACTGAATTCTGCATCAAAACATTTCTTAAAGATACTTAAAGGGAAATATATATTAAAAAAGAATTACATTAAAATGTGTGATCTTGGCTCTGGAATGAATATGATCAAAGTATCATGTAGAAATAGCAATCTCTGTGGACAACATTAATATTAGAAAATCATGTTTTGCATTTTAGTTATGATTAATAGTTTTAAAGTTGTACAGAGAATAACTCAGTCTAACTCAAGAAAACTAGGCAAAAATAACTTCATGTCTCTAGTAACATTTCCCAAAATTTTCTCTGTATTACTGCAATATCAATCACTTAACATGATAGATTCCTCAAATTGTACATCTGAGCTAACATACACAATTTTGTTCTTCCTGAATTATCAGCTCATATTTTGTCCAGTTTATCCACTTGCCTTTTAAACATATAAAAGGTATGTTAAATATGTAAAACTTAAGGAAATGAAGAAAAAAATACCTTTTTATTTTTAAAGCCATGTACCATACATTCAATTTAAAACCTACTAGAGCACACCTCATTTTAATATGATGTAATGAGACTCTCTTTTTTAATATGATAAAGTCATAAAAACTTCTAATCCATTATTATTATCAATTTAAACAATTTATTTCTGTACTTGAGTATTACAAGAGATTGAACAAGAAGATAGATTATTACCTGAGTCTAAGATCTCAAAATTACATGAGCTACTTAATTAGTTCATGTTAATAAGATTACTAGATATAGATTTAAGGTATTTATAACAATCAATTAATGTAAGTTAGGAATAAGATGATCACTTATGCAGCTAATCATTTTCAACAGCTTCCATGATACCAAAATACATCAAAAGAAATGGTAAGGTACACTGAAAAGCTACTATCTTACTAAAAGAGACTCATTAAATGTTAAATTCCAACTATGCCAGTGTTACTTGAAGACAAACATCAAATACATAGCAAATATAAATTACACATTATTTATGGTTATAAGCAACACTCACAAGTGCCACTTTTGAATATCTAGCTCTTAAATCATATTACTGTTTAATAGATGATTCTGCTCTCATGATTCAGCATACTCATCTATTTTATGATTTATTCTTTTGTGGCGATGTGCTGAGAAAAAATTAGCCAATATATATGGTGTCGGTTGGTGTTCAAAACAACAGACAAATGTACTCATCAAATGTTAGTATCTAAAAGGGACTCTTTAACTTCTTTATACGAAATTTTGCTCATTTTCCCACTCAAAGTAAGAATTATTTTTTTGTTAAGCACCCACCCTAAGAACTCACAGCCTCATGTAATATTAAATCATTTGAGAAAAAATATGTGACATAGTGCTGATTCAGCTGGGGATTGAATTCATACTGAAGTGGCCTTAGCTTCTTAGGTGGAATGCATATTTATTTGAGATGTCATTTCAGATATTGGTAAAATTCATCATTTTTCTTGAAGTACATCACTCTATACTTTTATATATGCACTACTTTTCTGTTAGATTTCTCAACTAGTTATAACTGAACACTTATTAATTTGAACAATTTGTATTTTATTTTCATGAGATTTCCTAGTCTACATTCTAAAATTAATTATTTGCATTTATATAATTTCCCTGATATTAACTACTCACATTTTATTTTTATTGCACTATTTATAGGCTATGTCAAGCATCATTAAGTGGGTATTATTTCTGTTGTCCTAATTTTAATGACAGTAAAGTTTCAAGGTTTTTTTGCTTGAGTAACTTTTTAAATTGTACTAAAATGTTTTTATTGTATTATTGGTTACACAGAGTTTTACCATATACTACTTGAACCAATATTTGACTGCTATTACATGCATTTAAGGTTATTCAACTATACATTAATAATACTTAATACTTAATGTCTATGATATTTCATGTTTTAAGCCATTATTAACTAATAATGTGTTTCAAAAGCTTGTAAATTTGCTATGGATATTCATGTTACTACTTAGTTATATAAAAAAAAGAAGTGACAAATGGGATATACATCTACTAAAGATTTATTTATTTATGCAAACAGAACTGGGGAGCAGAACAGGGCGACTGATCAAGTTATACTGCTGAGGGGAGCAGTGGGCGACTGGTCAGGAGAGGTCTGCCGCGCCATGTAGGTCACCTCTGGGGCAGGGATTGAACTCATACTGAAGTGCCTTAGCTTCTTAGTCCTGTGCTTTAACCAGCTGGGCTGGACTTTAACCCGGGAGGGCTGGGACATATGTTTTTTTTTTTTTTTTTCATACAGAATTGGGGTACAGACCAGAGATGTGGAGGGTGATAGAATTCACCAGAGACAGAGTGGGGAGCAGAACAGGCAGATCGACGAAGTACACTGCTGAGGGGAGCAGTGGGCGGGTCAGGAGAGGTCTGCCACGCCATGTGGTCACCTCCGGGGCAGGCGGGAATCGAACTCATGCGGAAGTGGCTTTAGATTCTCGATGCTGTGCTTTAACCCGCTGCGCCACCAGGGAGGGCCAGGGACATATGTTTTTATGTAGTAGCATATGACTAGTTGGCTACAGTCTCCAGCACTTTGTATTGTCTCTATTCAATTTCCCAGTCTTGTCTTTGATGGATGGCCTTCTAGCTTGTGAGCCTAATCTGTGTAAAAGTGAATTTTTGACTCAAAATGATTCCATTCATTATTTGGAGATGATTTTGCCTGGAGTAGATAAACATCAGTCTTTTGAACATGAGAATATTTAACATATAATTACTTTTAAATATGTATTCTGGACCCCTGGTGGTGGTGGGAGGGTGGTTGCTGGTAAAAACATACATCTTTCTCTAACTGGACAGAAGATAATGTGTCTTGCTCACTTTCTTTTTTTTCAAATTTTACAATGCTTGACATGGTGACTTTCACAGAGACAATTATCAATAAATACTTGTTACAAAATATATATGAAAAAAGACCCATTTCATGGTATGCAGTAGCTGAAGTCACCTTCAATGACTTCCAAAGAACTTAACATGTTTGTAAACATTTTATGGTAATCAGTAGACTAAAATAACTTTTCCTTTGTCTAATAAGCAAACATTTAATCAAAAGTTATTATGGATACTTTGCTTTTAGTCACAGGCCACATCTGTTTTGGAAAATATTGTTGTCAGATTTACCTAATATCTTGCATCCATGGAAACAGAGTTAATAGACTATATTGCAGGAAGTTTGAGTTACTTTTTTGTTCCAACAAAACATTTAAATGTAGTCATCTTGGAAAAAAATACATAATTTCAGGTGAAAGTGTTTTCAACAGAAGGTGTTTCCACCAGATGAATTGAAGCCATTTCTATATAAAGTGATTATTGAGCCCTAAGTGCTTATTGTCCTTTAGTTATATATATTAAAAAAAAAAACATAACTAGTCCTGTTTTTCTTTTTGAGTAGAGCTTTACCCTAGGACACTTGATGTTGTAATTAAGATCCAGGTGTTTCCTGTTCACCTGAGTGAGAAGCATAAGGCAGGTGTTTACATGTCACAATCTCAGGCAGCAAATAGTAGTCTCGTCTATGAAGAAATACAGGTGATCCAATCTGGCTTTACCCATCAGTTTGGACTCTTGTTCTTTGGGATCCTCATGCTCTAGCTAGTGACCATAACACTGCACCCATACTACCCCAGCTTTTGAGCATGCACCCGCTGTTCTAATACCCACACTGTGCATCCCCTTCAGTGTAGTACAAGCTTTCTCAGCTCAGGGCAGCAGATGAGAAAATGTGCCACGATGCCCATATGTCTTTATTCTGGGGCAGCAGGGGAGATGAAGTGAGTAACAGCGGCAGAGTCCAGCAGCAGCAGCCCCTGAAGGCTCCTGCCACAGCGCCCCATGATCACCGGTGTCTAGCCTGTGAGTGTCCCCTGAGTGCCCTATGACCTCCCACCCCTCACCCAGAGGCGTCCTGTTAGTTCTTACATGATTTATAGACAAAGCCAACACCTGGCCAAGTTTAGGCGTTGTTTACAAAAATATCCTTTGTGTGTATGAACTGTGCATCAAGGTTACATTTTAGTTTCCACACCTGTGTACTACATCTCAAGGCTACATGTTATCTAGTAGGCCAACTGGAAGGTCAGGGGAAAAACACTGAGAAACTCTAAGAAAATTCTTTGCCCACCCGCCCTAACAAGTTCCCATTGTTAAAGTGCCTGCTGTGGGAGCCCTGCCCTTGGGTTGATAACATCAGAGGGTCTTTGTAGAGCGGCTACCGCTCTCTCTCTCCTGGGTTGCACTGTCCTTCCCTTTTTCAGTCACTAGTTTCTGCAGTACTGTTGCTACTGAGGTGTGAGATGCCATTTATCTTTCAGAGGTTGTTGACTTAGCTCTGTAGTAATTCAGTTGTCACTCTGTGGAGAAAGTGAGCCTAGCATCTTTACTGTGCCACCAACATGGAGGACTCTCAAAATGAAATTATAAAACTGGAAAGAATGACTGTACCGATATGATTTTCTAAAAAAAATGCATGCAGTTTTCCAGTTCTTCAACAGTGAGTTTTCATTATAAAAGCACTTTGAGGATAATGTGATTCTAGAAATTGCTTTTAAAAGAATTATACCGGAATCTCACAGTTGGGTCAGAATAGGTCAGTTAATTGTTTTCAAATTTGTACATTTTATATCCCATGAAAACTCAAATACATTAAAATACAGGTACCACTCTAGACAGAAAGAATTGGACCACTTTATTGAAGAATTAAAAGCTGATTTGAACAAATATGTCAAGTAAAACCAAGGAGGGGTATTTTAATATAAGTCCTGTAACTAATCATTTCAGCTTTCTTATTAGATTGCCCACTTACAAATAATTGTCATATAAATGACTCTGCCTTTTAAAGTTCTTTATTTTACTCTGAATACCCCAAGTGCTTGAGAGAAGATTATGTGAAGAGAGGAGGTTAAACATGAGTTGTTCTTCACTTTGGTACTGACTAATTTTTGGAAATTCAGCCAATGTTTCCAACCATTTTTAACTTCCTGTATACTGGGATCATCTGGGGAAATTAGTTTTTCAAACTTGGAATCCTTTTGAAATTCAGATTTCTTGATCTGCAACTTATTATTGGCATGGAAATTTTCTTTTCCTAATTCTTCAGTTTATTTTAGTAAAGTTTGCAGTCAAATTTTGGGAACCACTTTCTAATAAACAATTAAAATTCTATGATTACTCCAACATTTATCTTCTCTCACTGCAGGTTAACACAAAAGATGCTTTCTTTGCTTTAGATATCATGGAATAAAGAAATAAAGAGATAATTATATAATTTATACCAAGAGGGGCAGAGAGAGGGGAAAGGTTTACATCCTGCCATCTTGAAATTTCTCTATTTATATACCCTGAATATATACAGACTCTAGTCTCATATATATATATATATATTTGAAGCTATCAATTTTTCTCAAAATAACTGCATCAATGAAAAGCAAATATTCTTTTTTCTTGCTCTAAGCATTACATTACAGCAGCTTGGATCATAATCAACACTATATCTAACCTCAATATATTTTTACAAGATTCTGTTGAATTGAAAAAAAGAACTTTAAGAACAGATATTCTCTCCCTGAGCAATAGGAGCCCCATTAACAAAAAATTCTCCAACCTATCAAAGGCTATTCATCCTCACGTCTGGTGCCCCTTCTGAATCCACCAACACCCACAATAGCCAGTTGTCAGATTTGAATAAGATTAAACATGATTGAATTCTACCTCTTGTCAGAGTGTCAGGGCCCTCTTTTATTTAATTTTGCAACTCATTTATACTTTACATAATGGTTTCTGATAATATTATTTAAGTTGAAGAGAGAGATCATTCTAAAACAGTGATTCTCCAAGTAAACTCCCCAACCATAAATGTCAGTATCATCAAAAAACTTGTTAGAATGTCAAATCCCAGACCCGAACACACTTATTGAATAAGAATCCAGCAATCTGTGTTTTTAAGGTCCCGAGGTGATTCTGAACCATGTTAAGTTTGTAAAAACAAAATTCTAGGGGGAAAATTGTCCTCTGGTACTGAGAATAAGCTACATTCAACCCATGTTAGAGTAGGGGAAAAGATTCAGGTGAATATTGTTTTGTGTCTTTGATACCAGCAGGGACTTGTTATGTCTAAAAAAAGAAAATATATCCAATGTAGTGAAAACCTGTCAATAAGACAGTGATTAAAGGGTCAAATCATTCAGGAGGAATGTTTAATAGTATTACACAGAAAGCCACATGCATTCATGTGTCTGTGCCATGACAGTGTTCTTTGAAGGTTGAGCCCAGTGTATAATTTAATCTTTCTGTCACAAGGAGTTGACATGTAACACAGTTCCATCAGAATATATGAGAAACAGAAAACAGAATACCATAACCACAAAAAGGCATTTTCAGAGTTCCAAGAAAGAACACGATACCTTCCAAACCCTATAACACTAAAAGGATAACTTAATTTTATCAATATAGCTAATGAAGATCTTGTATTTACATCCATCTCTGTGCCAAATTAATACATATATATATATATACATACATATATATGTATATCATTTCTAGAGTCATAAGAAAAATTCGTGATATTTAGAGCCTTTTTTTTTTTTTCCATTGCAGACACTGACCGTTATCTCAATACTGGTCCCTCCACTTAAATGCCTCACTCATGACCCCTTATCATTTGTGTACTAATTGTCTCACTGTGTGGTATGATTTAAAGCATGCTGTTGTCCCTCAGTAAGACTGTCCATTGCTTTTAAGGAAAGTTCCCCAAATTTCCTTGTGAGAGTTTTTTCCTGAACCACACTTACTAGACATCACTCTATCTGTCAGGGTCTGGCTAAAGTCCTTTGTACTTTATGCTATTTTAATAACTATCAAGAATGCATTCTGTTCTTATCACTCCATCTTTTGATGTACTTGTCAATTTCCAAACCCAAAAGGAAGCCAAATATTAGAGAGGTAGGTTGATGCCATACACCAATGTCACTGTTTCACAGAAAAAGAAGACATATCTGGAAAGAAAAATGAAACCTATCTGACACACCAACTATCTGTCTTTCAGTTTTTTTATTAAGAAAATCATAACAATATTCCTTATAAAATGTTTAATAAAGATGCTGATACCTGCTTTTTTCTTTTTCCTCTGAATGTAGAAAACAGCAGCAATGTACTCCGACTATCTTATCAGACTGATCCTTCACTGTGGTCTGGAAACTTGGCTGGGAAACAGCTTCTTACAATCCTTCAACTTTTTGCTAAATGGTAAGAACAACCCATTGTTCCTGAACTGCACAATGTGGCTTCTGTTCTGCACCTGCTTCCTTCTGGAAGTGTGGAATTCTAGTGCCCAACCCTCAATAAAATCTTTGAATTGCTAGGCTTAAGAGAATTTCCTTTGTAGACAACATTTCCTATGTGCAGTTTCACACCTGACTGTGCAGAAATGAAGCTTATCTTGTGTTACTCCACTAGAAGAGGACTCTAACAAGTTCCGCTATGGCTTCTTCTAGATTTCATCCCATGAACCTTTTCTTATTGCTGATGTAGCTTTGAATCTTTTCAGTGTAATAAATGATAGCCATGAGTAAGAATATATACTGAGTCCTATGAATCTGCCAAGTGAATTACTGAATTTAGGGGTGTCCTTGGGAATCCCAGCATAATACACTACTGCTAGAAAATCATAGCTTGAAAGTTCACTCAATTATTCAGACATTTAAACATTTTTGATTCCTAGCTGCAAGATATGCACTCTCTTGTGCTTGGAAAAGCACTTCAAAGGAAATTTTAAAACCTATAGTTTATCTGTTTTAATGACATCAGATGTCACAAAGAAGGCATGAAACTTATTTACATTATCTTACCATTATCACTTACTGCTGTACCAAATAAGCAATGTAAAACAGAAAACTCAATGTTTGAAGAAAATATCAGTTTTTTTGATAACAATAATTTCAGAAAGACTCAACATGGCATCAAAGCATGACATTCATTTTATATTGAAACAACTCCAAGTAATGAAACAAATGTTAAGAAATAGCATTTTAAATATGCTTTAGAATCAAAGTGATAATCTTTGTGTTATTAAATCTAAGTCTACTTTGGTTTACTATTAACAAACTTTGTATCTTATGTTTGCATATCAATAAACATGAAATCTTTAACTGAATATACACTTACATTTAAAAAAAATAACTGTAATAACTTCTATTTCATTTATGACTGCCAAAAGCTCCAATTAATTTTTACTCCTTTTAACTTATTTAAAACTTTTACACATTGAAAAAAAGTAGGTATTTGTTTTAGATTTGAGGTTATTTTGTTTTAATTTCAGCAATGTCTATGTCACATAAAAGAATTCTGGCATATATTTTTAAATTCTGTATTGACTTTAAAACTTTTCTACCACTTATAACAATATGAGGCAACAGGATTTTTTTAAGATTTATTTATTTATTCATATAGAACTGGGGTACAGGCCAGAGATGCGGAGGGTGAGAGGATTCACCAGAGACAGAGCGGGGAGCAGAACAGGCAGATCTACGAAGTACACTGCTGAGGGGAGCAGCGGGCGGTCAGGAGGGGTCTGCTTCCCCATGTGGATCTCTTCTGGGGCAGGTGGGAATCGGACTCATGCAGAAGTGGCTCAAGCTTCTCAGTGCTGTGCGTTAACCCGCTGCTCCACCAGGGAGGGCCCGGCAACAGGATTTTTAAAGAGAGAGAACAAATATACAAAAAGAACTAAGTTAACTGTATCTCTTAAAAACTCAAAAGTGCTTTACCATCATTTTTCTGAACTATAAATTTGACGACTAGATAGCTTTACTCATAGAACAGAAGCAAATATATATATATATATATATATGTGTGTGTGTATATATATATATATATGTATGTATGTATGTATATAAAACAACTATATTTACAAGGAGCAACATTTTGGTAATAGATATATTTCTTTTTAGCAAACCAAGAATGCCAGTATTAGTTGTTGACCAACAACAGTTTAGTTGTTAACCTTCAAGAAAATATAATATTTATGTAAGACGAACCTAGCTAGTCATCATAAAATAACTAATGGTTATTTTCTTTTTGAATAGGATCTATAGAAATAGGAGGAAATTGGTTTAAAAATATTTATATCACAATAGAAACTCAATGATGGAACTTATATGAGATACGCATATATATGTCCACCGATATGTCTATGGAGTCTTTCATCTTTTACCCTTTTATCTTTAAAAATAATAATATATTTTTGGAGAACAAAAACATGTGTGGAAGAAACTACTTTTTCACTCTGGACTAAGAACAGTGATATTTTAAAATGAAGCATTGGGAAAAGAAAAGAAAAGCGATGCTAAGGTGATGGTAGTTTATTCACATACAGTTAAGTGTTCTTCAATGATGTCTTTTCTCCTGAAATTTCACTTAAAGCAAAATGGTGGGAACCTACTTTTTAAAATAATTACTTAGTGTCAATTAAGAAAAAATAAAAACTCTCATTTGAACATAGTAGGAAGAATTCATGCAGAGAAATCAAAAGAGAATTTAATTTCTTTATGAAGAACAGAACTCACTGGACTAGGTGTAGTTGAGCTTTCTAGCTTGAAGCATATAGTTAGTGATCACTTTGCAAATGCAGAAAATAATTCCCCTTATTGACAACCTTAGCAGCAATCCCATTTTATTTCCATACTAGTTTTTACAAATAGTATGTATTGACGATGTGTAGCACCCGACATATATTATAAAACTACTAAAGAGAAAAATTACTTCCTTTTATTTAGGAGAGAAGAGATCATGTGTAACACTATAGCTGTCTTTAGGTGAGATTATTACAACTAAAAAAATTGATGATTTGATTCATGTAATAAAATCTCAAAATAATCTAACAGTTATTCAACCAAAACATCTGAAGAAGTTGAGGTCTTTGACTAGAATAGGCCTAGATTTTTTTTATATTACAGTCTACTTTTTTTCTAGTAAACCTAGTGAATTCATTTTACTCTTATAATAGATGCCATGAAATTTCAGATTTATCACAGCTTTCCGTTGGATTACTTTTTTCTTAGTATAAAATTCAATGTGTCAACTTGTTTAGGTGGAAAGAAAAATCAATATCTAAATATACTCATTTTTTCCCAGAGAAATTCCCAAGAGAAATTATTAGATGATTCAATAATTTTTTAGTTATGGAATATATCCTGTTAAATATGTATTAAGTCATTTTATCCCATACTACTCAATTATATCACAACCCTGTCATAATAGTCATAAATCATCTTTTTTTTTCTCCTCATAGAGCAGAATTTTAGGTATCATGCATTGCAATTGTATATACTTCCATTTGGGGTTAATAAATATAAAAAAATTTTTCTTTAAAATTGAAACCTATAAAATCAACCCATAGAAAAGCATACTTATGATCTGCAGCATTCTTACATTCTAAGAGAACTTCTAAATTGATTCTTAGTTGGAACATTTAACCATCTCTACTGAATTTGGAGCTTATGAAAATTCTGTAACTAACAGAACTATTGGTTACATGAGTTATTTGTTATTTTGACCAAGCAAAGGGCTGTATAAAGGAAAATAGATCTAAAGTAGGCATTGACATTTCTTTATTAAGGCTCAGGATTCAACACATCATCAAGTTTGCAAAGGTCATTATTCTTATCCTCTTGATTAAATTAACTGGAGGGTTTATCAGGCTCTCAGTATAATGATCTATTATCAAACTTTCTTTATAATTCTATATTATACTCTTGCTTGGCAACAACTCTGGCTATTTTGTTTTGTATTGTTTTTATTTCCCTTATAGAGATCATTAAACAGGAAGAAATAGTCTTACAGTGCTATGTGAGGTCCACCACCCTATCAACACTTGTCCACTTAGTAGTTATAGTTAGCAGTGCAATCTAATGCATTTTTAGAATGAAAATCAGTCTTTCAGAATTTACTATAGCTTGTCTATTGTTACAAAGCCCATTACTGCTAAACAAATACAAAAAAAATCTCATATATATGAAATTTGGAACACTAGATATTAGATATATGATAATCCCATAAAATTACTAAAACCTGTACTCTCCGTGGTGGCTCCATGGGTTAAAGCACCGCATTATGAAGCTCTCTAAAGCCACTGCAGCATGAGTTCGATTCCCAGCCAGGGAGCTGAACCACATGGCATGGCAGACCACTCCTGACCCACCCACTGCTCCCCTCAGCAGTATATTTCAGTAGATCTACCTGTTCTGCTCCCCACTCTGTCTCTGGTGAATCCTCTCACCCACCACACCTCTGGCCTGTACTTTAAGCATAAATAAATAAATCTTTAAAAAAAACATTACTAAAACCTTGCTAGGTCATGTCTGATATAGAATGATGGCTTCCAATTTTATCAACTTGGAGTAATGAATTTACTCTTTCAACAAATATAAAGTCTATGTTATATACAGTAGGCTAAACCTTAGAAACACAAAAAAATGGGCTGACAAATGAAAACAGAGTAAAATGTTTTGCATCAGTTATTTTATTTGAGATATAATTGGCATATATCATTTTGTTAATTGACATGTACAATGTGTTGATTTGATACATTGTTATATTGCAAAATGCTTACCACCTTAACAGTAACATTTCTTAAACTTCGTAACATTATCATTTCTGTTTTGTATGTGTCTCTGTGTTTAAGTTCTAGTTTCTTAGTAACTTTGATTTATATAATTCAGTATTGTTGCCTATAATCATTACACTATGTATCAGATCTGTAGACCTTATCAATTGCAAGTCTGTGCCCTTAAATATCTCCCCAATCTTTTTACTCACCAACTCCCAGCAACCAACATTTTAGTATTTTTATTGTTATATATATGTATGTGTGTGTGTGTGTGTGAATTTGTGTTATGTCATGTCTGAATATTCTCACATAATGGCCCGATCTTTAAGAAGTGGTTATTATCTGGTCATTGGGAAAATAGCCTTGTGAGCAAGGAATAATAAGACCTGATTTCTGTTTTTGAAAAGTTGGTTTGCAACAGCATCAGGGTTTTGATTTTGAAGGCAGGAAATAAAACAATAATTGTTTATAAAAGACATTTAATATTTTGAAGTAAGAGTTGATGAGGATTCTGAAAACAACTAGTGGTATGTAAAGGATCTCAGTAATATGAAGATAGAATTAAATAAATTTGGAGTTATTTTGATGTACATTTGGCGATTTCAGCATATATATTGTGTCTATTTTAACATGAGTTGCTAGGATAAGGAAGCATATGTAATCCTAGAAAAATGTTATGATAGACTTTTAGACACAAGAACAGAAGTAGAAACAAAATGGAATGGAAGAGGAATAGGAATAGGACTAGAATTGAAAATACTTATGTTAGAGAAGGGAATCAAAAAATACTAGACTGATTTTTCCAGATACTCAGTTAAAAAAAAAATGAGTGGAAAATATGCCCTTTAAAGACACTCCTGTAATTCACATAAACACCACTCAAATGACAAATATCTGGAAAAAGTAAAGTAGGTTTCTAAACCAAACCATCGGTTGATAGAAACTCCTGCAATGCATTCTTTTCAATTTTTGCCAAAAAATTATTTGTAGTGAGTTCATTAGTTGCATTTCTTATTTAAAAACACAACCTGACCACAGTGTCATTTCGTCAAAATTTCCTTATTTAGAAGTTTATTGAAGCACAATTGGTTTACATAGTTATTAATATTTTAATTAATTAATTTAATTTTTAAAGGTTGTTTTGGATTTTTTTTCTTTTTTTTTTAAAGATTTATTTATTTATTCATACAGAACTGGGGTACAGGCCAGAGATGCGGAGAGTGTGAGGATTCACCAGAGACAGAGTGGGGAGCAGAACAGGCAGATCTACGAAGTACACTGCTGAGGGGAGCAGCGGGCGGGTCAGGAGAGGTCTGCCACGCCATGTGGTCACCTCTGGGGCAGGCGGGAATCGAACTCATGCGGAAGCGGCTTTAGATTCTCAGTGCTGTGCTTTAACCCGCTGCGCCACCAGGGAGGGCCTTTTTCTTTTTTTTTTTTAAGATTTATTTGTGCATACAGAACTGGGGAACAAGCCAGAGATGCAGGGGCGGTGAGAGGATTCACCAGAGAGAGTGGGGAGTAGGATAGACAGGCAGATCAACGAAGCACACTGCTGAGGGGATCAGCGGGCAAGTCAGGATAGGTCTGCCGCGCCATGTGGTCACCTCCTGGGCACGCGGGGATGGAACTCATGCGGAAGTGGCTTCATCTCCTTAGTGCTATACTTTAACCCGCTGCGCCACAAGAGAGGGCCAGTTATTAATATTTTGTAATTATACAATCTCTCTCTGCCTAGAGAGGCTGACTCCAGCCAGCTCTATGATAAAAAGGGACCACCAACCTGCCTTGAGTGCAGGGTGCTGGGCTTCCTTCCTTTCATATCTGACTGTACGGTTCAAAAATGAACCAATCGGGGTTCTCCCAGGTGGTGGAGGTGATTAAAGCACAGCACTGCAAATATGGCCACAGCCCCTTCCCTGTAAGTTTGATCCCCGCCTGGGAGGTGACCCATATGGCGCAGCAGACCTCTCCTGGCTCACCAACTGCTCCCCTCAGTAGTGTACTTTGTCAATCAGCCTATGTTCTAATAGCCACTCTGGCTCTGGTGAATCCTCTCACGGCCCCTCCCCCTGAACCTCTGGCCAGTTCTGCAGTCATAAATAAACAAATCTTAAAAAAAAAAAAAAAAAAGAAAAGAAAGAAAGAAAGAAAAAGAAATGAACGAATCAGGTGCAAGAAAATGGAACAATTATGTTCAAGTCCATTTCACTAATTAATTATTTGGATTGGAAATGGAAAATGAGTTGTTTGGTGTTAAATGAAGACCAGCTGCTTAAGATTAAAAATGGTATAATCAGGCTTGTAGAATGTGTGACTCATAATGAGATATAAAGCAGAGCAAGAGCAAGATTGAGTCAGACTATACCTAGGACCCCACAATCCCCCTCGAGGCAGAGGCTAAAGGGGAACTTTTTGTTTACTTTCATCTCATTTATAGACCATCAAACTACATCTTCTGGTCAGAGTTTCAAGACCTAGAGGCACAAACAAATACAGAATTCTTGGACCTGGATGCTTGGGCAGTCTGCACCTTCGGCTCCTTCTGTAGCCCTTCAGGACAACTCATAGCAACTAAAACTGATCCTGGTCTGAAAGCCCAAAGTGCAGCCATGTGGATCCCCACTGTCTCAAGATGACAATAAGCACCAGTGCTATACCCCAAAACTCAGCTAGAAGCAGTATAAAAGAAATTAGACATTTGCCCCAACAATTTGTCATGGGCAGGTGATGGGGTACAATGTAATAAGGTTAAAAACTATGCTGCCACTCCTTGTCCAGCAGGCAGTTCTGGGAGGCTTACAGAAAAGAGAATTGATAAGGTTTTTGAGAATAAGACCATAAGCAGGCCACTGTGACCAAAAAAACCTGTCCAGCACCAGGAAAGCAGCAGCAGAAGCCAGGGCATGTGTCTTTGTCAAAGGTCAGCACCCTAGAACAGATATCCCAGCAAGAAATGGGGTGCAGACTGTGACCCAAGTAAGAAAGACAACAACAAAAAAAAGCCTAAATCCCCTTCCCAGTGCAGACTACAACTTTGTCATATGTTGTATAAAATCTATGAATGTGACTTTTAGAGGCAAGTATTCTTTCCTCATTTAAAGAGATATTTCAATGATCTGTTGCTATCTAAGATACTTTGGCTTAAAAATTAGATCTTTCACATGTGTGACTAAGGTGTTATTGAGGCACACGACATTGTTAACATTAAACTCTTAAAGTCAAACACCTACACTTTATGCAATCTTAATACTATAGCAATTTCATATTATATTACTATCATTCTTCATGAAGAAATTTTTAATAATTGGAATTTTATACAATTTTATTACTGTAAATGAGCTTGCATTTCAAACTCATTCCCCTGTAGCATTTTATTTATATATGAAAATAATGTGTTATACCTGAATCTGACATAATCACGTATTAAGTATTGCATAATTAATTATTATATTTCTCTGCCATTAATTATAGAAATATATAATAAGCCAACAACATAAACATGTTAAATTGTTGGATAATTAATAAACATAATAAAATATTGGAAATGCATATTTTAATAAAATGAGACTTTTTTTTCCAAGTTGTTTATGTCCCCAAATTAGTATTATATTCAACCATATAATATATTTTGCTAGCATACAAACATTTTCTCAAGACTTGGAGAGGGACAAAAGACATTCCAGGTACAGAATCTGTGGATATTTTGTTATTATCTGATTCTACATTTTAGAAAGCTTTCTACCAAGTAGTCTGTTTCACATACCTTTAGGGTCAGAAATGGAAATCAAAGGGAATTGTAATGCAACCAGTTCCTTTCCATAGCAATGAAAATTAATTTCTTTTGGTAATAAACATAAACCTGAAGTCAAATTCTTCTGTGAACAATGTTACTGAGTCATCCATTAGTCAGTGTGGGGGGGGGGAAAAAGTGACAATTGTGATTTTTTTCTTTGAGGTTCATGATTTTATATTTTAAGCATTTATTTATAGATTCAGCAATTCAAGAAACACTTGCTCACAATTTTATTCCTATTTATGTTTCTAGACTTACGTACTTAGAAAACTCATTCATATAAAAGAGACTGTATTAATTTTCTATTCTTTAACTCCCTCTTAGTCAAATATCACACAGTAACCTAATATTACATGTTTATTATTATAATTGTAAAATTCACAATTTCATTATTGTAAAATTGTTCTTAGTGGTTGATTAGCTGACAACATTGATTCAATATTGCTAAAAGCAAAGATTGAGAAACTTACTTACCAAAAGAATTAGAACAGTCAGAGAAATCTAATCTAATTGCTCTCAAAACAAGCAGAGTTTTAAATAGAGTCCAATTTATTGGAAAAAAGTTACTCTTAACAAATATCAATTTAGTGGTGTTTTGTAGACATTCTTATAAATTATTTTAGTTTTAACTTGTGACTATTTTAGAAGGAATAACTTTTAAAATACATAGCAATTTTGCTTAAGCAATTCTATCTTACTCAGGAGGGGTTTGGAGGGACAACCTGGTGTTCTTTGGGACTGGTGAGTTGATTAAAGGTGGGAATGAGTGAACTTTCACTTGATGGTATTTGCTTCTGTAGGAAAATGACTGTGGGATGACCCTGAGTGTCACGGAGTGTGTGACTGGAATGTGGAAATTTGAAATTATTCCCATTTCTGATGCCTTGGGCAGAGAAAAGATTGACAATATTTTCCATGTACTTAGTACTAATCAATGTTTGTGAAAATGAACTGTATTTTATTAGATGGTATCTCAGTATTGTTTGCTCATAATTTTTACCTAATTCAAATTAGCCCTTCACAATTCTATTCTTAGTTCCTTTGCTTCTATAAACACTTCAGTTACTCCCTTAACTTAGTAATTTTATTTTTTTATTGTTGCTTAGCTATTCCTTTAAAGCAGTTCTATTGTTTACTTTGCATACCCCAACTTTGCTTTATATTTTTAGTGTACTATATTCTATTTTTTCCTTTTACATATTTCTTCACATTTATGTTCTAACTGACGTTTCACCCCTTGCTTCCACATTTGATACCCAACACTGGCCTCAGCATCCTTCAGACAATAAAAGGAAAGAGTATGAGGAAAAGGAAAGTAGTTTAATTTGTCAAGAAACTGAGGAAACTCGTGTCTGAAAGACCACCTTCCTGCTCTTTAGCGTGAGCAGGGCTATTTATATAAAAGAGAAAGCCAAAGGATGACTGGCAAATGTCTACAAAGGGAGAAAGGAAGAGTCAGCATGTCCTTTCCATATAGGCATATGGAGATTCCGGGTGGACACCAGCTTACTTTGTTAACACCTGATGTTTAATGCCTTAGATTTAACTTGTTTTTCTTTTAGGGATGTCCTTCCTTTTCCTTAGAATACAAGAAGACAAGCTTGTTATGAGCTGACAGATGGCGCTGAAGTGGTGTTGGTTCCCAAGTAGGGCTTTATTACGCCGAACACAACTCAACACACTGAGGAAGGCCATCCTAAGTCCCCCAAAGTACCTCAGTCCAACATGGCAATTCTCTTAGCCAAGGAGACTACCAGACCCCAAGGAAGCAGTGCTAACAAGAAGGCTTCACTCTCAACCGGGAGTGGTGCTCATGAAGAAGGGGGCCCTGGTGTAGGGTCTCCTCTGAGCCCATCTGCATGCAGGTCCTCGATGTCCCAAGAAGTCCAGCAGTCTGAGCATCCGAGAGGACGAGGATGTGGTAGGAGAGCAGTGGGGCCAGAGGCAGGCTGGTGTGACGACAGCCAGTGTGCAGGTGATCTGATCTGGGCTCAAGCCTGGCGTTTTAAAGCCCTTTTGGCGGTCTTTGGGGGTTTCTGCTCTCCATTAGTAAGCTACAGATTGATTGTGGCCTCATCAGTCCTTACAGGTGTGCATGAGTCCCACAGCTGTTACTTATTTTACATCAAGTTCCAGGTTACATTAAAACAAGCACTTTATATCCTGTGCTCCAACTTACAAGAAAACAAATTGTTTACAACCTATGTTTCTAAGCCTTGCTAAATGCAACAGATAGGAATGCTTATCTGATGGGGTAGGAAGAGAAACCTGTCCTGTTTCACTGCATCATATTCTGAAATTCTGTTTTTTAACCATGTTTTATGAAGCTTCAATTTTTTTATTTGTCCACAGCAAAATTCATTCTATTTTAAAATTTATGATTAATATTTACCTATATTTACTTATGACTAGACAAAAAAAGTTCTTTTCTGGACATATTTATGCATTCTTGTGGGAGTTATATTTAAGGGCTGAGATTCTTCTGCATACCTTTATTTGGTTTTTAAAAAAAGTTTTAAGTATTTTCATCAAGGTCCACAAATTGTATTTTGGTATTTTCCTTTGCTTATGTTAACCACAATTATCTTGTTTTTTTTCACAGGAAATGAGATACAGTAAAGCATTAATAACACTGTCCATTAATATATATGGACTATTTTATTATAATTTCAAAAAATGCAATAAAATTCATAGCATTATATCCATCTTTCAGTTGATGAAACTGAGGACTAGTTATTTTAACTAAGTCTTAAAATCTTTCAGGTTAAACTTTCAGGCAACCTGTGGAAGACCTTAATTAAAAATTCTGAATTATTAATCTAATAGTTTAATACTTCAAACATTCATTCATGCAATTCATATTCTCTTTCAATTAATAACTGAAAAGTGTCCATTGTGTTCAAGTACTGATGGTGTTTTCCACCAGTTGAATTTAAAAAGCATTCTTTTAACTGACACACAGAGATCCTGACTAGAAGCCCGGCTCTTTAAGCACTTTTGTTTTTGGGTTTAGGGTTCCTAGATTAAGGAGCTCCTCAATCCTTAACTATGGTGTAAGAAAATTCACCGCTATATCTTTAACAGAAGCAAAAGCAAAGTTTATTAACAGACAGAGTAAGAGGGAACCCAGGGATTAGTATTTGGGTGGATAGATTCCTTGGTAAGTCCCCACAATTGTGGGGACTCCAGTCTTCAGTGGGGTGTAGAAACTGTTTGTTCACTGTCCTTTCTTGGGGTACACTGAACAGGCATTCCTGGAATGTGACTTATTGCTCCAAGCAGCAGTTTTTAATTCACTCCCCCCTTCTACTGTGTTCCAGGGCAAGGTTTTTTCAGCCCTGGTGGCAGTTTGGGGAAAGGAGAGCAGTAAGACTGGTGTCAATCATCCCTTCCCTTGGCAGGGGGAGAACATTTGGGGTTTATTTATTTATTTAAAGACTTTTTTTTAAGGTTTATTTATTTATGCATATAGAACTGGGGTACAGGCCAGAGGTGCAGGAGTCACAGTGAGAAGATTCACCAGAGACAGAGTGGGGAGCAGAACAGGCTGACTGACAAAGTACACTGCTCAGGGGAGCAGCAGGCAGGTCAGGAGAGGTCTGCTACACCGCCATATGGGTTACCTCTAGGGTGGGATGGAACTCATGCTGAAATGGCTTTAGCTTCTTAGTGCTGTGCTTTAACACTCTGAGCCATCAGGGAGGGCCCTGGGTTTATTTTACTGAGTAAGTGTTGCTTGTCCTATTTAGGGTAATTGCCTTTTTATTCAGAAATCTACCAATTGGTAGGTATTGTCCCCTCTGGGTGTCTCTTGTGTCCTTGAGCTTTACCATCTGGCTAAAGTAGGGTGGGTACTCTGCCTTTTCCCTTCTGGGTGTTTCCTGACTCTCCATTGGCTTTATCAACTCCCTATAAAGTATAGCTGGCTGTTTAATTTTCCTGAGATACTGATCTCCTTGCCCTAACTGTCTAGCAATTGTGAGTGCACACTTGGAGAACAGTGTCATAGCTTGTGCCTTTTTTTTTTTTTTTTTGACAAAATGGCCTCCACAGTTTGCTTATTTGTCACTTAACTTTTCTGACACTCATGGGTGTTTTAATGAGAAACACAGGGAATTTTATAAGCAGAGAGACTCAACTAACAACTTCTGGAAGCTCTGACTTGTATTCATTGATGCAAATATAATATTTAGACATCAAAGAAACTTTTGAAGTCAGCAGTTTCTTACCCAGGTATTATTTAAAGAGTCTTTGCTTTTCCTTCCTGTTTCTTGGACTTTTTGATTTCAGATGAATATATTTCATTAGTGTATACGTACACATATACATGTAAAACAAAAATGTATACTTTATTATTTTGATTTTTAATGAGATGCCATAAAAATCTTTTTCAAAAAAACATAGAATAAAATTGTATAAACATTATAACATAATTCAATCAAAAAGTTAAGTCTGACACCTTTACATTTTGAAAATTTTATTTAAAAAAGTACATTTAACTTTCAAAATTTATTTGAGGCTATTCTTGTCTGAATAAGTGTTATTGATGTCATTTAAAACCTAAGCACATGGAAACTATATTCTTTATAGTGTCAGCATTCAGACTTTACCTCCAAGGTTGCCCACCTGTGATTATGCAGGTGCCATTGTATTTTTCTTTCTCCTTATCCTAATAAGCCTGCCCTTTTAAAATGTAAATAACAATGATAATATAAAAACATAATGTATTTCAGATAATATGGGAAAAAACTGTTAGTGTTTGAAGGTCCCTAAACTATGAAGGGGTTCAGGGTCTAAATAGGTGTTTACCCATCCATATGCACAAAGTCAAAGGAAGCAACTTCTGTTGTGCACTAACAGTGTGGAAGATTTTTGAATAGAATTAGTGTGGATAGGTAGAGAGTAAAAAAATTCCAAGTTTCCCAGCCAACTCCTAAAGTTACCCTCCCTCTCGTGGGCAGCCACTTTTGGCATACTTTTGCGTGAGACAGTTCCACCAGGTTTTGATACCTTGGTGTTATATCCCTCTCTAGTGTGTACTTAGATTTTGAGTTTTGCTCTTTTAGCTTCTATTGCAGGAAACCCCAGGCCAAAGGATCACTGGAAACCCTGAAATAATGAGTAAGACCTGAACTTCTCTGGGTATTTATTCTAGCTAAATATCCCCCCCTTCTTTCCCAAAGCCTAACGGAGGTAGGAAAACATGTGGAACCATGTGTTTTACCCTCTAGCTTTAGGAATTTGATTGAGTCCATGGAAAGAACTTTCTTTGATTTTGACTTTTTAAAGTTTGAGTTTTACAATTTGGTTTTTTTTTTCTAGCTTATTTTTTTATGGGGCTATGTTTTGATTTTCCCCTTTACATCTTTTTGGAGCCTGTTTTTGTTTTTGTTTTTGTTTTTTCTACCCTGCAGGGTTTTTCACTACAGAAAGTCAGAAAGAATACTCAGGTTCCTAGTCCCAACCTCTGTTATTCCAAATCTTTGTTTGTTTCTACTCTAGTTTCTTCATATAAAATGCTCCTTCTGTCCTTTGGTTACCCTCACTTAAGATTCAACTTTTTTTAAGACTCAATTTTTTTATAGACTCAATTAAGCTCTATATTTTGCATAAAATCTTGCCTGAAATATACATGCTGACTATAGTCTGGAATCCCAAAGTCCTTTTTTTATTAATACATAAGAATTAAGTATTTAATTATTTATCCTTATATAGTATTGATGCTGAAATTTCAAAAAATTCAGTTGTTCTAACTGCAGTCTTTGTTGTGCAAACTGCTCCCACAGCAATTTGGTAGGATGAAAGGAGTGTGAATGTATGGAAACTCCTACTAGAGAGAGTTAAGAGAAAGTCATTTGACCATACTATTGTATTCCATCTTGGTTTGGGTCACTATTCTCCTTTGACTTTGCTACAATGGGTACATAGAGAAATCACCTCTTTAGATACTTGATATGTTCGCAATCAGCTACACCCTTGTATACACCAAGTCTAATTACCAACTACAAACTTTGATTAAAGAAAGCAAACTTTTTAGTTTGTTTAGTTGTTTTTTAACTGCATAAAAATGTGAATTTGCTTGTTTAATTAAATTTTCATTGATAACCCGTTTGCCTACAATACTATATAGGTTTTGGGAGTACAACTTCATGCCTCTTATTGTATTCAGTAGAAATTTTGTTTCTTTGATTTATCCACATATCTATGTTATTCTCTTCCTTTTACTTATTTTGGGTTTATTTTTTCCTATCTGCCTAAAGTTTTGCTTGATTATCTGATACATTAAGGTGTCTGGCATGGGATGATAAGAAAATGATTACTCAAAGACCAAGCACTTTTTGGAGCACTGAGAAGCCTAAAGGAACTACTCAGTAACACTCCCTTGAGAGGATCAATTCGAGGTGTAGTTCCCAGCCAGATGTAGACTTGCTTTTATTGAATGAAACACAGAAGGGGAAATCAAAGATCAAGCAAACAGGTAGAGTATGTCTGAGCTTGTGGGGGAGATGTATCTGCTTGGCACCCGCCATGGCTGAAAGATCAGGGCCACAGTGTAAGGGTCTGAGTGTAGATGTTATCCATGCCTATCATCTACAGCTGTATCTGAACACACTCTTGTCAGTGTGTATTTCCTCATGCTAGGACTTTTGCCCTGAGAGGTCCGTTACCTTAGTTCCCTGCTCATTTCTGGGTGCAAGATATGGAAAGGCAATGCAAAAAACAGATCCACATTCCCATATATCCTCCTTTTTTTGTCTCAAGACAGGTTGAAATCAGGAGAGGAGCTTGGAGGAGCTACCAGAAGAGGGCGCCGGTATTGTGATCCTTACAAGAGGATCAGCAAGGCTTTGGCTTGTACTGTGCATTGGAACAACTATAGCAAAGGACTTTCAGCACTGAAAGAAACAGTAAAAGAAATAATACACCAAGTCCCGTTATAAGCTATATTCTGATATTTAGGTCAGTAAACTAATTTTTTGGACTTAGCCAGTGGGCTAAGTTATCTGAGTTACTGTGGCATTTTGTGCCTCTTGTTGTAGTAGGACCATTGGTAGCTGTATTTCTGAGAGCTAGACTATCTTTTCTGAGATGGCCATGAAAGGCCTAATGAAGTTGTAGGGAGATTTTTCCCTGATCTGCAGGCACCTCCTAGTCCCGCAGCCTGTACAAAATATGGTGTTAAATTATTTTACTGCAATTGGTACCATCCATACTTAAATCTATATACCACTTAGTTTGAAAAGGAATACAGTGATTATCAGAGAGGTAAGAGGTAAGAAAAATAGGTTCCATCTGCCTTGATATCTCTCTTGGTGACAAATGTAACCACAGTTCTTTAATGACCCTGCTGGAGGAAGCCAATTTCGTCTAGTACAAATAGTATCATTAGAGGATAGTGGGGGTTTTGGGTCCTCCCAAGTGAGAAGATTAATCATAGGTGTAATCAATACAAGTGTCCAGTAAGTGGTGTTACAGCAGGTGGAAGGAGCATAACAATACTAAAAAAAGGAGTAAACATCTTTCCTTAAAGCCCTTAGATGTATAGTGATCTGGGCTTGCATTGACAAGAACAGGTTTTCGGGGGTTACAGGTACCCCTGTAATCCTTCAGATATCTTTAGCTTCATTGACTAATCTTTCTAGATCTCCCCAGGTTGGTCCGGGAGACCATTTATTGGAGGTTAACAGATCCTTGTTATTCTTTTGTTGGCCCATCTGTTCTATCCTGGGAGGGAGTTGTATTGTCAGCAGCTGGGGTTCTGGGGTGGCCTGATGCCAATTTATGGTATGGGTGGACAGCTTTTGCTGATATCCATGGGGGTCTTGTGGGAAGTAGAACAGAATCATTAATAATTCAACATGGCTAAGAGGCCACCATGGCCCTTGTAGTGGATGTCAGTACAACCCCCCAGGTCCTGGTCCAGATTTGGTAGAAATGAAATGCCACTCAACACCTATTAGAAGAATTACAATTGCAGAAGTTTAAAGTAAATAGAGTGCTGTATATTTGTTTTTGTGGGGAAAAGCTGTTCTCTAGATTCCCCTTTTTTGTTTTAAAAGTGTGTTTTTAATAAGCTATGGCTATTTCAAATATAGCTTGTCCCACTGGGTAATAGGGGATGCCGATGACATGTTTAATGATTGCAACAATGACTGAAAGGCCTTGGATATCTAAGCTGGCCCATTATCCATTTTTATCTGTGAGGGTGTTCCCAAGATCTCAAATACAGATGAAAAGTAGTTTCTTGTTTAACAGATTCCTCTGTATGAATGGAGGTGTAGTTCAAACCAGAGTAAGTATTGATGTATGGATGTATGTTAGACGACCAGCAGGGTCCTAGTGAGTTACATCCATCTGCCAAATTTTATTGCTTTTAAATCCTCTAGGTTTTTTTTTTTTTTTTTTTTTATTGAAGGGACTTGAAGTGCATACTGGAAGTCTGGACAGGCTCTGATAATTTTCTGGACCTGCTTTAAAGAAATACTAAGAGACTTAGTGTAGGCTTATGCACCTTGATCAAAAAATTAATGGGCTCTACCCACCCTGGAAGTAATTAGTGACCATAATCACTTTCTCCATCCATTCATTTCCTTTAGAAATAGGGAAAGTAAAGCAGAATGAGATCTGTTATGATTTATGAATAGAGGGCTACAGTGGCTTTGAATTAGGGCCTGTTTTCAGTACATATGAAAAAGGTGTTGCTCATTGGCATCATGGAGAGCGATACCAATAACCTGTGTGTTGTTAGCCACTAGGTGGAGCCTGCTACTGTAGTTAGAGGTCATTTGGGGAGATGTCAAGAGTAGGCAATTCAGCTAGCAGAGTGGAGCTATGCCTTGAAGTAGTAAAATGTGTCCACTTTTCCTGATCTCTTCACGTGACAGACCCTTTTTCAGTCTTTCCAGATTTGTCTATGAAGACGTGAGAGCACCTGAGATGGGCGTCTGGGAGATGACAGTAGTTAAAGAAAGAGGAAGTAAACTGGAGGTCTTGAAATGCTTTACCACGGGGGTAATAATAAACCCAAAGCAATCGACAAATTTGGACCCCCTCAAGGTTAGGGCAGGCTTAATGCTATCTCTTTCCCAGGAAGCATCTGGCATCTGAGACATCATTGTTCTAGCAAGGCAAAGTATAATTCCATCTGGTGGTATAAAAAAATTTGTCTTGTGGTGATGAGTTTGAAATTGCCATTCACTTCCTGTTACACGAGGATGAAGCTGGACGCATCAGTTTGGTTGGGCCGTGAGAGTTGTTCAGAATGATAAAAATGATAAGGTGAACAGGTTTGTCTATGTGAGACTGATGAGTAAACATTTATCATTTGTTCATTTTTGGCATGGGAAAGGATAAGTTGGGGTCCCTTTTATGTGTATCAAATAAATATCTTAACTGATAGGGGGGATTCCCATGGAGGGACACAGCCAATTAAAGTTAAGTAGTTTTTGCAAACCATTAAGCGTCAGAGAGTTGTTGAGGGTAAATGCCTTTTTTTCCTAAGTTTCTTTTTTTTTAAAAAAAAGATTTATTTATGCATACAGAACTGGGGTACAAGCCAGAAGTGCAGGGTCAGTGAGAGGCTTCACCAGAAACAGAGTGGGGAGCAGAACAGGCAGATAGAGGAGTTGCACTGCTGAGGGGAGCAGGGAGCAGATCAGCAGAGGTCTGCTACTGGGGATCGAACTCAGACTGAAGCGGCTGCAGCTAGCTTGCAGTGCTGTGTCCAAAACCATCGCACCACCAGGGAGGGCCCGGAATGCCTCTTTGTATCATAATGTACCCAAGATATTTCCAAGGTTCACTCTTTTGAAACTTTTTAGGGGTTGGCTGTTGCCCCATCTGGAAGGTATACTTTAGTAAATGTATATAAATGAGATAAAGTGTCAGGATTAGTGTGAAGGAGATCATTCATGTAGTGATAAGTTTGGCATCAGGGAATGCCTCACCAATAGGATGTAAGGCACAATCCAGAAGTTTGACAAATATTTGGACCATTGACTTTGCCCTGTGGCAGGACTTTCCACAGGTATCGTTTGAGAGGGGCTCTCAGTAGAGAGAAGGCAATTTTCTTTTTTTGCACTTTGAAGCTATCCACAGCCACTGTAGCATGAATTCCATCCCGGGCCAGGGAGCTGACCCACCTGACACAGCAGATCTCACTTATCTTACCCACTGCTCCCCTCAGCAGTGTATTTCAGTAGATCCACCCATTCTGTTCCCCATACTGTCTCTGGTGATTCCTCATACCCCTCAGCACCTCTAGCCTGCACCTCAGCTCTGTATGAATAAAAAATAATTTAAATCCTTAAAAAAATTTATAATTAAAAGATGTGATACATTCATGGGATAAGGGCTGGGTTAGAGGGTCCGTGTTGTAACCCCTCCCCCTTGCAATTATATGAACATTAACTTGCCTAAGATCATCCAGTAGCTTCTATTTGCCCCATTTCTTGAGGACACAAAAAAAAAGGGGGAGCATTCTCATGGGTTCCAAGAGGGCTCTATGTGGCCAGCTTCCCAATGTTCTTGAATCAGTGATAGTAGTCTGATGAAATTTCTCCCCTTCTAAAGGTCACTGCTCCACGCTCCCCCCAGGTGGTGGCCATCACTGCTGGAGTGGTAGAGAATGTCAGTGGCCATTAAGAAAAATTTGAAGAAGTACAAATATAGATGTTCTATTGAGTCAGTAGATCTTGACCCCAGAGTTTAATTGGGGTAGCTAAGGCAAAAGGCAAGATTATATAGGTCTGTCCCACTGACCCAATACATTCTAAAGGATTTTTGCTTTGTCATGAGGTCAGTGTTCCTCCCAGGTCTGAAATGGTTAAAAAGGAGGAGCATGAACCCAAGAGGGATGCTAATCTTTAGTTGCTATGATTGTAATATCGATCCCCAGTGTCAAGAAGTTCAGTTATGGGGAGTTCACTTATAATAAGAATAAGAGTAAGGCCTTTCAGTGTATACTTTTGTGATCCCCAAACCGCAATACTACCCAAATCTTAAAAATCTTAGTGTTTAGAAATTGTAAAGGGTATTAACAATAATTGAGCATATTGGGTATTAGATGAATTAATATGCTACCCAAAGCTGGTCACCATCAAGTTTGTTGATTAGAATCAACCAGTCCTGGCAATATCTGGATTCTCCAGGTTGAAAAGATTTGACTTCCCCAAAGCTAATCCTACGTATCCCATGAGCAAAGGTCCCCAGGTGTCAGTAGCGATGATTTGACCTGGCTGGCCTCATCTAATTCATTACTTGTCTAATGTATAAGTCTAAAACAGCACTTCCTGGTATAGCAGATTAATTTTGTGACTTGATTTCCAAAAATGGTTTGATCTTTATCAGCAGCTCCCATACTTGGGTGTGGATGTTCTAAGTCTGACTCCCTGTTTTTGACAGGAAATGAGAGTTGGTGCCCCTTTTTCCATTTCCCAAAAGAGGGTTTTCCTGGATCTCAAGTATGGATCTACACTGATTGGTCCAATGCAAACCCTTTTTAGTTAGTGGACATTTTGTTTTGGTTTTGCTTTGAAGATTAATTTAACTTGACATTGTTTTTGAAAATGGCCTCCTGTTTCACATTTAAAATGTTTTTGTGGCAACAACAAGTATTTGGTACTTGTGGGTTTCTGTGCCTATATTTTGGCAGTCATTTATCATGGCTGCTGTTATTAGCATTTGTTCCCTGTAGGGTGGCAAGTACCTTTTGACAATCACTATTTGCATTTTCACAATCCATCTGTCACTAGGGGATTATCAATTTGTCGAGAAATGGCATCTTAAAGCTGGTTAACAAAATCTGTAGGGTGCCCCAGGCTTTTGTCTGATTCTAGCAAAAGAGCTGGAAGAAGTGTTAGTTTCAGGACCTTCCACTTATTGTCACAGCAGCCTAAGTGGTGTGAGCAAATACCTGTCTTTGCAGTTGCACCTGAGCTTGGGGGATAGCATAAGGACCTTTCCAGTTATCACATTTCTGTCTATGGAATTTCCATTACTTAAATTTTCCACAGATATGACAGTTGCAGTATCTTGAAATTCCTGAATCCATACACTATATAAGCGGTGGTTGTGGTTAGTACTGTGTTAAAAAGGGCCTTCCATGGGCCCTCCCTGGTTGCATTGGGTTAGGACACAGCACTGTAAGCTAGCTGCAGCTGCTTCAGTGTGAGTTCGACCCTGGGCCCAGAGGTGATCCACGTGGTACAGCAGATCTCTCCTGACCCTCCCGCTGCTCCCCTCAGCAGTGTACCTCCTTGATCTGCATTTTCTGCTCCCTAGTCTGTCTCTGGTAAAACCTCTTACTCTCCCTGCACCTCTGACTTGTACCCAAGTTCTGTATGAATAAATAAATCTTTAAAAAGTTCCTTGGTGAAGGAACTCTGAAAGTCCTTTTCATTCTTGTTTCTTCTAGTGAATGGTAAGTTTTCACCCGGGAACCCTGGCCCCCTCCTCTAATGACAGGAAAGGTGCAAAATATTTCTCTCCCTACTTGTTGCCCTTCTGTAAAACATCATTGTATCAGGGCTTTAAAGTCTAGTGGGGGAGGCACTTCTGCTTCTGTCACAGAAGCAGTTGTAGCAGTACTGTTGTAGCAGTAAAGGGGTAGGCAGTGTTGGGAGTGCAGAGGCCTCTGGGTGTAATACTGTTTTACCCCCTTGAAAGGGCCTTAGTCTAGGACCCTCCCTGGTGGCGCAGTGGGTTAAAGCACTGCACTAAGAAGCTAAAGTCACTTCTGCATGAGTTCCATCCCCGCCTGCCCCGGAGGTGACCACATGGCGCGGCAGACCTCTCCTGACCCGCCCGCTGCTCCCCTCAGTAGTGTACTTTGTCGATTTGCCTGTTCTGTTCCCCATTCTGTCTCTGGTGAAGCCTCTCACCGCCCCTGAGCCTCTGGCCTGTACCCCAGTTCTGTATGCACAAATAAATCTTTAAAAAAAAAAAAGGGACTGTACCCCAGTTCTGTATGCACAAATAAATAAATCTTTAAAAAAAAAAAAGGACTATTTTTTTCCCAGTTCAAGATCTAAACTTTCTCCGTTTGGTTACTGTGGACGATGTTGTCTAATAATTAGGTGCAGTTTATCAGGCTGACTTTTAGTTGCCTTACACCCCTGCTTTTACATGTCTTAGTTACATCTTACATTGTTTTTCCTCCTTAGTCGGTAAGTTTCCCAGTTAGAAAGGAAAAAGAAAGTAGTGAAGGAGAGAAACTTAGCAGGGAAGTCAACTGAATAGCCTTAACAGGGGTTGCCAGGCTGGGGTGGGGAATTTATATTGGATCTTGCCTGGTGCTCACTGAGGGACACCTTCCCTGGCAGTCACAAGAGGCCATTTGCCTCACTCAGTGTCTCCACAGTGGTTCACTCCTGTGGAGAGCAAGAGGGAACTCCTGCATTGCTGGGAGGTCAGCCCTTACTGCTTCTGCCAACGGGCTTCTAGGTGGCCTATGTGCCTTCATCTTCAGAGGCCAACTCTCTCATAGGATGCCCTGGATTGGTGGATGGGCTGATCCCCTAACTCGCTATGGTTACTAGGTGTTCAGATCATGGAACACGAAACAGCAGCTATCTAATGGTGTTTAACTATCTGAACTATGCCTTTCTTCTTCTTCTTCTTTTTAAGATTTATTTATTTACGCATACAGGGGTACAGGCCAGAGGTGCAGGGGCAGTGAGAGGATTCACCAGAGACTGAGCGGGGAGCAGAACAGGTTAACTGATAAAAGTACATTGCTGAGGGGAGCAGCAGGCGGGTCAGGAGAGGTCTGCTGTGCCATGTGGTCACCTCCAGGGCAGGATCAAGCTCATGCTGAAGTGGCTTTAGCTTCTTAGTGCTGTGCTTTAACCCACTGAGCCACCAGGGAGGGGCCCCCATGCTCTTCTTTTTATGGCCTCTTTAAGGACCTGGAAGGAAAGAAAAATGTTTAGTAAGAACAGGGGAAACCGGACTGAAGCAAACATGAGTAAGATTTAAACAAAAAGAGGAAAAACCTCCAGGTGAGATTCTGGATTTGACCTCACTACAGGCGTGGGAAGCATCCTTCTGCAGGCTGTGTGCCTCACCCGAATGAAACTGGAAGTCCTTTTCAGTTTCCAGGACCTGAGTTCCTTAGAGGGTGCTCACGAACTGCTGCTTTACGGTGTTAGGATGCCTGGCTCAGGATGCAAAAATGGTTACTCAATATAAAGTCCAAGCAGTTTTGGAGTGCCCAGAATAGAAGGTCTGCACTGGGATAGTCCCTTGAGGGAAGCACTCCAGGCGCAGTCGCCAGCCAGAGGCTGGCTCACTTTTATTGAGAGAAGTGCAGAAGATAGAAATCAAAGGGCAGGCCAGCAAGTAGAGAACATCTAAGCAGGTGTGAGAGATATAAGCTCTCAGGCCAGCTGCCCTTTATAGATCAGAGCCAGAGTGCAGAGGTCTGAGTATCGATGATAATCTCAGCATATTGTCTAGAACATGTCTGAACATGCTGTCTGGAGTTATTAAGCTATTAGGAACATAAGTTGTAAACAATTCGTTTTGATGTAAATTGGAGAAAATGATGTAAAGAGCTTGTTTTAAGTAACCTGGAACTTGATGTATTTCCTCAGGCCAGGACTTTGCCCTGAGAGGTTCCTTGCCTTATTAGTTCCCTCCTCATCCTCTGGATGCAAGATAGGGATAGACAAGGCACAGGCCCAAGTTCCTACATTTGTCTAAACTCCTGTTTTTTGAAGTTATTACTCTTGTAATGATAACAGTTATCATTAATGTCTCACAATCCACCTACAACCAATTGTTCAGCTCTTGTTTCGATACCAACTCTATGGAGTTAGTATAAAAATCTATTGTTTGAAGGGCTCATTCCCAATAGCACTGCCTTCACTTTAGATACCATCTACTACTATGCAGCTTGGTTGCAAATCAGGGCTTCTCAACATTCCTCACCCTTTTATTCCTCACCCTGATCATTTTCTTAAAAGGCTTGCAGAATTCACGAAATGCTGCACTTATCAGCAACTTACTGTAAAGGATACTGTCAGGGTACACTTTGTAAGATTAAAAACTAAGCCTCCACTCCTGGCCCCACAAGCAGGTTGGGAAGCTTGAAAAGATGAGGGACTTGATCAGGTTACTGGGGGACTAGGCCATAAGACTGAGTGCTTTGACCAGAAAATTCAGCCCAGCTCCAGGATTGCAGAAACATGTTTCTGTGCAAAGGCCAGAGCCCTCAAACAGACACCTCGGCAAGATAACTAGCACCCAAACTAGGAAGCCTGGGAAATCAGTTTAAAAGAGAGACGCTGCTGCTTCTCATAGCAGAGCATTTCAGTAAATCCACCTTTTGTGTTCTCCATTCTGTTTCTGGTGAATTCTTTCAACACTAGTGCCCCCCACCGCACTCCACCCTGACCTCACCCTGATCTTCTTCCCACAACATTTGGTGGCTTGTAATGGATCAGGGAGAGTCCAAGGACAATATTATCTATCCTTGGACTGTGGTACTGTGTCACAACCCTAGCACACACAAGAGTTCTGGATCCCCTCGGTTAAGCATTTTAATAAAAGTCTTCTTATGTAGTCTGGAGTTATTAAGCTGTTAGGAACATAAGTTGTAAACAATTCGTTTTGATGTAAATTGGAGAAAATGATGTAAAGAGCTTGTTTTAAGTAACCTGGAACTTGATGTAAACTAAGTAACAGCTGTGGGACTCCCACACACCTGCAAGGACTGATAAGGCCACAGTCAACCTGTAGCTTATCACTAGAGAGCAGAAAACCCCAAATGAGCACCAAAAAATCTTTAAAAAGCAAGGCTTGAGCCCAGAGATCAGAGCCCCTTCAGACTGGCTCTCATCGCACCAGCCTGCCTCTGGCCCCGCTATTCTCCAACCACATCCTCGCCCACTCTCCGAAGAGGGCCCCCTCAGACCACTGAACTCCTTGAGCCACCAAAGACCTGCGTGCAAATAGGCTTGGAGGACACCCTGCCCCCTTCTTCGGAAGCGCTCTGGGTTGAGAGTGAAGCCTCCTGGCGGTTAGCACGGTTCCTGTCAGCTCTGGCTGCCTCCGTGGCTAAGAAAAATGTCACTTTGTACTGAGGTACTTTGGGAGAATCAGGGTGGCCTTTCCAGTGTGTTCAGTTTGTGTTCAGCATAATAAAGTCCCTCTTGGGACTATTTTTTTCATTGCCCTCTGTCATCTTGTCATACAAATTATTGATCATTAGGGACTGAATGAGTCACTAAGCCTTATTGTCTCCCTAGAGATAGGAGGAGGATGCTGAACTTTTGAAGTCTAATCAAAACTTGATCTTTTGGTGCCCAGGAACATTTTAGAGTTATCCAGGATTCCCCTAGCCTGGGGTCATAACATCAGCATACCAAAGCACTCTTATGACTTTGAAGATTCCAGACCTTTTAGAAACTAGTCAGGGAAAAAAATCGAAATCCATATTTTGAATTTTATCACTGATCTGATTGAGAAGTGTTATCAGAGTAGATTATTATCTATGATAATTCTAGGAAAGAGGTTGTCTTTATTTCACAGTGGCACAAATGAGAGATAGTTTGAATAATGTGTTTTTGTTTAAAAATTGAACTCTATTACTTTTGGGAGGCAATTAAAAAAAAGGCCTCCAATATTTCCTAAAATAATGCTGTCTCAGTTCCTAAATATGCTAATAATTATACTCATATATATGGAACAGGCAAGCTTCAAATTATTTTTAAGTAGTGTATTAAATATGTATCCTTTACTTAAGTGCAAAAAAGAAACACTAGTTAATTTTCTCAATTTTGGGATGATAATTAAATATCAATAATTTCTATTAATAATAAAATATATTTGCATTTTATAAAAAATAATCAATACTGTTGTAGGTGGAATTGACTGCTGTATACTTGATTGGTGATACTGTGAAACTGAATTGATATCAAATAACTTATGTGCCAAATTTTCCTTGGAAATCTGGAATGTTGAAGTAGATGGGATAGTTTAAGATCAGATTATTCTAACTAGAGAGCTGTTAAAGAGACAACTTTAAAGAGACAATAGTTATGGAAGTTTTCTTTTAATTCAGTCCCTGTGGAAAAGAAAACAAAAGTTAGGTTCTGATCAGAGATCTAAGAAGCCCTTCTGTGATTTGCTGAGTCATTCATTAGCATACCAAAGCACTTGTCATTCTGAAGATTCTAGAGTTTTTAGGGACCAGAGAAGGTTGAAAAGAAAATGACTTTCTAAATGTTTAATGTTATTTCTGGGGAACCGAGGTGTCGTAATGTTAATAGAAGCTTAAAGAAGGGCATGTATTTGAGATCAATTGCATAGCAAGTTTTCAATTGCTTAGCAAATGCTTTGGTCCTTTTTAAAGAACTGTGCTTGATAACATTATTAAATATAATCTGAGGTGGTTCAAAGTGTAGAAGATAACTTCTGCTAAAGTGTAGTTCATGTTTACTGGTCTAGAGGAACAACACAGAAATTCATGATGACCTAGAATTCCTAACTTTTCTGAAATGATAAAGTGACTCATAAATGTGAAAAATTTGGATTTATCCCTGAGAGATATGCATCATTATATGCATCATCTAATATTACATATTTTTTAAAGATTTATTTATTTATGCATACAGAGATGGGGTACAGGGCAGAGGCTCAGGGGCGGTGAGAGGTTTCACCAGAGACAGAGTGGGGAGCAGAACAGGCAGAATGACGAAGTACACTGCTGAGGGGAGCAGCGGGCCGGTTAGGAGAGGTCTGCCACGCCAGTGGTCACCTCCGGGGCAGGCGGGGATCGAACTCATGCGGAAGTGGCTTTAGCTTTTCAATGCTGTGCTTTAACCCTCTGCGCCACCAGGGAGGGCCATATTACATAATTTAATTCTTTTGTTGTTGTTGTTGTTGATCATCCTTCCTACAACAAAGATAAATATTCCATGTATATTTAACAGATACTCATATCTGTTGAATTCACTCATTTCAGACTATATGTTTACTACCATGTGTCAAGAACAGATTCTGGCACCTAGTAGGTGCTTATGTATGTGAATAAGGGTGCCAGTCAGTAGTAAAAAGAGACAAAACTTGGCCCTCCCTGGTGGCGCAGTGGGTTAAAGCACAGCACTAAGAAGCTAAAGCCACATGCATTCAATCCCAGCCTGCCCCGGAGGTGATCCACCTGGTGCCAGCAGACCTCTCCTGACCCAACCACTGCTCCCCTTAGTAGTGTACTTCATTGATCTGCTTCATCAGTAGGGAGACAACATTTGAATTACTGGCCACCAAGTAATAGGGAAAGCAAGGCTGGTGTCAGCCCAAACCGCCAGATGCTTGGGTTGTGAGAATGGAAGCTAACATTTTCGCCCTGCTTCTCCCTTCAAACAGTAGTGAAATACCCCTGCCCTCTGCCTAAAAGCAGGATATTGGTCTTTCAGACACAAGATCGTTGCCCACCTAAATTTGTTGACAAATTATATCCTCCTTCTCACACTCATTTCCATTTATTGTTGAAGGGAACCAAGAACGGCACTTGGTATTAAGAATTTTTTTTTATGGTGTTCTCTTTGAAATCTAATTTAATTTAAAAAAAAAACAGAATGTTTAAAATATCTATACATATATTTATATATTTACAGTCTCCATCTAAGTTAATATTTGCTTTAAAAGCTCCAGTGTATATTTTACTTGTTAATTGAATAACCTTGAAAGTTTAGCTCTCTACTCTTGAGTGGTTGATTTTTCTTATACTTTCCAGTAGCTTTATATTCCAGTGTTTATCATTTGTACTTAAGAGTTCCTAGTTTGAATTTTTATTATTCAAAGGAAACTGATTTTGTTGGCTATAGTTTGTCACTGTATGGTTAATAAATTTAATATTCTAAAAAGAGATCTTTTAAAACCTGTGATTTTTCAAGAAAATGCAACTCTTTCATTGCTGATGTTATGGTGTATTTTTCTCTTTCTCATTTCTCACAAGCATAATTTTTAACTCCCTTAATTCTGCTCTCCTTAAATATACCGATGATCCAAATGGAAATTAAGTGATTTAGTGCTTACCTTGGCAGGTGCATTAGATCTTTCTGGCCACTTGAGTCCATTTAGTAAATTGCTACTCTAGTGCATTAAGTGGAACTCCAATAGCCTAAAATCGTTAATACACTTAATAATTTGGCACTTGTAATTGCCAATGATGGTGGTACGTTTGCTTTCAGATTCTTATATTAATGATTATGAAGAAAAAATTTGTGCCCAAAGAATTCCATGGTCAATCACTAGAATTATATAGGTTCTCTTAAATTTACAATACACCTCTTTGCCATCCAATATTAAATAATAAATATTTTGTAATCTGGTGCCAAAGATTTTCTCCTCACATTGTGAAGTTTATCCCTTTTTCAGTATGAGAAATCTCACACATGTATTCTAGTGTTTCAATGCTTTATTTTCATTTTCTTCCTATATTTAACAAAATTACCCCTTTGAAAGTATCATGAAGTTTCTTAGAGCATTGCAAAGTCTTTAACAATTTTGGTTGGCAAGGGGTTAATGAGTCATTATTCAATCCACAGTGTCAACGTTGGTATCAATTTTTTTAATAGATAAACAATGGATAGTTTTTTAAGCTTAAACTGAAGGCAAAGTCACATAATTCTATTTTTTTCTCTGTTTTACTAATTGAGCGCTCTGTTATCATGGGCACCACTGATGCCAAGTAATTAGTTTTAGTCAATAGAGTGGCTTTATGGCTCATTTAAAGTCACTATTATCTCTCACTGCATTGTGACTCACCTTTGTCAATGTAACAGGGAAAAAACATCTTAAAGATGAGCACTTTCCCAAATATAAGCAAATATTACACAAGATCCAGTTCACCCTTGGTGTTCTAATTCTAAAAGCTCAGCAGAAATTAGCATGTGTTTTCAGGCATGCTAATTTCCTGGTATTCACTTCTTAATTAGTCAGTGAGAGGTAAACCAGGCTCTATGATCCTGAGGGGAATTGATATAAAGGCTATGTTTAATTGGTAGTTTAGAATTGCTTGCAAATAGCTGTTATCCTTAGAGATAGGGTGTCCATCTATCATATTGTGTCATTTCAAGTATCCTGTGTGGATCATGAGTCAGCTTCCACTTGATGGTGAAATCACTTCATTTATGCTATACTTCTGTAAATTATGTGCTATGTTCCATAAAGAGCTTCATCTCAGTCAGGCATAAACAGCAAAGGATCATAATTGTTACCCACTTTTCTTTTTTCTTTTACTATCATTTGGGCTAGGACTAAGATAATTTTTGAAATCTCAGTCTGATACCAGACATTGTTATACACTTTGGTTTATTAAAACTGCTATATTCAGTTATGAAAATTCTATCCTTCTCCTATTACATGTTCAGGGAGACCACAACATGTCACTCACAATATGGGTGAGTATATTTGGTATACTTCTCTCAACCTTCTCTTTCCTTTGCTTTTCCTCCCCAGGGATGAAGCATAGTAAAAACAAAAAGAGTGAAGGGAGAGTGTCCATGTAAATTTAGCTGATCTCTCAAATCATAACAAGGCAGTCTGGTCTCCCTGGGGTAAGTCTGTGATCCTCTTGATGGCGGCCATCTCCTGTTACCTATCTTGTGGTCTCCAATGTCAATGAGAAGAAAGGCAAAACACCTTAATGAGAGGACACTCATTTTGAGTTTCCCTAGATATTGGAATTTCTTTTAGCCTGGACTACCTGTTTCACTGACCTCCACCTGTGGTCTTTACATTGCATTTTCTCTCTTTTTTTCATTTTGAAGCAAGTGAGATTTCTTTTCTAGAAATCTCATTTGTTTTTCATGTCAAGAGAGCAAAGGGTATGTAAATCAATGCAAAAGGATGAGAAGAACAAATTGGTAGCATTTGCTGACTGATTCTAGAGAGTTAATGAAATAAAGAAAAATAGGAGTTGGAATATATGCACGATTTTGAGTGTTTTCTCTGGCGATATAGATCAGAATAAAGTTTAAAGATAAGGGCTAGAGGGGTCTTTTTGGCATCAAATAAAGTTAAAATTATGACTTTTCTTCACCTCCTTCTGCCAGAGAGAGAGAGAAAAAGAGAGAGAGAAGAGAATATGAGTGCAACATCAAAAGTCACTCTTTAGAGTAAATAAATCTGGTATATTCTGAAGATTTTAATAATAAGAATCTTCAAGTGACCGCTTTCAAATAAGTTAATGCTCTGAATTTTAATAGAATGTTATTTCTTCTTGTGACCCAACAGGACACAGGAGGGTTGAAAAATCACATGTATAAAAGGACAAAATTAGAAGTCTTTTGTAACTACTAGATAAATTGGTGAGACTATGGAAAGTAGCCTTTCTTGACTTTTTAAGGTAGACATTTTTCAAAGCTGTTACTAGAGAAAAAGACATCAAGAAACACATCAATCTTTAGAAGTTCATCTATTATCCAAGGGTGGACACTATTTTTTCCAGAATTATACTTTATTTATTTTTGAGAACCAGAAATTTGTAAAGTCAAAATTAAAAAATATCAAGGAATATGTATCAGGAAGAAATTTGAGGAGTGTCTTACATCTGTGGAAGAGAATGGTGGAAAAATGGAGATACAGGTATGTTGTTTATATATTCCTCCAACAGTCATACCCCTTGAAGGTTACTAGTAATGACAAGCTTAACACAAACTATATAACACAAACTAGGGCAAAAATGAAATAAAACCTTGATAAGCAAAAGATTATACTTTATATTAATGTTTATTTCATTTAGGGCTCAGTATTTATAAGTGAAGAGAACATAATAATACTAATAAATGCATACTATAATTTTAATTTCTTTTTATTTCTATAAAAATATTAGAACCTTGAATCCATTTTCTTAAAGATGAAATGTATGATAATATAATAAAGACAGAGGTATCTAAAACTGATGAAATATCATTTCATATTTTTAAAATCAAGAAATGGGTCACAATCTCTTCATTGTGTCTGCTGTTGCTTCTTGCTGAAATTGCAGTGGCTATGCAGATGGCTTCTACCAACTGTTTAGAAACTCTTCCAACAGTCACTTGTCCAAACCACCCAGATGCAATTTTAGTGGAAGACTATGGAGCTAATGTTATCTGGTTTTAGGTGACTATATTATTGATGTGGGATCTGACTGGAGAACTTTCAACATTGATAAAGCACCAAAAGATCCATCTAAAATTGAAGATTCTCAGAGTACTCTTCTGAGTGATGGAGATTTGTCTGCCATGATTGCAAGCTTTGATGAATTGAGTAATTCTAAGTACCAATATCAGAGAACAATGAGTAGTTCTAATCATACAATGATGACTGAATTTAAGGAAATCACTACCATGACTGATAGAATCAACCTCCCCCAAATAGCATTGCTAGAACAAATAATATATTCAAGCAAGTGTGTGAAAAGCAATCTCAGAGGGAAGAGCTAATGATCATTGCTTTTGCTTGTCTTTATATTACCTGTGGACAACAAAAGGTCCTAGGAGATTTAAAGAAAATATGTGGCATATCACAAATTTCTAAGAAAGAAATGGGAGATGTCTTAAATTTGAAAGCTTTAGAAGCTCATGTGGATTTGATTACAACTAGGGACTTCATGTTCAGGTTTTGTTCCAAACTTTGTTTTAAACAATTACAGATGGCAGCTACATGTGTATACTATAAAGCAGTGGAACTGGACTTGTTTTTTGGAAGAAGCAAGGTATCAGTGGCAGGCAGCAGTAGCCATTGCATGGCCTCCCAGACATTAGCTGAGAAGAGGATGCAGATAGAAATTGGAGATATTGCTGGTGTTGCTGATGCTACAGAGGAATCCATCCCCAATCCTTTGATCTGTTTCCTGCAGACTTCCAATCTGACACCCCTGTGGCCAAACTACCACAGCTATAAATTGGGGCAAATTAATGTAAATATTTATGAACTTTGAACTCTGCCGGTTGTGCATAGTCTACACCAAGTGCTAAAGTAAGTCTTTAATGAGGAAAAACAAGATAAACACACACATTCCAGGGCTAAATATTAATTGCTTGACATTCTGTATATCCATATTTGTGAAATATATTTAATGATTTAAATTCCTTATTATATTTGCTTTCATTTGTAGCTATCTAGGAAATGATTTTGGAAGCAATTTGAATATAAATTTTCAGACTAAAAAGAAAAATCAAGCAATGAGAAAATCCCCAAGCAAAATTATATTTGGATATAGAATTTTAATTCATAAGGTTTCCAGATATTTCTTAATATTGGTTATCATTTATTAAAATATTTATTAAACTATTATCTGTGATGTAATATCACAATTTTCATTCTACTTCTGCAGAAACTCAACTTTTCAATCATCCAAACACTGTAGGACACATAGTACTTTGGAAAAATATAGTATTTAAAGGTAAGTGTCCAATTTTGTGCCTTTGTTCAACTGCAAACCAGCTTTTTACCCGTGACATTAAATACCAATCCATCGTAGTTTTACTTAATATTGAGTGCTTAATGTGCACACATATTGTTCAGATCACCTTAATGTTTTAATTCCTTTAATTCTCATAATAACCTGTGAAATAGATGTTACTATCCTCATTTTACAAATTGGAAAATTGAGATATACAGAAAATATATAAATAGTATTACAAGCTAATAAGTAGAGGAGCTGAGGGTCATACTCAAGCTGTATGACCTTACTTCACACAAATTGGTGATACCAGTAATTTTTAATATAGAATTATTCTGCATATTAAATAAGATAAAATAATTATTATTTCAAGACATTTACTAGTATGGGCTATCATGTATTAAAATATTTATTAAATTATTTTTGATGCAAAACATTATCTGAATGAAATCTCATTTCTAACATGATTGACTATTTAAAATAGTAAATGTTTTGTAATATTTGTGTATATATAATAAAAATAATCACCTACTTAAGTATATATTCTGTTTCTATCTATACCCAATATTCTTATTTGCTTCCTGCTTATTATTAAACAGTTAAAAATCATTAAGATATGAATCTTTGACTTGTTAAATAATATATAATGACCTGGTTGACTTGTCTTTTCATAAAACCAACAGAAGTTTTAAGATCCAAACATTCTAAATGTAAACTAATGATTTAAACATTAACAAGAAAGGCTTAACTAGTCTTATGTAGGCAATAATTAGTTTTTTGTTTTGTTGATTTCCTTCTTTCTAAATATATTTGGTACTTCAGACGTAATATGTCTCCTTAAATTTATCTCTGGATTTTCTATCATCAAAATTTGATAGTTTGTCTGAAAATGTCTCCTTTTATCTATATTCTAAAATAAAATGTGAAATAAAAGAGATGTATGCAATAAAAGAGGAATATTTACTTTTAAATATCAAGATTTTACAACTGAAACATGAATTTCAATATCTAGCAATATATTTGAAAGTTACTTATTAAAAATCAATTCTAGCTTTTTAAGATCACTTGAAAGCAATTAGTTTTCAATCAGTGTAACATTTGTTCAGTTCTTGATTTTTCTTTCTTTCTTTTTCCTGCTCCTTCCATTATGGAGAAAAGAGAAAAAGTTTTTAGTTAATTTTCATTTTTAGGTAATTTTATAGTGCATGGATGCTTTCTTCTCTTGCTTTATCATTAAACAATATCAGCTTATTTCTAAGTCATTTATTAAGAGTAAATAATATCACAGCATTCTGTCATTTGAATAATTTCTCCCCCCCCCCCGTACATTTTTCCCCCACAGTACTTGTCACTCTTTAACTTTCAGTAGAGTTTAGTTATTTTGTTGTTGTTTATGGTGGTAGCAGAATTGGTTGTATGCTTTCTCCACTAGAAATAAAAAGTCAGTAAGGGTAGGTATTTTCTCTGTTTACAATGTTGTATTATTAGCACAGAAGACAATGTTTGGCTCATAAAAAGTAACTTTTGTTTTGTTGTTAAATGATTGAATGGGTAGATGAACAGAGAGAAGCATGCATTCATCACTTTTAAGAAGTGACTCACATTATTTGTGAATTGAGGCATTTTATTAGTAAAGACTGCACTAAAAATTAAACAACTTAAACCATAATGTCACTGTGAAAGCTGTCATTTACAAAGTCAATCTGAAACCTGAAAGTGATTTTTTCAGTTTAAGGCACAGAATATATTTAAAACAAAATTTAGACTGGCCTCCAAATCCAGTGATTTTCTTTCTAGGTTGTTCTTCCATTGTACTTGCAACTCAGTTTTGGAAGGATTGCTTGAAATAACTAATCAGATAAATATCACTTTACTTAAGGATAAGGAAAGCCAGGCTTTGTAATAGCTTCTTTAGAAATGGGCATATTTAACCAAAGACTCTTTCAATATAGTTTCTCAATTGACTGCACAGCATCACCAATTTCATTAAGTTCCTGGTAAGTATATTTCTTTTTTTTAATTAAATTTAAATTTAAAGTTCAAAGCTAGCTCCACAAAAGATAGTTTGCTTATGTAACATCTTCAGAATTCTTAATACATTTACTTTATAACTTTTAATAATAAGTTGCAAAATACCGGAACTGAGAGAAGCTCTTTGAGCAACTGACCTTCATAGAGGCTTGTAGCTTTCTTAGGGCTACTGCCTTCCTTCCATTTATGATTACACCATTTTGTTCATACAACAGCTTCCAAAAAGAAATGAATGCTGGGTTAATGAACTGTTCGTTGAGCTTTTCCAAGAATGACCTGTAGAAATAGAGTGTTACCTTATTTCAATGTGATTCCTTTAAGATTTGCAATGCATAAGCCACATACAGAAACAGTAAGTGTGTAGTGATCATTTACAGGATATTTACTCATAATTAAAACTACTATAAGCATGCACAAAAATATTTTACTCAAGCTTCATTCTAGTTTGTTTACCACCTAGAAGATTGAGATTACCTTAAAAATAAAAATAAAACAAGCAAAAGTCCACTTAAATGGAGAATCAATTTCCATCTTGTTTACATTGCCTTCCCAGTTTTGCACACCATGCCTTTTTAATGGCATATCACAGGTGTCTGTTTAATGTATGCTTTATGGAATGAACACAGAAATGAAAAGGAAGTAGAAGAAAAGTTATAAAATCAACAAGAATGAGTTCTAGAGTTGTATAGCTTAGATAATTAAGGCAACCCAGCCACCTTCCCCTCAGCATTGGCTATCCAACCAATCACAGTTAAGAAGAAAAATGAATGTAAATATATACATATGTATATGTGTGTGTGTGTACACACACACACACACACATATGTGTGTATGTGAAATGTGACAAACCAAATTGTAGTAAATTTATTTTAAAAGATTGAAATGTTCACCTTCTCAGCAAGATTCCTTAATAACACAATTTTCCTTTCTCACAGAAAGGACTACATTTCACATAAGGTACTGCTTTTTTTCTATAGATGAGAAAAATCTGTATTTTTCTAATCTCATTCTTAAAGAAAGAAAATAAATTCATTTAAAGGAATAGCAGTAGAGATATTAGAAAATATTTTATGAAGAAGCATGACATTCTTCTTAGTCAATTCATATAAATATAAACATTAATTTTCCTACTCCATTTGACATAAATTCTCCAATTTTAAAACATCTTTACTCTGTTTCAACTTGGAATTAACATTTTAGAAAGCCTTTTTTTGGTATTGATGTTCAGTGTAAATAGCTCTTTTTTTGAGGGGAGATATTACAAAAATAGATTTTATTTTTAGCTAAGTCATACCCTCTTTTTTAACAACATAAATGCATTTTACACACACTTAAACCTCTGAATCACACCATGCTCTCAATGTGAGTGTTTCAGAAAAAAACAAAAACAAACAAACAAACAAAAAAAAAAACACATGCTTTTTGGTGTCAGAACATTTCATTGTACCATGATGGCACTCACAGATCTTCTCTTGAGACTATTTACAACCAAGGATGAGTGGTGAAAATGTTGAAGTTTAAGCACCATGCCTTTTTTATATAAAGATATTTTTTAAAGTGTCACAAAGTATCTGAATATGACTTATTCATTTGCAGACTGTGTGTAAATAATATTGAAATCAACAGTCTGGTTGTAGTTATGTCAACTTTATATCATGCTAACACATACAGAGAACTTCGACCTAAAATTAACATACTTAAATTTTGTTGTTAAAGCTATATAATATTCTCAATCTTTTTCTCTTTTGAGCTACTATATGAAATAAAAATAAAAATGAGTGATTCCTTGCCAAGAGACAAGTATCCTCTGAGAGACAGTCACCAACACCTTTATTCTAAAGTCATGAGGTGTTTGGGAGAGATAATTATGTGCCTAGAATTTTCAGAAACATATTTTATGTGTACACACACACACACACATCTCACTATGTGTGTTTGAATATATATGTTAATACACTAACATACATGTACATACATGAAACATATATATTGATAGATATATTTGTGCAACAAATTGCATGTATACATGGCTGTAAATACTAATGTATTCTAATTATTGACATTCCCTCCTCTTGTATTAAAGTGTATTTCTAATCTTAGCATCATCTTTCAGGATCTTCAGATAAGACAGAATGCCATCTATTAAATTCATTAACATATTAACTCATGTTACATCTGCAAACAAAAAAGAACTAGGATTAGGAGAAAATATAGTAAAAACTGAAAAAAAAAACCCAGTTTTTTATTCTTCTTTTGTTACCTATCATGTTACCTGAAGTAGATTAGTTAAAATACCTCTGCACTTCAGTTTCCTGATCAGTAAAATGAGTTTGCTATTATCTGTTATGAGTTACTTGGGAACATCATGCTAATGTTTTAATAGAAATGTCAAATACAATTAGATTCTATAAACATAAATAATATTGTTCAATCTTGTAATAAAACAAATGATACAGTAGGAACAATAAATTCTTTATTCTATACATTCTGATGTACAAATTTCAGTAACTTCTTGAATATTTTTCTCTCTATATATAGATATTTACAGTTTTATTAGTTTGGATTCCTACATATTTAATTCCACATATATTAATTGAGCACCTAATATATGCCAATCCTGGGAATTGGCATTGCAGGAAACAAAACTAGTAGGAAATAATGCCTGCTCTTAAGGAGCTTACAGTCTTTATTAAGGACATAGGATAAAGACTCAATAGTAATATATGAACCAGAATATCTATTCCATAAAAGAAGTGCCAAAAGCTATGTATGAATTTCAAGAAGGGCATCAGATAAAAAAGTAACATTTGATGTAAATGGTCAAGATAGTAGGACTTTCTCCCCACTCACCCCCAAGTCCATAAGCTAGAATTCACTTCAGTCAAGTGGAATAGTAAGATTAAACTCAAAGAATTTAAGAAGAGTGAATAATTCTGAGAAAGGAAGGCTTTCCAGTAAAACACAATGTGCAGTAATCTGGCAAGATATTTTAGAAACATTAATAAATTTTTTTTAGTATACACTTAGGTATTTGTACTTTAGTAAGTATGCAAAAGGTAGACATTAAGAATCCCTGAGCAGGAGGCCAATATGTTTGAGGTCCCACATTCTTGTAAGGGAGTGGGACTCTAGGAAGACCAATTTGACAGGGTGATGGTGATATATTTGGGAACAGAGGACATCAGGGCAATGGTGTGAATTAGGATGCTCTTACACTCTGTAGACAGGAGAATATGTAAGTCAATTTCTGTGAAAGCAGAATGATGTTTAGTAAAGGTTAAAGATGACAATAATTAGGAGGCAGTATTGATTAAATTTTGTACATGAGTAATATAGGCAAACATGATTCCGTTCATTTTGACTAAGTAAAAAATGGTAGTGTAATGGGGACTGTATATATAAAGATAGAGAATTCAGGAGAAAGAACTTCAGAATCTGGGAGAAGAATTTGAATTTGGTGTATTAAGAAGAAGTTGATTATTGATTTGGATTATAGGGACTAGTATTTAGTGTAAATCTTAAATCTATAGAAAAGATGAAGGTTTGGAGAATGAGATAAATCTGGACAACACCCATCAAAGACTAGTCTTGTAGTGTATGGGGCTAACAAAAACAAACTTAGATCCTTAGAAATACTTTCAAGTAGAAGAAGGAATGATTGGCATAGGAAACAATAGCTAGTGTCTAAGAGAGTCAGGAAAAGCCAGCAAATACACTAACATACACCCACATTGGTGATGACAAAGGAGGTGTTATTTTTAAAAAAGAATACCAGAAATTAAAAAGTGACTGAAGAGAATGAATCTTTGAGGAAGTCCTTGAACTTGACTTCTAAAGATCAAAGTGTTTGTTTGTGGTGGGGAGGGATACCATTACTTATCATGACTTAATATGTGACACCCTATTTTGAGTTAAAAAAATAAAATTGCTAAGCATGTTTCCTCTAGCTTCATAGAGCTTGCAAATAGTAAGGGCAACGCATCATCAAGTACAAAAATATTCAACTGAACACTGAGAAATATTCTAAAGTAAACTAGACATATGATAGAATACACTTTTTTCTACACAATGAAGAAATCACTTTAAGAGAAACTCCTCTACATGGTTGACTAGGATTGAACTGGGCAAAGGGCAAGGAGGGCTTAGAGCATTTGCAACATAGGAAAGGCAGACACAGAGACCCTGAGTATGGAGGTAGCATACTGAAGAAAAGCTCTGTGTCTCAAGGAACATGAGCAAAAATGAGAGTAGTAGAATAATATTCATCCATTCATCCTAATTTAATTGGTTCCAACTATAACTTATGTAATATTATTAGTATAGGTGAATTCCAGTATCCAGAGAACAGATGAAGCTGCTTTGGTAAGCCATAGCATGCAGTTTGTGATAAGGGATTTAGTCTCTATTTTGACAAATAATGGGAAGCCAGAAAATGACTCTAACAGGTATAAACTCTGTATTTAAAAATAATTGTAGATTCTACAAAATGGAGAATGTCTGTGGCAAAGCAGTACTTCCTACAGGAGTTGACAATAAGAAGCTAATGGAGTACCCTTGCAAGAATTCCTGGTAACTTTTTCTAGGGTAGTGACATCAGAGATGGTAGCAAGCACATATACTCAAAATATACTCAGGAATCAAAAATCAACAAGTTGGGATAATGGATGAGGAATGAGGAAGCTTCGAGGAAGATTCTTAGCTTTCTGTTATAATGACTGTTAGTGCCATTCTAGACAATAGGGATACTGGAGAAGCAGTGGTTATTAATATACCAAGTAAAATAGGGTTTTGAAATTTTTGTTCAATAGTAATAATGAAAGCCATCAATTAGGCTTTGAAATTGTGGTCCCCTTTCTGACCAATAACAAGCATCAGTCAGATGTTTGGCTGAGACTATCAGTATCCATGGAGTTCATCTCTCTAGCACAGCTAATTAGGATCAGGTTTGAATACACAGGGCTGGCCTCATTAGCACATGCTCAAATTACAGAGCTAACCAGGCCAGAAAGATGAAAAGCAGTGCACTCATTTTAATGGAGATTACTTTCCTGTGCAGTGCATTATTTTCCAGAACAAATAAATACAGTTGAAAGACTGTAACTGAGATTAGCAAATAATAAGTATACATGAGGGAAAAGGCAAAAGTAGAAAAATAATTTTGGGGAACATTTGTATTGTAATCTGAAACAGAAATCTGCATAATTTCTACTGTATTGCAATCTTCATTGTTACTCATAATCTATGCATATATTATTATCTTCACTCATGCACACATTTCTACATTTTTTAAATTAATGAAAGTTTTAAATTAATTTTATTAACTAGAGCATAGTCTGATTCTACAACCTACCTGGATTTCCTTTGCAAATGTGCAGTATTTACTGATATTTTGCCCTTTGTTAATGATCTTGTTTTCACTATCCCAACACATCCCTCTAAGACCTCATTAGGTAGCTCTCTCCTCTCTTTTTCCTCCAGATAGAATACCTCCAACTATATTTTCTAGGCCACCCAAAATCTAGAAAAGATCCATTTTCTAAATAAAAACAATCTCAAAAATGACCTTTCCCTACATCAAGATCTGTGTTCTTTCTTTTTCTTCCCCTGACTTGCTTTTCAGACTACACAATCAACGTACTTTTACTGCAAAAATTAAAAAAAAAAAGAATCCAGAAATGGAATAGAAATGGAAAACTTTGCCAAACCATACCTATCAGACTGAAAGGGTATCAGCTTTTTATACATGAAACTACATTCCATGTTACGTGTTTTTTTTATATATTAATGATACATAAGGACACATACTTTACATGAAATTCAAGCCCACTATTATTATTTATTATTATTTTTAAAAACAGTTCCTGTTTCGGGCCCTCCCTGGTGGCGCAGCGGGTTAAAGCACTGCACTAGGAAGCTTAAGCCACTTCCACATGAGTTCGATTCCCGCCTTCCCGGGAGGAGTCCACATGGCGTGGCAGACCTCTCCTGACCTGCCCGCTACTCCCCTCAGCAGTGTACTTCGTCGATCTGCCTGTTCTGCTCCCTGGTCTGTCTCTGGTGAATCCTCTCACCCTCCGTATCTCTGGCTTATACCCCAGTTCTATATGAATAAATAAATAAATCTTAAAAAAACCAACCAACCAACAAACAAAAAAACAATTCCTGTTTCTCTCTTCTATAAATTACCTATTGTCTTAGTTAAGTTGTGAGATTTTACTTGGACACTAACTCCAGAAAATGCTAGTATGAATATGAGGTTGTGGAAGGAAAGGCAGCCCATAAAGAATTGCTCTTAATCAAAGGACCACTGTAGAGTAAACTCCATCCCACTGGGGAACTCTGGGAGTCTGTAGCACAAGTATCTCAGAGTTATTCTCACTCTGGGGTCAAAAGGAAGGCGTTGAGGGCAGGGTTTGTGGTATTGATAATTCCTGGCACTTGCAACTATTGTGGGGTAGGCCCTGACTCCCCACGCTGCCACAGAACTGGCACTGGAGTTCTGCGGGCTGCAATGTGGTGCTGAAGCTGAAGAGATAGGGGAACAGCACAACCATGCCTTTTAATTAACTATTCTCACAAATGATGGACATTTAGAGTGCATCCAATTTTTTTTTTCCCTCATTAAAAACTGCCATAGGTGCCTCATACATATTTATTTTCTGGTCTGTATGATTTTTCCATGACACAGTTCCTTTAAGTGAAATTAAGGAAGAAATTGAAAATTATAGACAGTAGTCTTTTGGGTGTGTTTTGGGATGAAGAAAGTCAACAGTTTTCTCCTTAATGACCATTTTTATGAAATGACCCAATCAAATTGTATAACAATTTTTTTAATGTAACAGTCTGAATACAGATTTGATATTTAAAATATCTAAATTATTGGTTCAAGTTTTTTACTTTAATCTTAAGCCACTGCTATGAGAAAAGGTCACTATATTGAAGTACATGAAATGTTCTATAACAAGACTATATAAAGACTCAAATTTTGTATAATCTTCTGTTTTAGACAGCAATGATTATAAAAGAACAAGGGAGAAAATTTCTAGTATCTAGGATTAGACAAAGTGCTCTTAGCCACCACAAGCATAATACAAAAAGAAAAAAAAATAAATTAGAGTTTAGCAAAACTAAAAACCTTTGGTTTGCAAATGCCATGTGATAATGACAAGAAAAACACAGATTGGAGTAAACTTGTTAAAAATGCCATATCTGACAAATAGCTTATATATATATTGAAAAGGTGCTCTTAAAATAAAAAATGGCTAGAAATCTGGCAAAGACTATATATTTTATAGAAGAGTATATTCCAATGGCAAAATAGAAAAAAAAAAAAACACATTAGCCATTTGAGAAGTGAAAATTAAGACCTCTATCAGTTACCATGGCATATCAGTATAATTAAAAACACAGTGACCACCAAATTTAGTGAGAATGCATAGAAATTGGATCACTGTTGCATTGTTGATGGAAATGTAAAATCATACACCCTTTCTGAAAACAATTTGGCTGTTCTGATAAAATTAGACTCATAGCTACATACCTTCCAGCAACTGCACATTTGCCTTACAAATGGAAACTTATGTTCACACAAAAGTGTGTACATGAAAGTTCATAGCAGTTTTATTTGGAATAGTTCCATACTGGAAACAATCCAGATGTCCTTCAATGAGTGAATGCTTATACAAACAGTAGTACATCCACACTCTACAATACTTTTCTGTAATAAAAGATATATACTGTTAATGCAGGTTACAACTTGGACAAATCACCAGGCAATTATGTTGAGTGTAAAAAGTAAATCCCAGTAAGTTATGCAGTTTATGTATCTATATAATATTCTGGAAGGGGCCCAATTAAGAAATGGAGAACACACGGGTGATTTGGTGATGGGAAGCCTATGGGGATTACAACTGAGATGGAAAAAGGCACAAAATGATGTAAAAATAAGCTACTGTATTATTAAAAAAAAAAAAAGAAAGAAAGAAAGAAATGGAGACCAATTTAATTGTCTCCAGGAGCACTGAATGGGTGCAAAAGGGGAAGCAGGAGTGATTTGGATATGATTACAAAAAGGCAACACCAAAGAAGTGTTTGTGGAGATTGAAATGTTGCATCTTAAGTGTGATGGTAGATATAAGAACTTACAGGCATCAAAAATATATACTACTAAATGTAAACACATATAAGTATGAGGTTATCATGGAGGGAGACTGGGTCAAAAGTGTACAGGGGATTTCTCAATATTCCTCTTACAACTGTATGTGAATCTATAATTATCTGATAAGTTTAATTAAAAAAGAATAGCATGTGTGGCTAGAATACAAACCCATGCATTAATATCAATGATAACTTTAAAGAATGTCAACTGTGCTTATTCACTAACAATTATTTTTCTAACATTCTTATATCCTAAAATAAGCATGATTATTAAAAAATTATTTATACTGTAAATTAATCCCACAATACTTATTTCATTTGAGGAATAATCTATTTCATTAGATAAATAAGAATGTAAAATATTGTAGAAAACCTTTCCTTGTCCATCTTTAAGATAAGCCATAGAAAAGAAATAGGACTAGCCATCAGCAGAATTTATAAAGAACTTATTTTCAAAATCATTAGCTTATGTAGCCAATGTTTAAAAAAAAAAACACTTCTTTCTTTCTTTGTTAAATTTTCCATTTGCATTGCATTGTTTAATTATCAGGGTGCATGAGGTGGATACTATAGTTAGCAACCCATTTTTACAGGTGAACAAACATTTCTTGCTTGTTACATGTGAGTAGTGTTTTACATATATTAAGTCATTGACTAGATGACACAACAATTCTTTTATAGATAAGGGAATTTAGGGAGATTATTTAAAATAATCCCAAGCATTTGACTCCAGATTGCCCTTAAGTGTTCCTAGGGAAACTAAGGCACCAGAAATTTTAAATGCTCTACTTAAGTTTACAGTTGCTAGCAGTTAAAATCAGGTTTTGAACTAATATTATTTATATGCAAATTTTTATTAGATTGTGATTGCTTTGATCACCTACATTAGAATTTTTTAGGGCTTGTTTACAAACCTCTGACCTCTTATTTTCTCAGTTCCTTTGAATTGACACATTAGTGTCAAGAACACTGGAATCTATATTTTCAATAACCATTCTACAATAATTTGTTTAACCTTAAAGCTAGAGTACAACTGCAAATGAAAAGGTTTCCTGTGAGGTTCAGTGAAATATGTAGTGTAATTATAAATAAGGCTATATTTTATCAACTTAAGATTCTATTTTTCCCCGTAACTTAAATGTCTGAAATAGGACTATCTGTTACAGCTTATATTGTCTTGCAAACCATGATTAATGACTTTGTTTTAGTAGTACATATAGTAATGTTTTATATTTGATAAAGAATAAAGGTTCAGTGGATAACAGAATAAAGAGACAATGCTTAATAAATTTGCTCTTTTCAGTTCTGGGTCACACTCTGAATAGGATGCCCATCTATATAATGAAAGAGCTGAGGGAAAGTCACCCATCAGACTTAGGTTGGCAGGTACCAAAGGCAAGCGATTAACCATTGTGAGTTACAACGGATGGAATGATGTGTGTGTAAATACTCTGAAAGTGATAAATTGCTATGCTATATAACATTGTAAATGTATCGAGTATGTGTATATATATGAACTCGAAGGACAATTATTAGAGGAAATAATGTGAAAGTGCTCATTTTCCAACTTGGCACATATGCAAGTAATAGTCATGATTTTTAACTTTGCTTTAAGAGTATCAAGCATATCAATAAAAATGTTCATTAATTTTGCTGTATTCTAGAAAATTACTTAAGTGTTGTATGCAGTTTATATTATGAACTTTCCAGCAATCATGTGAAATACCATATGAGTTCTATTGCTATTAATTCTATTTAGTTGACTAAAATCACACCTGGAGAAAGTGTGAAGAGAGGCAGTCTGAGACAGGAACTTCCTAGGTGCCTTGTACCGCAATGTAAAATTTAAACTAACCCATGTGTTGTGAAGCCATAGGACCAGAAAGAAGAGTATGGATAGAGAGGCCAACTTGTAACCATAATCACTACAAAGGATAGAAAAGCAAAAGGACTATGTGGTAAAATATTTGCATATACATTTATTTTTCTAAAAATGCATCCAGTTATTAAAATTTCCTTTTCTCCTTTTCTAATAATGTGATCATGAGCACTTGATTCAGATTGTCCATCTCTGTGATCCCATTGCTTATGTTTCTATTCTAAAAGTTCTACCACTGGATTTTTGCATATCTGACAGTCTGGCAGTCCATTCATTCTATCTATGTTGTATGTACAGATATGTTACCAGAACCTGCCCTATGAAAATTGTGGGTGAACATAGTCTGTGAAATCACATATGGCTCATCTTAGCATGCTTCTATTTCTTGGTCCCTTGAGATGTTTTTGTTTGTTTGTTTTTCTGTCTGTTTTGTAGAGATTTGAAGACTATGAGCTGCAAAAATTTATCCTCAAATATTAGGGTTTCAAATATTATGTTTCTTTTACTGAAGTATTAGCAGCTTGAAAAAAAAAAAAAACAAACTAACTGGAGAAAGCAGCACTAAGAATGGAAAGATGGACTGCTGAGTGAGAAATTGCAGGGCCATTACCCTCAGATACGCCTACATTAGTGAAGCACTTGATACACATTTTTCAATATTATCAAAAACTAAATAGACAAAAAACAAAACATGTATATCATTTGAAAACTGAAAACACACTCTGGCACTTAGTTTTTATTTGCTTCTAAGCCAATTATTATGTGATTGCCATTTTAAATTGTGGTCTCATTGGCCTATTGAAGTATATAAATTTTGGAAAGTACACTATATAATTCAAAGCAGGACAAGCAAGGTAAAATAATGCAAAAATAATAATCCTACCCATTCAACAGTTCCCAATTTTAGAAATTAATTTCTATTATTGCATACGGAAAATTCTAGCTCTTGCTATCTAAACAATGCTCTGAAACAAAACATAATGCCTTATTTTTGTATTTTTTTTATATTTCCTACTGCTATATAACTCTTAATAATAGGTGTCTGCTTGAATTTGCTTCAAATTTAGACAAGAAATATGCAGCAAACCCGAGAAAGGAGTTGACACTTTGAAGTTAGCTAGAGTTCACATGATCCCTCTGATTTCAAATTAGGCATAATATGCTATGATTAATATATTTCAGTTAAAAAAAAACAGATTCTATGTATTATTACTATCAGGTATAGTTATGTAATTTAGTTCAATACATACAAAATTATTCTCTTTTTTGGGTGAAAACAGTTTTTTTTGTAAAAAAGATGAACTTGTTTGCCTTTTTATTAAGAAATATAGTTATTTTTGGTTAAACTAGGAATTGCCAGAAACTATGTTGCAAGTGCTGAAACTAATGACATTTGTTTGACGACTTTTCATTTTTCTTTGTCTATAGGAGATATCTTCTGTTGGTGAAATTTCATCAATTTTGAAACTGAAAGGTGACATTCCTGCTTATTTTCGATGTTTATTGATTTTTTTCCCTGAATATAGCTCTAAATCATGGATTAGTGATGAATTGAATAAGCTCTACAAAACTTACTTTCGTTGAAGTTAATTAAACTTGTAAAAAAGACTTAGTATTGCCATGGGTGGGGGAATTACAATTTCAGTTGGGAAGCAGCTATGAAAACATCTAAATGTTTTATGGAATATAAAGTACTACAGGGAATAAAAATATGGGTGTGGTCTTTTGACTACTAAACTAATTGATTTATGAAGAATAAATAATAGTTTAATTTTACAGTTTGCAGTTGATTTTTCAATATGGTAAATGGGTTTCTTCATGTTAACTGTATCTATGTTTACAAATTTTTGTGGACATATCTAGAGCTATAATACCAAAGATAAAAAGAAAATTAAGTTAAATGGACTGCAGGGAGACAACAATAAGCAAGTTAATTTTTAGGATTCCATTTATACTTTGGTTCAGTCCCATTATTATCTGAGAGTATTATTTGTTTCCCTCCAAAGATCCACATTTAGTCCACAGTGCCTCATGAAATATGATTAAAATGATCTTTTTGGATAACATCAGTGCTGTTAACCTACAGTCAATTATTTCACATATCATACAGAAACCCAGAGTAACTAAATTGAGCCATCATTCTTAAATCACAGTTAATTCAAGAGGATTTTAGTGCCTAGTTGTTTAATACAATCCTTAAATGGTCCCTCACAAAGGATGTAAAAATCACACACATCTTTAATGGGCTAATTGTGCTTCACTGCAGTGTTGATTCTGCAAAAGCTTTTTAATAATGAGAAAAATAATGACATTTTTATCCTAATTTGAAAATAAAATTGCCATTCTAAATATCTCTTTGTTTCTAACTTAAGTGCTTATTGACAGCAGAAATTTCCCCAAAACACTAATAGAGTATTTAACATAATTTCATTTATTGAAAGAAAATCCAAGGGAAAGTAACATACAGCTATCTGAAACTATTTTGCAGAAGGAAAATATCAAAAGGAAAAGTAAGTTAAATTTAACTCTGAGATCTAAAATATAACTAATATTCAATATAAATTTAACACAATGTATAATTGATTAAACTTTTACATTTAAATATATGGATAAAACTCAAGAAATAAAATGATATCCTGGAAATCCAGGACAGCAATTAAAAGTCATATGAAAACAAACTGAAACTAAAAAGCTAGTCCCTATGTCATAGAGTTTTCCAAAATTTTATTGAAAAAAATACATTTTAGCTCAACTCATGGAAAATTAGTACATTTGAAATTAAATTAAATCATTAAAAATTCTCCCTTGAGAAAACTAACTCAATTTTACCCAGAGTTTAACCTCTGCCCTATTCAAAAATTTGAGCTCCAATTCCTTAATTTCAATATACTCAATGTGGGTTCAAGGTAGTGAAATCACAACTCATAATTTCATAAGTTTTATATGAACATATAGCAATAAAATCGCCCATATGTACAAATATATGGACTACTTATCTGTCCCTCTCAATTGTTTCTAAGCAGATATAAACATGATAGTTTGATGCGAATTTGATATATTCCACATTAAAGCTTTATGTCTTTAAGTCTTACTTTTTCTATGTAATAGCAACATATATTATAAATATGGATATTCAACAAAAACAACTTTTTAAATAGATTTCAAAAAATGTTCTGATTATTCCATGGTAGCTTTTCTCCTATTTTGAAGTAGAAAATACAGGAGACATTGCTTTTTAAAAATAAGTACTAAGAAAATTAATTAAACTGGTCAGCCATAAGGGAACATTGTAGGAAAGGAAATAGCTTAGGATTGAACCCTATGATTTTATTGTTTTCACAGAAAATGCAATAACTCCTCATTGACATCAACTGCCCAGTTGCAAGAAGAGTATACCTTCTGCTTTGTTGAGACACAGACTAAGGAAATAGTAAGTAGTAGTCATCAACCAAGAAGGAAGTAAATTTGGACTAAATTTTTTTCCAGTTTAAATGTCTTTTGAGAGGCTCTGATCATTGAAAGGCACGTTAAAAAAAAAAAAAGGTTCTGATAAAGAACATGCATTCAAAAGAATTCTTTGACATCACGCTATCAGAATTAAAATAGTCTGTCCCATCTTTCAAATCACTAGTCAAAACAAAAATGAAAACAGACAATGAAAATACCACAGCCAGTTTCATACAGTTTTAAGTATAGAACTAAATTAATTCATTGTTCTTCAAATTACACATATGGTTGAGAAGTTTATTACAAAATCTTTAAAATAAAAATGCATGTTTGGTGAAAAGTTGGTACAGTTGTCATTACTTTTTGTCATATTTTAAAGTATAAAAATAAAGATTGGGATTACTTATACTATTTGCAGCAAGCTATAGCTGTTTCATTGATTTGCTATTTTATTATAAGATTTGTAATTCATTGCCATGCCTACATCAATTCTGTGACATATGTGAAATGAAGTCTGGCCTACTGCATGACATTGTGGTATACTATGCATGTCTAAACTTTCTTAAAGAAAATGTGAGAGTGCCAAACTTCTAACCTACTAGGTACTATGAACCATATGAAACAGGAAAACACTTGAAGCCAGGAAATACACAGCATATTATAATTCATGAGAGCAGGAGAAAAAGTGAAAGAAAGCAGGCTTATGCAGTTATGTAAGAGAATAAACAAATTTTTTAAATCACAAAATAAAAGTAATCTTATTTTTAAATAATGGTAGTGATATTAATATAAATTTTACATAGGTGATAGGGTATCTTTTCACTTTGGAATTTGTTAAAAAGTAATGATAATGGGCAAGATTTGACACCCTTGAAAAATTTATTGAATTTAAACTCATTTACAATGCGATAAGTTTTAAGATGTACTATATAATATAAAATGCTGCCAATTGTAATTAAATAGACCCTGCTCCAGAGATATTAAAATGTGGAGGAATAAGCATCTCTGAACTGATGAAAAATAGTAATGCTACTAATTAGTTAGGACTAATTAGTGGCAGTAGGAGATTACATAGTGTAATCTTTCTCCCAGAAAAATAAAAGCTCCACTGCCTATAAAAGAACAACAATGAATCTACTGGTACCATGACATGTAAAATGTTATCAAAAAGGAAAAAAAGGCAATATGTTGGTGAGTTCAACTTAAAATAAACATAACACATATTAGCAAAAGGAAGGCAGTTGATAAACATATAAGTGCTTCAAAATCGTCATTATTATTAATAACATTAAAAGAGTTAAGTAACAATTTCTATTTCCCAATTTTTTTACATTTCCTGTCTCTTTATCATTTGCTTTCAGTTCAAATAAATGAACATTTGTTCTTGAGTGAAAAAAATATTGAATTTAATTTTGCTTATATAAATGATCCAGAACCCACTTGAGATATATATATATATATATTTAAATGTATTACCATATCAATAAATTGAATTGTTTTGCATTTTGATTGCCTCTTTGTTCTTAGCAATCATTAACAATTTTTCAAAAATTTAATGAAAACTAATTTTGAAGTACCAGCCAGTTCTCATGAACTTCCGAAGCATAGTCTTTTCTTACTGTTTGAAAAGTTACAGGAGAATTTTAGTATTTTCTGAATGCTTACTGGTAGGAATGAAATGTGAACTTACAGGAATTTTTTTTGTACAGGATTTCTTATAGGGAGAGGAGAGTTGATTATTTTGTTGCAAAGGACACATATGCATCCTAACATTTCGAATAAAGATTTTTTTTTGATTTTGCAAAAGCCTCACTCTAGTCAAATTAAAGATCAAATGAAGAAGGCAACAGAGTTAAGCCTTTAGCTCTACAAGAACTTTATATTATCAAAAGTGAGTGTGTAGAAAATCAATTAAAAGTGATGATCCACTAAGATGGGACAGTGAAGAGAAAAAGTAGTCACAAAAATGGTAGTCAAGTTGAGGGCAGATTTACTAAATATTAAACTAAGTGACACAAGTATTATTTATTCTTTGGTTTGATAAAACAGGTGACTAATTTTGAAAATTTTTCAATTTGCCTGATCTGCTCAAATAAGTTATGGAACTTATCTGTTCCATTTGTTAAAGGATTGGATTAACTCAATTCTTTCACTATGAAGACATTCTGACTGGTCCCCTCTTTTAGCAATGAAAATAAACATTCAATTCCAAGTTTGTATTTGTTTCATATTTTAAAGGTTTGACTTTCTTTTCATGTATTACAAATATAGCAGAGTGTATTAGGAAGAGCCTATTAAAATGTCTTTCTGCAAAAAAAAAAATTCTTTCTGCAGACAATAATATATATGAAAACACTGAATATTTTCCCCATGATAACATAAAAGATAATATTGTATAACTAATCTTGTTTTAGTGACCGGTGAACATAGTTCAACAAACACACATACGGCTTTTCATACCTTACCTGGAAAGAGGCTTTATTGAACATAGCTGTAAAATGATCTTTTAAGTTGAATTACTGAATTTGCACAAACATTTCTACAGAATCTTTTTTTAAAAATCAAGCTTTATCACTTTTCCACTACACCTTGTTGTGCTTTATTTGCAATTGTTATAATTTAATAACTATATTCCAATTACTTGCATAATCAGTTATTTTTTAATCCTGGGGTGTTGAAAGAACATATAATAATAATATTCTTTAGACAAAACTTTTTTTTTTAAATGAAGTTAAAAGCTGAGATAATTTAAGGAAAAAGATCTTCAAATTTTCATAACCAACAGGTTTGAGGGAAATTTACAATGCACTGGAAAACTGGCTGGTTAAAGGTATGATTTGTCCTCAGGTAGCTCAAAATCATTTTTACAGGTTTTTGTTTTTTTGTAAAAGTGTTTTTTAATCTTGGTAAAATAATAAAATAATATTTCACAATTTGCAGAGTCTGACTAAAGGGCAGAGGCATATACCCTCAGTGGTTAGAATAAAGCCAGATTTTCAGGCCCAGTTCCGCTGTAGAGTTTGTATGCACTGAATCACAAACATTTTCTTGTTCCCTCTAAAGCTAGGGCCAATTTCATTTCAAATGGAGGTTAAAGTGAGAAATCACTCCTGTGTTTTACCACCTTCTGCGCTAAGTATTATCTTAACAACCTTTTGCTCTGGTTGACCCTTTTAATAACCTGGAAGAAAAAAAATGTTGCTCCCATGTCTGGTCTCAGTGGAAGTTATTTTCTAATGGACAATAAGCCGAAAGGCCATGGCTGTCTCAGAGGTCAACAACATCTTGTCTGCGTGTGTTTATGCAGCAGCTTCAGTCCTTTCTTCTTCAGAAGCGGCTTTGTTGTCTTGCCTGTAATTTGCACATGTAGGCTTTGTAGTTTGTTTATAAAATAGTTTTCCACAAACCACTCTAAGCAGTGCAAGCTTCTGAGCTGAAAATTATTCAGGCTTGTTTCATTGAAGGCACTTGGTTTCCATGGCAATTTATAAAAGATGGTGGTTTGGTTTCTTCATTGGAACAGATGACTTGGTTTGGGTGTCAAGTGGCCGCAAGCAAACTCCGATAAGCCTGTGTAATATGTAAGCCCAGGTTTATCATCCTGGATAATAGTGCATGCAAAAAGAGACAGCATACAGTTATCTAGCGTAGCTGTGGGAGGAAAACAAATAATAATAATAGTAGTAGTAATAATAGTAATTAAATAATAATAATAAGGGAAGGAGGAGGGTAGGTGGGAAGGAACATGAATGCTTTAAATAATTCTGAGTTCGGATTATTTTCAAGGAAGGGTAACAACCAAAGGTAAAAGGGCCTACATTTATTTCATTCTCTACATAAACCCTTCTTGAAAGGAAAATGAATGCCAGCTCTTCACGTACCCTGTTTACAGTGAGGTTTTTGTTGGCAGGCCATTAGGTTTCCATGGTAACAAGCAAACTATTCATTTGAAACAAAACCAGCCATGACTTTGTGCTTTGACAAGGATTTCTATTTTCTATAGCTCTTTTTTTTTTTTTTTCCAGAGTTCAACCAGATGACCAGATGATGCTGTAATCTTTTTAGCCACAAAAGCACCTGAAGGTCTCTTCTCTTTCAGGTCAAGACTATCTTTTATATGTAGTTTGGAATAAGTTATACTTCCATGATGTCTTTTTATCCCCAGTGCTTAAAAAAATGTGTTTTTATTATTTTATTTTTGAGTCAGTAGTCAGTGGAGGAATCTTTGGTAGTTTGTTTTTTCAATGTCCATTTACAAAGACTCTTTCTTCATGCCAGTGCCTGGTGAATCTTTTATAGCCTCTGCCAGGATAAGGTCACCTTCGAGGACTTAAGATAGAGATGAGGACGATAACTGGAAAAAGCCATATATGTACTAAAATTCCAACAGCACCATCGACAGAATCTAAAGGTAAGGAAAATAAATACCAAGAAACAAAGAAAAAAGGGAAAGTAAGTATTCATATAGCTGACAATGTTAACTTTAGTGAGCTAATAAAACAAGTGCAGTATAAGGAAAACAACTTCTTTTCTTTTATAATCTTCATTTTCAAGGAGGATAAGAAGGAAAATAACTTGGACATGTATTTAGGCATTTGATAAAATAAATAATACTCAGGTTTGTGTTAATATACTATATATGGAAACTTGATCATAAGATAGTTGTATGGGTTTGTGGCTGAGTTCCATTCAGAATTCTTCTAGTCACATCAGAGTACACACATAGAAAATATTGAGAAATCCCGAAAGGTTAGCTTTCCCCCCCAACTATCCAGAAAAACCAGTCTCTCTGGAAACCAGGAAGAAACTATCAGGGTAGAGAAATCAATCATATAGATAGTGGATCATAAATATTTCAACCAGTCCTCTATGTAGGGTAGACAATGATCTCTTTAGTATAATTTTTTAAAAAATATTTATTTGTGCATACAAAACTGGGGTATAGGCCAGAGGTGCAGGGGCAGTGAGGGGATTCACCAGAGACAGAGTGGGGAGCAGAACAGGCCAACTGATGAGAGAAGCAGTGAGCGGGCCAGGAAAGGTCTGCAGCGCCATGTGGATCACCTCCGGGGCAGGGGATCAAATTCATGCTGAAGTGGCTTTAGCTTCTCAGTGCTGTGCTTTAATCCGCTGCACCACCAGGGAGGGCCCTCTTTAGTGTTATTTTTAGAAGCATGATATAGTTCATTTGACTTAAAAGTCCCTTCTGCCAATCCACTCTGAGATTCCTTCTATAGTTGGTTTCCAAGTTAAGTTTCATATTCACATGCTACCACTTACCTATTTGTATACCTTGCCTAGAAAACTAACATAGAAACAAATGATACATCAACCTAGCTAAGTTACAGAATGGTGGCCGACCTAGGAGATAGCTAGGTGTTAAAAATAAGAGATATATCATCTTAATTTTTTTGTGTGTGTGCGTGTGAATATAGCACCTAACACCAGTTACGTCTAGGAGGGATCGGACCCTGAGAAGGTAGAAAGAAGCTATTGTCCTCCAAGTTAGAAATTAACTTTTAGAATTTGACACAAATTTAACATTTTTCAAAATAAACTTAACAAATGGTAATTAATGGAAACAAATATAACAGAATATTTTATTATACCAAAGAGAATATATTCAATTAGGATTGTTTCCCCTGACTTACAAAGGCTAATTAAAAATATCTCAAATACATATAGACATAGCTCATTTAAGACTGCCACACATTCATTTTGGATTATAATATTTCATGAAAAGAAAACTATGAAATGTCTTATTATGGAAGTATAAAGTCCTACTGGTTTTCACAGTCACTTTATCATTACTATTTTTATCATTTCTGTTATTTCTCCTTCTGGAATTAAGTTATATTGTCTTTTTTCCTCATTTGAAAGGGTCAATTCATTTCATTTAATTTGTAATATTTTTCAGTGATTATATTATCAAGAAGTCAGATTTCTATATAAGATAGTAACTTTTTGCAGTTAATATAATATTTTTGATTTATGCTATGCTACTCAATAGAAATCCTGTTCTCCTTTGTGGAGAATACTTCATTTGGGTAGAGCTATCTATTTTCTAAAATAAAGTTAGGCACTTGGCGTGTTTTTCGCTAAATGTGTTACTTAGAATGTTAAGTGTAATGATAAGTAAGTGAAATTTAAGAGGAAAGGGGTCACTGTTATATACAACTTTATCTACAAAAAGCAGAATCTGTTGTGCTTTCACAATGCTTAAAAAATGGAGTCAGTTCAGTTCATAAGAGCAATCACTGGAAAGTTGTACAAGTTTGATAATGATTTATCACTAAATATTCTCATTTAACAAAAGCATTGATTTCGTCTAAGCTTACACAAAATAGATTTTCATACTCTTTTTTATGTGTTAAATAATTGATGAATTATTTGTGTATTTTAGCTTATTACCTTTTGTGTCACCATAAATTTAGTGCTCTCAAGCTTATGAAACTTTTTCAAATGGAGGAACTTTTAGATGCCATAATTGTAGATTGTTCAATTTCAAGTAGATATTATGAAGATGAAGAATTACAGAAGTCAAGACATTATTCTGATGATTTCTGAATCATCAGTTATTATAGTATTATAGTATGTATAGTATATACATAGTATAGTTATTCTAGTATTATAGTATAGAATAGTTATTATTTTAATAAAATATGAAGTTGTCACTAAACCCAATATTCACACTAGAAGGAAAAATAAAACTAAATGAGTAAAATAATTGATCATGATTCAAGTAGAAGATTCATTGTACAAAAATGGGGGCTAGTCCATTACTAATACATGTATTAAATCTCTTCAAAATATTGATTCTGTTAAAATGGTTGACAAAAGTTAGATCCACATAAAAACAACTATTTTAGGTTAAAAAAATAGCTACATAAATGTGTGCCATCTCTCTTACTAGGCAAGTTTTTTAATAAAAGTTTTACAAATCGGCCCTCCCTGGTGGCCCAGCGGGTTAAAGCACAGCACTGAGAATCTAAAGACGCTTCCGCATGAGTTCGATTCCCGCCTGCCCCGGAGGAGACCACATGGCGTGGCAGACCTCTCCTGACCCGCCCGCTGCTCCCCTCAGCAGTGTACTTCATTGATCTGCCTGTTCTGTTCCCCGCTCTGTCTCTGGTGAAGCCTCTCACCGCCCCTGAGCCTCTGGCCTGTACCCCAGTTCAGTATGCACAAATAAATAAATCTTAAAAAAAAAAAGTCTCTCCTAAAAAAAAAAAAGTTTTACAAATCTCTGAAACTAATAGCATAAATTAATTAATTTTAAACTTAATTAAAAATAAAAGTATGCTTGTCTTACATAGATCTAAATTAAAACTAGTTTAATTTTATTTTTGCCCAAATATACCTAGAGCCACTGAATACTTTGACTTTAAAATATCCTGAAGTTTCAGATATAAGAAATTTCTAAATAAACTAAAAATAGTTTTAAAATTAAAATATATTAGTTTAATGGCAATCATATTAATTTAACATTACATCAAACCAATACAAGAAGAGACACTTACTCTTGGTCGTTAAATCTTGTTTTGCACATTCTCCCTCTGCAATTGATACATCATCAATGGCAATGTCACCTTCTATTCCAGGACCTCGGATACCTTCAAAAATGAGCTACAAGGATGAATGAAACAAACCTAAATGTAGCTTAGCTTTGCAGATTGATTTCTATTGAGAAATTGAGGAGGCAAACCTAAATATCAATAATCCTGGAATCATCTATTCTTGGTGGTCTTTGAAATTGTTAGTTACAAAAAAATGTAACCTTTCCCACCAAAACTAATAAGGGATCTTCTTTGCACAATATTTTTCATATAAAAGTTTAAAACTCAACTGAATAATATAATAATATAATAACAGTAAAAAGTATTATAAATCCTATCACTTTTTGTTTCTGAGAGTAGAGAAAAAGTTTGATCTGTATTTCTCTAAGCATATCTTATACTTTAGTGTTCTAGAAATATTTTAAGGAATTAATCAGATCTGGTTTCTTTAAAACAGTATGGTGTTTACTGAAGTCCAGAACAGGGACTTCATTAAATCTCTATGAACTTGCTTTTTCTCTTGCATTATTGTGAATGGTTCTTCATATTCCCCTTGTTCTTATTTACATCTATGATTTTATTTTTGACATCTATTTTGAAATATCTGAAGATATGTTTGTATCTACTATTGAGTAGTTAGTGGCAGACCTTTGAATTTCTAGTGTCTAAAACACTGGTTGGCATGGAAAGTTAACACATGGGTGGTAAAAGAATAAATGAAGCAAATCCATCTCTCTTTGTTGCTACATTCTGAATACAATGTCAATGTGAGGACAATCAACACATTTTCATTATTTTAATTTTATAAATATAAGACTTCTTAAAAATGCTCTTTATAATTCCCCATTTATTCCTTTGGGGTATTTTCCTCCTTATGTTATATACTGCTTATCTGGTAGAGAATCTATGTTAGTCAATCAATGGTTATTCCCATCCAGTTCTTAAGTTTCAGCCCTGTGATACTGAGCTTCTCACCTAGACATTCTAACAGGACTAGAAATTTATCTTGAGGAAAGTCAGAACTCACAGATTCAAGGTGACATAAGTAAGTCTGATTCCAGAAAATCAATCATTTTCTACTTTGACCACAGCTAATAATACTTTTGCATAAAAGTGGAGTACTGTCATCACAAAATGTTTTTTTATGCAAGTATTTGTATTTGAAATGGTTGAATGGAATGTAACTGCCTATGTCTGCCTCCCAGTTAAGTTTTAATTCTAGAGTGAGTATGAATAATAATGCTTTAGTTAGAAATATTTAGTATGATAAAGAAGAAGCCTTTTCAGTCATCAAAAGTTTTAATTTAAAAAAATGAGATTTCAAACTTTGTAATGGAGAATACAGGGTTTGTAATGTATCCAAGGCAAAGATAAGGGGACTGTATTTCCATATTCTTTGTGTAAGAAGTGATGTTGGTGAAGAGGTTAATAAGGGTAACTTTAGAATATTCTGCACCTGCTTACACTTCAAATTTGAACAGATGAAGCAGAAGCCCTAATCTTTTCTTGGAAGAAACACACTTGGGTAAATGGATTTGCCATCTTTGCTGTATAGAGGTGGGAAGGTGTAATATTCACTGTTTTTCTTATTTAAAGTATACAATTATTTTCATTTAGTGAGTTTTTGTTACCTGGAGGTAAGTGTCAATATAAAATAATAGGATTGTTTTAAAAGTCAAAACTAACATGTGTAAGTCATCAAAACCATTTCTAAACTTTTCAAAGCAGCTTTCCCTGGAAAGCCATATTTTCATTAAAATGATCCTGCTATTCCTCAAAGCATTTCAAAATTTCTGTCACTAGCTTAAAGCATTAAACGCTCCTGCTTTCCCTGTTAATTTCCTTGTTCTTCTCTTCCTTTGGACTCCCTGTGTAGCTTAATCAAAATCACAGGGTCAGACCTAGGTTTTTTGCTACAGAAGCGGAAAGTTTGTGAAGGATTCTGTCACCTTCTTTTGTGGTCAGGATGAGAGCAGTGTTAGGGGACCTTCTTCAGTAAATATCAGAGAGTAATGAACTGACGTTAATTTAATGTGTGTACTGCAAACCCGCGGGTGATGTGTTGACTGTAAGAGCATACTTGGCTGCACAGGAAAAAAATATAAATCAGCACAAATGTAAAGCTGAATTTGGCAAGGGTGCATGCAGAGGGATGCCTTTATCTGGAACATTCTTTTTTAAGCAACACTTTACTCAGGGTGTTCCTGAACGAATTGAGTGCTAAAGCAATAAAAATGGAGTGATTTGTAAGTTTTTTGTGTACACTGCTCAGTACAATTATGGACAATTTACCTTATCACTGATCAAAGCAACTTGGTCTTTTTATAGGAACGCAGCAACACTTTAGACCTTGTGTGGAAATAAATAATAATAATAATAATAATAATAAAAACTAGTAGTGGTTATTGCTGGAATGTAAAAATAATTTCTTAGGATCAAATTCTTGGTATAGTTATACTCTATATTTTAAATATTTTTAATACTATGATATTTAATAATAACACTTTAAAAAATTTAGTATTTATTGTGATGACAGGGACTTCCAACTAATAGGCAGAGACATATTGTAGTCTTCTTGGGTTCTGTTTGAAAGAAAAGGAAAAATTGTTTGAGCTATAATTTCCATGGCTATTTTGTTGTTGAATATAGATAATTTTTTGACTAGCATTTACTCTCACAAAGATACATTTATTGTCTGGGTCTGTATACACTTTAAAATCCAACACTCATTATATTTTTATTATGACAAAATTTTATAGATTCTAATAGACTCATAATTGACATCTAAACTAATACTCAGATATATTTTTCCTTTATAATATTTTGACTAAGAGATATAAATAAAATGTATAGTTATTAAATTTAAATAATGTTCCTTGGCTTAACCTTTAGCATTGATGAAAATAAATCCTTGGTGATCAATACCTTTTATTCAAGCATTAAGATGAGAAACTGTGACAGTGTAGTATATTGTGTTGTATCTCAACTTAAAAATAGATGATTGACCTATATGCAATGAAAAAATTCTGAATTATTTTCAGTTAAAGAAGAAATGTTCTCCAGTTCAGTAGATTGAATTATGTGATATTTTTATGAAATGCCATGTGATGCTGACTACTATTACATTCTAGTCATAAACTATATTCATTTCCTCTTCAGTACTTTTGAAATGCATTTGACTTAATTGCCTTGAAGAAGGAATTAACAGTGTCTAGATACTTGGGAAGAAAATGTTGATGTTTTTAGGTCTTCTAAAAGAGAGTATAATTTTCTTAATCATGTGGCTATGATTTAAATGTTTCCTTACCTAAAATAACAAGTTTACAAATTTAATGTTTGCCTAGCATGCAATTCAATTCAGAACAATTAATAATGTAAGCAATACTATATAGTCAGAAAATTCACACTTGGTAGGTAAGTTAAAGTGGGAATTTAAAAAATGTATATGGGTTTCTGAATTAGAATTTCAGCACACAAAATTGTTTCAATTCACTAATAGACAGTTTCTTATACATTTTTAATGTTTTAAAGAATACAGATATTGATTGTGATCAAATATAAATTCTCAGCAAAAGAACTATGTGTAGCAGTAATGAATAAAAGTTGATAAGAATTCCAACAATATAATTCTGATCATCCAACTTCAATGTTAATGTGCTTACTGCAAATGTTCACAAAATAATTTTTTCCTGAAAAATGATAAAATTGATTCTGATCATTATTGCTAAGGAAATCTCAAAGCCTGAGAATGCAGTTTGAAACAGAATGTACATCATTTGGAAAAAGTTCACGACATTAAAAAATATGAAATTATCTGTTAACTTTAGTCATTTTACCTTTATGTTATTACTGATTCAGAAAATAATGGAACTATACTTAACCAGTATAAAAGAACTTTGATGAGGCAGCATAATTAAGCATGTAGATAGCCTTAGTTTTTTTCTCTTAGGAAACTATACAAATATTAATAACAAATTTAACTTTACAACACCACCTGTTCACCTGGCTGGATAAATGTCAGTTGGTTGTCAATGCTTCTAATGTGAAATAATAACATGAGGTTTGACGGTGGTAAAGACAGAAACAAAGTGGATTGTACTGTGAACTGCCTGGAACATGATTCAGTGGTTACTTCAGAAGCAACCATCATCTCTACATAGGTGCCCTGGAACTTGGCTAAACAATGCCAGATATTACCTGTAACAGCACATAATATTGCCTAAGGATGATTGTATTTTCCTGATTGTTATTAATTGTCTCGATCAACACAACTGCATAATATAATGACAGTACTAAGTAAAGGGTTGGTGTGATTTAAGAGAACCATTTCCTACTCTTCAATGAAAATATAAGAATAGAAGATCTCCAGAATTCCTTTTACCTACAATTCAGAAACTGGAAGACAATATTTTGTGTCTCACAACATCTATATAAATTTCCAATGGAAAACATTTGGAGTGATACCGTGAAAGAAATAAAGCATTAAAAGGGCTGAGAAAATATAGGACATAAAACATAAATGATATTAATTTTACTCTTTTAGAAATGTTGCCATTATACTTCTAGATCCAGCAAAATATATTTTTATCGCAAACATTGATTATGCTAAATTAATTCTGGGGAAAAACTCTAAAGAAATTTCTGTGGAAAAAAATTTCTAGTTACCCTAAAAAGTACTATACCATAATTTTATTTTCCATTAAGTAAACTCATCATACTTTAATAAATGACTTTGCAAGTGGCTATTTTTTTAATGGTTTATGCACTAAAGTAATTTAAAGGTATGTGCCTCTAAACAAATTAACAAAATAATTGTCAGTGAAACAGATGCTTAAAATCACTTATATGTCAAAATTCTGAGTAATAAGAGGCTTTCCACTTGAATTAAAACATTCTAGAATGCTACAAAGCTACACTTAAATAATATCAGAACATATGTTCAGGACACTAGACACCAGGTAACAAAGAACTGTAATCACTGAAAGGTGGGAATTAAACAAGGTGAGGAATACAACTGCCCATAGGTGAAGCCTGGTAAAATCTGTGTTGAGAAATAGTCCGAAGAATCCAAGACAGTGAAAATATGCAGGGTAGAATAACAGCAAAAAAATCTGCAGAAAGAGATCTGCTGCTCCCCGCACCCCAGTTGTTCAAGTTCAATATAATGATCAACATGTGTTTGAAGAAACTACCCAAGACTTGGGAAAGAGACAGAGGGATGTATTTAAGGTAATAGTGCACTTGGAAAACACTTTTCATTCATGGATTACTGGTCGAGCAATGTAGGGACTCTTGCCTAAGTAGTGGGAAATAATTAACCCTATGCCAAATACTGTTTTAGTTTCACCTAAAAATTTTAAAAGTGAGGCTAAAAATTATTAAAATGATTTCAAAAAAATTATTTTTAACCCCAAACAAGCACACAAATATTTATGAAAGACAAAAAATATCCAGGACCATTAAAGTAATGTTCACAATGTCTAAATCCCAATTACAATATTTGACTGTCAAGGAAGCTAAAAATTAATGAATTGTCTGCTAAAAAGAGAAACATGTCAATCAGTGAAAACCAACCAAGAGCAGACACAGATGTTAGCGTCAGCAGAAATTGATATTAAGGTTATATTATAGGTTAATTTTATATGCTCAGATCATTATATATATAATATATATATATATATTTGTATATAAAATGTCCTTTGAAAGACTTAGATTAAACATATAATGATGAAAAAATAGTTTGAGATGAAAAGTACACTGTATAAACTTGAAGCAGATCAGAAATTGCCAGAGAAGTAATTGGTGAATATGGAGACATACTAGAAACTATCCAATATGAAACACAAATAGAATATTTAAGATGTAAAAACATCAGTGGGCTGTGCAACACCTTTCTGGACATTATATATGTGTAGTTAAACTCCTCAGAGGTGAGAAGAAAAGTATTTAAAAACTTTAGTCAGGAAGTATATTAAAACTAAGTATAAATCCAGAGTTTTAAGAAATTCAATGAATACCAACCACATGAAAAATGAAGAGATCAAAAAAAAAAGATCATAGTCAAATTGCTTAAAACTGGAGGTAAAGAAAAAATCTCAAAAGCAACCAAGAAGACTCATATCATATATAGATGACACATCACATACAGAATGAATATGTGTTGACAGATTTAACCTTTGAAACAATGCAAACAAAACAATAGCAGAACAGTATCATTAAAGTTCCAAAAGGAAAAATTAGAATTTTATATTCAGAGAAAATATCTTTCTAAAAATGAAGGTGAAATATACCTCTTCAAGTACAAAAAGTGAAAAGAATTCACATTCGGTAGATCCACACTATAATAAAAGCTACATGAAGTCCTTCAGGCAAAATGAAATTGATAGATGGAAATAGGATTTTCAAACAGTAACAAAAAGCACCAGAAATGATAAATGCTTTGAAACTCAGTTTTGTAAACTATGGAAACTCATTTCTCAATTGGGATGATAACAAGAGCTGATTAGGTTGAAAAAAAGTTCTTCAAGATTTGAAACTTTATGAAATAAAACTATTCATTTGAACATTCACGAATGTCTGCATTCAACATTCTTTTACAAATCTTTTTGGAAATTACTATATGTGAATTACAAAGGGAGCAAAGTGTTTGCCATTTGTAGTTGGCTTTAAAAAAATAGCCTACTCTGATTTTACACTGACTACATGATTCCTGGTTAAAAATAAAAATTAACACGCCTTGAAATCCCTTCTTTAACCAACAATTCTGAGAACAGATGCAATGGGCAAAGAGAAACTAAATCACAATGAAAAGCTGTTCCTTTCTCTAAGAATGTAGTCAGGCTTGGTGCTGCACTCTGCTACTTCTTTACTTTCCTTGTGGAATTCCTCTCATTGCTTATAGCCATGGGGGTATTCTCATCGCATTCTCTCTGTTGTAACACCCTAAATATGAACCTATTCACTTGTGAGAACAGAACAAAATCTGTATTTTTTTCCTAACATGAAAATTGATAGAATAAAACTATTTTTATAAGTAATTTTGTCAATTTCCTTATCACCTTACATAATTTCTGGACTCAACCTGCTTTCCAAACTTCCAAACTTCTCCACTTTCCTGGAATACCTTTGATACAGCAAATGGGCTTTCAGATAAGCATTTGTGGATTTGCCTTCTTTGACAAATTTATGACAGAAGTGGTTTTCCCAGAGCTCTTAATTGATTGTGAGTTTGTTCTCCTTGCAGTTCCTCTTCCTTGACAGGTTTAGGGTCAAGGAAAGGAATCCCAAACAAAAGCAAACGTGGGAAAGCTTGCCGATGCCCACTTCTCTTCCTCCCTGTGCTGCCCCTGCCCCCTCCCCATTACTCTTGCTGATTCCCCATTTTTGTTTGTCTTTGTGTAAACAAAGGCTGGTGCCCACTGGTCTCCATCCCAGCACTAACTTTTACTCCCTCCCCTTTGCGGACACTGGCCCACCTCCCCTTTTTCTTTGTTGAACATTGTATAAATAGCCCTGCAACCTGCCAAAGAGCAGGACGGTGGGCTTTCGGACATGAGTCTGCTGCCCTCCTCATTTGTTGAAAAGTAAAACCACTTTCCTTTTCCTCAAACTCTGTTTCCTTTTATTGGCTGAGGGAAACTGAGACTAGCATTCGGTAACACCTTCCTTTTAACTTTTAATGAAAACTGCTTAGGGTCAAGCCCTGTTCCCACAGTTCATGTTAATGACTGGTTAATCGCTGTGACATATATACACTTTTCCTTGGAAATAATTACTTTTAAATTTTTAGGTAGCACATGCAATCCAATGATTATAAAGATGGGTATTTCTAAGTTCAGTTAAACATATAGGAGAACCTTCTGTGTATCTTCAGAAGGATACTCCATAGGTATGTCAGAGCAACATATTCAAAAGAAAAGTAAATAATTTTCAACCCTGAATTTTCCCTTTTTATTATTTAAGGGAATGTTTAGTACTAACATTGCTAGATTCCTTCTAGGAAACTTCTGAATCATTCATGGCTAGCTGCCAAATTCCAAACATGAGGACATGCTAGCTTTTAACCTAAAGTAAATCTTTAAATTATCCTATTTTCTTATACCACTTCCTTAATTTGTCCATTCAGCATTGTTTATGTGTATTTTATAAGGGTGTGCTAAATAACCAGTCTTAATACTTGTGAGCTAAAAAATGAACAATGAAGAGGGCACCTCCATTTCCTTACCCCATCTCAACAAAGAGGCACAAGTTGACTCAGGGCTAGTTCTGGAAGAGGCTGCAGCATCTAAATACAATAATCTCAGAACAAATAAGTAACTTTCAAGAAAGATAAGACTTCAAGGTTTAAGGCATTGCAACCACCACCCTACCATTGCCCAGAAGATATGGCTCTATACAGAAGGCTAAACGTTAACAACACTCTTTGTTTTCTTCAACTGGTCGATACATCAGATAAATACATTTACCTGACCCTAACCCAAATTACCTTTGTTTCAACAGAAATCCTTGAATTGTATATAAACCCCTCTGAGCAGCTCAGATTTCAGGTAGCTTTCCTCCAGTTATCTGAAGATCTTTCTGCACTGGAGTCCTCTCTCTTAATTATTTAATAAAGTGACTTCATTTATCTGCTCTCAATTTAATTTTAGTCAACACATGCAACAACCTGAGTGATGTACCATGTTATCCTTTGAGAAAAATCTTTTGATGAATGCTCATCACCTAAGTTTCAAAAGTCCCTTAACCTCACCACATATAACTCCTTTCAATGTACTAAATTCCCGGTTATCTTTCTGTTCTTCTAGCAAATGTTGTGGTATGAGACCTTGATGCCTTTGCTCACTCTTAACTCTGCTGTAGCAAGCAATGTTTTCTATATACTGCAATCCTTCTATTCAGTGCAGGTTTCACCTCATGCAATAAATGTTTGACTCTCATTAGTACTTTTCTTGTTGGTTAGGTGTGCTCACAGGAATTTGTGCATGTCTCAGTTACTATAGTTATTATATATTTGATAAGTTGACATAAGCTATACAACCTCTGTCATCAGCCACGGTACGGATGGAGGGGAATGGCTCTGAAAAATCAGACTTTCCACCTAACTTATGTTATGACTTCCCTTTTTTTTTGTATAATTGTAATATCAAAATATTCTGAGCAACTTTCAGCTTACAATTGGATTGCCTCAGCTGCATAAGGCCGGTCTGCCCTGACAAGCAAGCACTGCACCAGGGTGAAAAATTCCCCTGAAGTCAAGTGACTTGACTACTGACTGATAAATAAAAGCAAAAGGGCTGTTTTTGCAAAGTCTCTCTCACTGCCAGATGGAGGAAAACCCAAATCTTACCATTCTATTATCTCACCTAGCCTTCTATTCAGCTTCTAAAGAATTACTTCCTATTGTTTGGCCTTTAGACTTGGAAATCCATCTACATTGCCTGTTTTGAAACCAGTCAAGTTTTCTACCTGCTACACCTTAAAGGAATCCACAAAAGTCTTCTGGCTAGTCTTTCAGGATTCTACTATGTAGTCTTCAGATAAGGAAATTCACCTATGTCTCCTAATCAGAGATTTGATTAGCAAGGAATTTCCTCTTCTGCCTCCCAGGATGACTCAGGTAGAAAACAAAAACCCATTAAGTAGTAGATAAGGTTTAAGGGACTTCTATCTTAGTTGATCTCCACTATAATAATATTAGTCATAAACTTTGTGCACCTATGTACCTGTATTTAACCTTGATTGATTTTAGAATGTTGTATCTCAGCGAAAGGGCAATATGACCCTAAACTGTTCTTAGAAAAAAAGATGATTGTAATCTCTCAGCCCAGTTCGTGTGCTGATGTCATCCCACTGCTTGCTCCTAATGTATAAAATAAACCTCTGCTGAAGGCAGAGCAGGAAGACTTGCACCCAAGTCCGATTCCCGTGTCTTCCTCACTCCCCTTTCCTTTTTCTCCTTTTCTCCCCTTTTTAGGAATCTTTGCTCAAAGACGCCTTCCCACCTTAGGGTCCTGCCTGTCTTGCCTCCAGATACCTCAATAGTCGGAGCTGGTCTCCAACCATAAGTGTTCAGATATGTACCTCTACCCATGTAAGGTAAGCAGTTATTTTAAATATCTTCAAGCTCAGCAATGTTCCTCAGATACAAGAGTAACACAATAGGTATTTATTGAATTGTTTTCTATGGCAATAGAGTCCTGAACTTGCTCAATAAATATGTAGTAAGCTGATATTTATGGCAATAGAGAATTACCCCGAAGGAAACATTAATATAACTACTCTCTGATATACTTATTGGAAACATATTTAACAATTTTGTTTTGGTTAAACAGCATAGATGAAGTAAAAATATATCTAGATTATTTTTTTTTTTAAGAAAGACTCTTTGATGTCTATATAGGTATATACATTTTTATAATGTTTGCTTTGGAATCCTGTCTTGCCAGTTTAATTTGGTTTAATGATGTTGCCATAGATTCAGTTTTTTACAATTGTACTCTCCTTTATAGAAACAAAATGATCCTCAGAGTTTCTAGTTATAGTGCTTTTATGTGTTTATAGATAGTCTAACTGCATTATTCCTTACCGTTATGAACAACTGCATTTTATCTTAGTAATGTGTAGAAGTACATTTTCTATAGCAAAGTAATGAAAGCTTTAGGTTATATGTAAAGGACAGTCTGCCAATTAAAAGGTGCTATAACAGGAGCTATCAGATTTCCATGCCTTTACTCTATATTTTGTGAAATTCACCTAATAAATACCAATAGAAACAAATGAGTAGATAACATAATTATTAAATCACAAAATGATTAGATAAAATGAGTATGTAATATGTATTATTAAAATCACAAATATTATATTATTTTATCTACTAAAATAGCTTCATGGAATAGTGTCTCTAGCTATGATGTACAATGTTATAGCAATTAAAATTTCTATTGTATACTTATAGCTAGCTCTTTAATTCAATCTAAGACTTACTTCTTTTCTGTATGAAAGCAAAGAACAATAACTTGGTTAAAGTTCTCTGACTTTATAAACAACTTGATAAATTACTAAAGTGATAGTATCATAAAGGGTAACATTTTATAAAGTATGTAAAATCCCATCAAGTAACTCTCAAATAGATTAAGAATAGATTTTATCCAGCTTCCACAAATTATAGGAATCTGTATCATTTGTCTTCAGTGAACACAATGTACACATGTTATTTTAAAGAGTTGTATTACATTTTCTCCAACAAATAATTTAAAATTTGATACTCTTTTTCAAATATATCATGAGGTTATATTAATTAATAAGGGAAATGGCATTTTTTCTTTAAAAAACAAATTTTAGAACTAAAGAGAAACTTGATTATGTGATTTCTGCGATTCAAAAAATCATATCCATATTGGATTTGTCCAGGTCTGCCTGTACAATTATGCTAAGGAACAATATCTGTATACAGAAATGATTGTTCTTTTCTTACCTGAAATGAAGTAATTGGATATATATTAACATGAGCCTCATTCCATCTTTGTCCTTTATTTCCACTTGATGACCACAGTGGGTTCTCAATTGTTGTCTGCCCTTTCAAGCGTAGATAAACATTTAAAACACCTAAAAAATAACAATGAATTTTTTTTTTCAAAATACTTGTACATCTTTAAAGATGACATTTATAGAACACCAACATATCCTCATTCTCCCTTCCTCTCTCATTTCCAGTCTTACTGTTAATGACATTTGGCAGGTAAGGCAGACATAAAAATAATTGTGTCTTTGTTTGCAGAACAAGTGAATATTACTTTATATGGCAATAAGTGATTTTGCAGGTGTTATCAGGGGTCTTGAGATGGGGAGAGTTTCCTAGAATACCTGGGTAAATCCTAGTGTAATCTTTATAAGATGGTAGTAGGAAGAGATTTGGTACTGCAAAAGGGCATATAAGTGAAAAAGAAGGTGGAATAAATTGTCTCATTTGGAATACATACAATCTTTAAAAGACAGAAAGGGTAAAGAAATGAATTCACCCTGTATCTTCAGAAAGAACAAACACTGCTGACCCTTTGATTTAATCTCATTATGCTCATTTACTATTTCTGACTCCTAGAACTGCAGGATCATAATTTTGTGTTGTTTTGTGCCATAAAATTTGTGCTAAGCTATTTGTTACAGCAGCAACAGGGCACTAATACAGAATGTAATCATGTTTTGTTTGAGGTGCTCAATGTCTGACTCAAATTGTGTTGTCCAAAATAACATCTTATTTTGTTTATTTGAATTTCATCCAAATACTTTTTTTCTTTTAAAATAATTTATTTGAAGATAAAATTAAAGTAACCTTTGTCTAGTGATTTAAGATACCTCTTTCAACAGTTTTATGATCTTTACATAGAAATGATATACTATTACTACAAAATAATATGTGTTGAACAATTCAGGTAAGAAATTAATTCTCTCAAAAATGCGATTAAGTGCTTATTATTATTATAGTATTACAGATGAGAAATCTTGGAGTAGTTCAGTAATTTTCCCTACATCATACATTAGGAAAATAACAAAGGTAGGATCTGAACCCAGACAGTTTCACAGTTGATCCTTTCATCACTAGGCCTTCAGGATTTCAACAAATACTATGACACTTCTATTGAGATATAACTTATGCTATATAAGCCCCTCATTTTAAATGTATCGTTAATGAATATATAGTATAAAAGTAATTTTGCTTAGTCTGAAGAAACCAGGTTTGAATAATAACAGGTTTTAAGTTGGGTTTTGAATAGATTATATAAGATATATTCAGTTGTCATTAGATTGTATTTAAAAAAATGAGTATTGTTTATATCTTAAAAAAAAACATTGGAAGTATAGCTGATTGAAACACATTCAGACATATTATAATTTATGCACATAATATCAATTATATTTGATTTTTCTAATCAGTTCGTAGATCCAAACCAAACTGATTATTTAAACTACTGATACATTACCTTGTTTTAGAGATGACGACAAAAGAAATATGAATAGACAAATGATTTTGAAATTTTTTCTAGCAAGTTTCCAGTTTTTAAATTTATAAAAGATTTACTCACAAAAAAATATTTATACTTCTGTTCAGATAATGTTAGTCAACAAAATTAGAACTTGAAACAGAATAAAGCAATCAAAAGAAGTTAAATTCAGCAAAGCTGATTCAGCACATTGTCACAGTCATACAGTAAGAAAATTCCAGGTGAATTTGAAGGACTGTGTTAATATTCTTTAAAGTAATTTTAAATCCTCAGAGGTTCTATGTTAATGCTGTAGTAGGCAGCAGACACCTATATGAATGCATTTAATCATCCCCAGAAGTTTTCAAATGCAATATAGCTCCAAGATAAAAATTTGAAGTTGCTATATCAAATTTAAGTGTATTTCATTCTCTTTGGTGTCCTAATTCTCACTTTTGGTCACTACTCTTCAAGTCAGGTGATATAGTCAGAAAGGACTTAACTAATTTCATGCTTAGTAACTACATTTGCAAAGGCTAAATATTCTAAGTGTTATATTACCTTGTGAGCAGTGATCAAAGTTGTGAGGGTGTTCACGGATGTATTAATTATGCAACTACATTGTTCCTATTTTAATAGTTTCATATAAATTACTATGCACAGAATAACATATAAATATTATTTAAATTAGTATTGGTTCTTAGGTCCATAATATAATTTTATATTTAACTATTTTATAACAAATATGTAATTCAGGTAATTGGCTATGTCCTAAAATATACATATTCCTTTAAATACTAGAATTTGTGAAGTTCACTTGAATTAATTTGTAATTTGGTTTACTCAGGGCCTGAGGATCACTTGCATATAATTATATTTTTATTCTAATCAGTAGCATAGACTTGTTAATTTGAGTTTCACATTTCAGGAAAATAGGAATATGTCAAAAATTGTCTAGCTCCAGGCAACAGCTATGTATATTGATAGATGATTGCTATCATCATTTGTTTTATACACACAGACAAAATGGAGAATTATAAAATCATTCATATCTGAGTAGAAATGGCTGTATGCATCTATTGTTATTTTTTCAATATATAACTGCAAAATGACATCATAAATAAAAATGTAAATTCACTTATTCTTTGTACCTTTTCCTAACCAGTTGAATGTGTACATTAACGTCCAACAAATTTTTATCAGGCTTACTATCTGTATATGTCAGCACCTTTGCCACTGTTTATTTTAGGGTCTACCATTTTCCCTACCCTGCCATGAAAAAAGTGTTCTTATATTCTCTACTTTTATACCTTGTCTCCTTTATTTCTCATGTTCTCTAACCTTTTCCAGTTGTTTTGGGAACATAAAAAAAAAAAGAAAAGGAAGAAGGAAGATAAGAATTCCAAAAGTTGTTCTGCATTAGATTTTGAATGAAAATATGAGCTCTTTGGATGTTTAAAGAGAATAAAATGTAGTTATTCAATTCTATAATTTAAAAACATTCATTTAAATAACTGCTTATTGAATGCTGAAATAAATCTTTATATTCCCAGGACACTAATTTTTCCAAGCATACAGTTCAGCAGGATAAAGGATAGAAACTATGGAGAGTTCCCAGATATTATAGAGCTTGATTTAGTAAACTTCAAATATGACTGTTATAGACAATTGTGCTGCCCATGGAGAATCATGGGGTTGTGTCCTATTAACTTTATAAAAAAATTTACTATCAAACTATGGGCCAAAAAGACAGCATGGAAATCAGTTAGTATTGCATTAGTATTGCATGAGTACTAGTCAGGTGGTAAGGTAGATGTGAGGTAGACTTAAATAAGAATTATATCCTAAAACTATTTCCAAATCTCCAGACTGACTTACTGATATGTCTTGATTTCCACTGTTCAAATTCTCCCTATATTGCTGATTAGTTTCTGCTTCCATTTACCATGCTCCTAAAAAGATCTACTCTTTGAACATGCATATTTTGTAATTGTTTTACAGAGAAAATACATACTATTAGGAAGAGAACCATCACATATGTCCTTGCTGTTCTTGCATCTAAAACTTTATCTGAAACCACATTCCTATGTAATTTGTTTCCTTCCACAGCAGGGAAAGTGATATTATTTCCTCTCTTCAAGGCTAATTCTCCTGTTGGAGCTCTATATTCCTATCTTTTCTTCACTCTAAATTTTGTATTTCCAACATTACCCTTTCTGAAAATACTTTTTTATGCTTAAAATAGGCCTATGTCCTTTCTTCTTTATCCTCAAGCTTCATCAAAGTGTAAACTTAATTAACAAAATCCTTTTCATTGTTCCCAGTGGTTCCCCAGTGAAATTGGCATTCTAGAGCCACAATTGTTTTGAAATATGTTTTAAAATGTGTACATTAATTTATAAATATCTTTTATGTTTTTTATATTTTATTTCAGGGTGTGAGATGATGCATATATCTCACATTCTTCTAGAAATAATGAAGTACATTTTTTTTCTGATTTTTAATTGTTAACACTGTTTTATCCAGTCATCTCATAGAAGACTCAAGTTCTTTGCAAAAGCTTTAGGAATTTAGTCAAGTAGTCAGCAACTGAAATACCTACTAGTAGCTACAGTATTGCTGAAATAATCTTATATTACTGTCAGCAGCAATCTATTATAATATGTAGATATAAATCAATAGTTAAAGGATAACACATAATAGTTTTCATTTATTTTCTTTCTTCAGTCAACTATACCAGTGTGATAAACTCTTAAAAGGCCTCCCAGTAATTTTAACCTGCTAACATTAACACTTGTGCAATTTCCTCACCTTGATAAGGGTTAGAATTATCAACTCAGTATCAACAGATAGAACAAAGCAGAAGTTATGTGATGTCACAGAGATTATGCTCTCTGCTGAACTGTATGCTTGGCGGATAGTTTATATATATATATATATATACATATATATATATATATATATATATAAAATCATAAGCATGTGCTTATTCTCCCTGGGAGATTGCTGGCTTTGAGGCTGCCTGCTGCCACCCCATGAGATAATCCTGTAGACCTGTCTGCATGAGAAGGAATTGAAAGAAGTCTCTGGCCACCAGTGAGCAAGAAGTCAATAACTTAAAGCAGTATCTGGAGAGCGAAGTCTGCAAAAACCAAGTGAGTGTACTTAGAATTGTATTCTTCCCAAGTCAAGTCTTCAAATTAGACTGTAGTCTTGCCAGATAGCTTATCTGTGAACTCATAGGAGATATTAACGAGGCATTCGAATAATCCATACCCATATACTGACCTGAAAAGCATGAGATGATAAATACTTGCATAAAAGTTAGAGGTTATTTGTTGTACAGCAGTTGATAAGTAATATAATATATTGAACTTCATTTTCAATTGGAAAGTATTTTTTCTACATAATGTGTAACTGATCATATCTTTTGTGTTATTAAAAATCATTACTCATCTCATTGATATATTGTTCATTAGGCACAATTAAAAAAGAATTGTGGTTACTAAACAAGTAGTAACTATAATTAGGAATTCAGGAGGAATCACTTGCATTTGGATTTCTAAAAGAATGAATAAAATTAAGAATGTCATTTGTAAAACCAGTGGCTACAAATGCCCCCAGATTTACAGATAAATGAGTGTCTTAAATTAATGTTTACAAAGAGGGATGATTTCACCTACAGGCAGTATCTCCCTAATGAGTCAGCATATGTATTCCTAATTGATTATTAAATGCCTAGACCACATATTTTGGTCTTTAACAGTATGACTATGACTTGTCTAGAGGGGCCCCAGTGGCAGACATGATATCTGGAACCTTCAAATGCCTAATGAAGACAAAGGCACAGGGATCAAAGTGGTACATTATTGAAAACCTGGAAAATGGAGACCTGCCTTATCTGTAAAATGTTAAGAATAAATCTAGCAGAATTTTAAGTGTACATCAATAGATAACAACAGGATAAGAATATCAAATTGAAATCAAAGTATGTTAAAATTTTCTTGAGACTCAGAAGAATGAAGAAAGTTTGAGAGGAATCACTAAGGAAACTACTCTCAAATATATTTTATAATCTTTACAGTAATTCAAAATATTGATCTTATAATTAATTACTTTAAAACTCTAAGAATAAGTCTGTTCCAAGGTAAATTAGAAGAAAAAATCCATGAAATCAAAACAAGAAAAAGTAAAATAGTTATGCCTGGCAAACTAAGGGAAGAATCGTAGGTAGACTAATCCTACCTTCCTTAAATAAGATGGTTTGGAAATTGTTTAGTGATTTAGTTCTTTTCATAGTGTGGCCAGCATAAATCCAAGCTTTCTCATGGCTTTTCCATTGTTTTTCCCAGTTCTGTAAGATCTATTTTCCCATGCTATCCTACTTTTTTGTACAAAATTATAATAACTATCCCTAGTACTAAATTAGCCAAATTTTCACGATACTCCAATAATTCTCCCCGCAAAGTGTGAGGCTGACAGATTCTGTCCAGCTTCCTATATTGGCTTTACTAGTTATCAGCTATGATATGAAGGCATGTACATAAAAATTTTCTATATTCCAGTTTCCTCATATCTGAAACAGGATAATGATTTCAATGAGTATGAATGTTTATGATGAAGATTAAGACAACCAATGAAGTGTTTGGTATTGTCTTCCAGTCTGTCATGGTTTATTCTCACACATATTAACTCTTCTTTTTAATTATTATGTGACATTCAAGATAACCCAAGATTAGTGGCATCTAACAGAAAATTTCATAATTTTATAGCATAAAAGTTTAACTGCAAATTTATAAAACAGGAATAATAAGTCTCACTTTATAGATTCAGGAAATAAGACTCAGTTCCTGAGTTCATATGAGGCAATTTTCAATGTATAAGAGCTGTTCCTCCAGACTTGTCACCTACTGTTGAAGAATACTAGCTAGCAATGCTGGTTGAGTTAGACTCCCAGTACAATTAATTACCTATAACTCACATAAACTTTTCAATTTTCAATTTTCTTCAGTAAATTTTACAAATTTATGGCCCTCCCTGGTGGTGCAGCGGGTTAAAGCACTGCACTGAGAAGCTAAAGCCACTTCCACATGAGTTAGCTTCCCGCCTGCCCCGGAGGTGACCACTTGGCATGGCAGACCTCTCCTGACCTGCCCACTGCTCCCCTCAGCAGTGTACTTCGTCGATCTGCCTGTTCTGCTCCCAACTCTGTCTCTGGTGAAGCCTTTCACAGCCCCTGAGCCTCTGGCCTGTACCCCAGTTCTGTATGTACAAATAAATCTTTAAAAAAATTTTTTTTTACAAATTTATTAAAATTACTTCACTTATATAATGAAATGGCTGGCATATATTTATTTTATGCCCAATTTTATGGTATAAATTATTTATATAAATATATACTGATATTACTAACTCTATTAATTTATATCAGGACACTTAAATTCACCTTAATCTTTCACCTTTCATTCCCTCATTACCAGTAATTTATTGTCCTTAGATTTTCTCTATTAAAATTCTAAATCTTTTAATGCCCAGATAAAAGTTATTATTTTATCCTGGAACACTACCTTATTCTTCAACTAAATATAGATTCACAATCCCTTTTCCAAGATCTATGGAACCAGATATGCTTCATCATTCAGAATTTTGTCTTATTTAGAAAGGGAATTTAGCATATATTTTGTTATAATGTAATATGAACTGAAGGTTCCGGAAAAAAATTCTAATGTTAAACAGTGATATTTCCACTGAAAACCATATGAATGTACACACTCACTGTATAAAGACCTTTGACTTATATCAGTTCACATTGTAGATATCAACTGATGTAGATCATGCTAGCATGTGCTGCCAAGTCATTTTCATGCATATGAGGAACTGTACACCTGTGTGATTGTCACATTCCCTCCAAAAAGCACAATTTGTTAGGTGCATTTTTAAGATTATGTAATATGCTATCAGGCCCTAGGATGTTCTTAATGCCATTAGGCTAGAGAGGCATTGATAAGAAAAAATATCATACTAATATTCCAAATACACATAAGTTACTCAAAATATTTGTCTTCAAAATATGCCTAGACTCCTTTTCTGTGAATGTTAACATACTTTGAATCATTATTCAAGCAAATATCTTTAGAAAGTAGACTAAATTATAGTGTGATTGAGTGTACAATCAGATATCATACAGCATTTAACCAATTAATTGACAGTCTGCCAGCATTAGGATTCGAAAGGAGGTAAGTAGTAGTCCAGACTTTAAATTCTAATCTAAAGTTGGGAAATTAGGCCATGGTGCAAACATATTACAATTTGCAGCTAATTCATAAATGTCAGTGGTGACACTCACTGACTAATATTTACTTCATGTTGTGTGTTGTGAGCTTTTATTTTGCTAGTTATAATTTACTTCACAAGAAGCATAATAATTCTTGCTCTCTCACCTATATGTTGTCCATACATGTGGTAAAAGAAACTGAAACAATATGCAGTGTTGGTGGGTCCATAAGGGTTTTTTGGAGCAATGCTGAAAACAGGGCTGAGAAGTCGAGCCTTTTCACCTTCCAATCTTGGTCGAGATGTCTCAATATACATATAAAAACCTTTTAAAAGACAAAATAAAATTTAGCCTATTGTTAAATAAAGTGAAATTTGAAATCATCAAGTTGTAGAGTTTTCATGCAAATGAAAGATGATAGTTTGCATGTGATTTATAAAACCTGCATATGCACAATATATAAAGCAACATAATCTACATAATAAAAAATAAAATTGTTCAAAATTATAAACATGTGATACAAATTGGATTTTAGACTTGATTACCAAAAAATTATTCCAATACCTCAACACATTTATGTCATTTAGTTCTGAATGAAAATTAATTTCTATGAAATTGAAAGTATCTAAATCATTAATATGGTACACAAGAATTTAATATTTTATTATATAATCATCAAACCTATTAGTTAAAGATGATAGTGTATTTCATGTTAATAGTATTTCTAGAAGTCCAAAGTTAGCAGATAACTCCTATAAAGACAACATTTCAAACTTGCACACCTTCTTTGGAGCCACTACGATCAGCATTTGGTCCTGTGTTTGGAGTATATTTTGTATTCCTTGTTGCAGTACTTTGCTTTGTCCAGTCAAAATTATCTGTATCATCTTGGGTGAACAAACAAATATTACCATCTTCAAATCCACAGTGAAACTCTCCTGAAAATAAATATTGAAGTTATCAATATTAATTAAATTTAAACAAACTTCTCAATAGTCTGTTGAGAAAAAAATATATTCTGTATTCTGAATAGGAATGTTTATAGGGAATATAAATAGTTAAGGAGGTCTAAGTCAGTGAAGTTTTCAATAGTAGTATGCATAAAATATTAACTAGGCACATAGTATTTTTAAAATATTTATTTATTTATGCTTACAAGAACTTGTGTATTGTCAGAGGTGTGAGGAGGATTCACCAGAGACACAGTGGGGAGCAGAACAGGCAGATCTACTAAAATACACTGCTGAGGGGAGCAGTGGTTGCTGAGGTCTGCTGCACTGCATGTGTTAGCTACCTAGTTGAGGATCAAATTCATGTAGCAGTGGCTGGTGATAGACTTTAACCCCTGTACCACCAGGGAGGCCCCAAACCAGGATGCTCTCTTTTAAAAACAGAATAATATTTCATTAATTGTGCATATTGTATTTACTTTATCATTCATCAATAGACATTTAGATTGGTTCTGTATCTTAGTTATCAATAATGCTACAGTAAACTTGGCATTGTAAATAGTTCTTTAAACTGAGATTACTTTGGATAGATACTTAGAACTAGAATTACTGTATCATAAAATAGGTATAGCTTTAATTTTTTAAGAACCTTCATAATGTTTTCTAAAATGACTAATTATTGCCAACATTGTACTATGGTTGTTGAAGAGACTACTTCTTCCCTATCGTGTTTTGTTAAAAAGCAGTTAACTAAATTTATGGATATATTTTTGGGTTACTTTGTTACAATGTTATGTAGGTTTTTAGCCTATTTCTAGACTCCTTTGAGTACTGTAGCTTTGTAATATAATTTTTAAATTATTACGTGTGATGCCTCCAACTTTATTCTTTTTGTTCATCACTGGATATTTGAGAACTTTTGTAGTTTCATATGAATACTGGAATTGTAATTTTATAAAAATAAAACTGATATTTTGATAGTAATCACACAGGGATTGAAAGCAAAGCAAATTATATCCAAAAATAATATTCACAAATTTTAAGTTTTAAAAATTTTACAGATTTCAGATATAAATCAGACTTAAAAATAATTAAACTTCTTTGCAATAGTAAAGAAAATTCTAATTCCATTTTCAAATACTTGAGCGATTTCAGAAGTCACTTCAATAGTATTTTCATTTTTTTTTCTCTTCAGTTAATATTGGACTTGAGACCAAACTTCAGGTTTGGACCAACAGTATTTTTCTGAGGAAGTAAACATAGTTTTGTAGGACAAAGGAGTTTTGTTGACTGGAGCCTAGAAAATGAACAGGGGTCTTTGACAACTAATCACCTTATCTTTCAGAAAAAACAAAATAAATTAAAATATATATTTTTAAATATTTAGGAAGCTTTTTAGTTTTTTTCACTTTTAAAGTTATCTATTATTTTAAAGGTAACACTGGCTTACAAAACTGTCTATGAGTAAGAGGTAGATTCACAACTTTCTAACTTTGAATCTAATAAAATACTAAACTATTATAAGCTGCCATGGAATCAGTCTAAATAGATATTTTGGAGATGAATATTGGATAGACATTCTCTTGGCAATTCTCTAAGGTAATAAAATGTAGCAGAAATTAGGTTGATTTGTTTCCAAAATATAATTTCATATCATATTTATTAACAAAGTGAATGAAATGTTTGTCAACTTTTTCTGTACTTGATTGATTTTTAAAAATTATTTCCTTTTCTTTTACTTTTTTTTTTTGAGGGAACATTGGTTTACAATATTATAATTTTAGAGGTTAGGATCTCTTCTTTAAAATACTTAAATTTTCCCATGGCGACTCTTTTTAAAATCTACAGGAAGAGCAGTCAGAGAAAAGATATCTAAAGACTTGCAATCGATAATAGTAATTAAACAGCACTGGAGCCCTCAGTTGAAGTCATGGAGAACTTAATTAATGCATAGGGAAATTGTCATGTTTTTATTCTCTTACAAATGATCATTGAATATATGATAAACTGTGATACTATGGTAGACATAAAGGTAATGAGCTATAGAGAGAAAGTAGGAACAGGAATAGCTCTTCAGTATTTTATAATCTACTGAAGGATGTGAGAAAACAAAAAATACTAATAGATGAAGATAAATTGTTATGGGAGACAAAAAGACAAATTGCTTAGGAGAAGTGGCAGCATTTGTTTTAAACCTTTTAGAAAAGTGAAGCTCAAAGTATCAGTGTGATGACTAAATGGAATTCCATGATGAACTACACAAATATCTGATACTATAATTCAGATATGCCTTAGTGGAGTAAGGAAGGCTATTCTGTAGGAAATAGAGCAAGAACTGAGTTTATGTAGTTTGGTCACTGTTAAATATATAACCAATGTATATATTGGATGTATAGGAGTAAGAGGCAAAGCACTTTGTTGTTTTGCAATGCATGGACCATATATTCCTAGGTAATGAATGGAAACAAAAATCACTCCTGAATTTCAATATGAAATATCAAGAAATGGCAATAATTTTCTATCATTTAAGATTTTGACATTGAATAGTAATCCATGAAAATTGTGATTAAACGATCTGAATACAACATCCTAAGCAACTATGGTTTTTAGAAGTGGAATGTAGAAAACAAAGAATGAATATTAAGTAAACAGACAACAGTAATATAAATACTATGCAATGCCACAAAAGAGAAAAAAAATAACTACACAGCTATACAAACAAGGATGGAAATGACTCCATATTTAGGAAAACTTATAATAATATTAAATAATGCCTATGCATATGTCCTTTAAATTTTAATTTATATTTTATGCCAATTTGAATGTTTATAAACTATTCCATTTTTAGCTAGATAAAAACAGCTGCTACATAATCTTTATTAACACATTTTCTAAATTGTGAAATTCAGTGCTATTTTAAAGTAGAAAATATATACTTACTCAAATGAGGATTAACAGGAGCTACAAGAAAAGCAAAATATAATATTAGCACGATTTGAATGTCTTTTATAAGTAAAAGTGTAATCAGTGCCCCATAGTTCCTGACCAAAAGTTAATGATCTTCCCCCACTAAAGCCAAGGAGAATTATATCTGCTATCCATTTTATTCTAGAGGATTAAATAGGAGCTAATTTGGAGGTCAGCAATGACAGCCTTAAAGTTCCCAAAAGATCAATGCTAAACAGCATTTTGGATTTGTTCATGTTTTCAGGAATGGTGTTGCTGACCTTTCAAACCTTACCTGTTGCTAAACAAAAGTCAGAAATCAAAACTGAGAGCAGGGCAACCTTTAAACTAGTTATTTTAACAGTAAAACTAATGACTGAGCAGAGATAGCAGTTGAGGATGATTAAGTTTTGTGGGGGTTTTGGTCATTTAAATGATGACTCAAAAATAAACATATAAAAATGTAATTTGTGTCAAAATTTAGGAGTTGTAATCTACATATTCTAGATAGCTTGATATAGAAATACTTTTAAATAAGTGACTTACCACTGTATTTGATGACTCGAATTGTTGAATCTCCTTCACCAAATTTGGTGAGGGGAGTTAGGCGGACTTCATAAGCTTCGGGTTTGATTAGCTCAGTCAAGTTATAGGTAATTAATTCTCCCTTTTGGATATTTCCATTTATTTTAATCTCCTGTTCCCACCAACGTTGCTGTCCAGCCTGAAATTAAAAGATTGTATAATAATGTTCCTAGTATTTTATTTAGTTACCTATTATATTTTAACAAAATGAGAAGCAATTCTGAAATTTTAGGAAATGAGAGTAAATCGTATTAACATATTTTATTGAAGTTCAAATTTCTATAATAATCAACAAATTTTGCAAATGTTCCCATACAAATGTTGGCAAATAATTGCCAAATTATCACAGAATAGTTGGGCTAAGTAAACAGGTTTAGTATGTCATCCAATATTAAGAGTCAAAGTCCTAAAACAGTAGTTACTGATCTGGAAGACAGGAGAGATGTAAATTTAAACATTTCTTACATATGTGGTATATGTAACATTTTTAATGTATAGAATTTTGTCTACTTACAACTTTTTTATTATATCAATAAACATATTTACTGCACACATAACAGGTGTAAGGATATAGTATATGAGACAAGAAGACAAAATACTTAGCTCCTTAGTTATAGCAGAGTGACTCACAAAACAATAAAACAAGCATGTAATAATAAAGTATTTCAAGTAATCATATATGCAATAAAGACAAAATTTAAATGACAAAACAGACAGGGAAGATTTAGGTGGGGAGCTTGATGAGAGGAAGTTAGTAGGTAATCAAGAGATCTCTATAAGAAAGGTAGATACTGCTGCAAAGTTAAAGTAAGGTGAGAGCATGGAATTTACTACTGGATTTGGAAAGATGATGATTTTGAAATCAGTGGCATGAGTGAAACAGTGAAGATGAAATCAGGATTGAAAACAACTGAGTGTGGGTTTCAATTACTCCCCACAGTGTGGATTTCTTTTACAGTTGAGTACAACAATGCTCAGCCTTCTTTAAAAGTGAGTTACACAAAATGTTATGGAGGTAAATAATTCGAGCCCTACATACAATTTTCCAGAGATTTTGAAAAGAAGAAAAACTAGCTCCCCATCTACTTTTCTTTAACTCAAACGAAAAGCTCCAAGGAAGGCACAAGAAAGGAAAATCACAGGTAGAGAAAATAAGTCCATCAAGTACTAACAATGATAAAGGTCATGTTAAGTCCTGTTTGGTTCTCATTCAAGAATGTTAAGAACTATTTAAGTTTATGAACACATGTGTATTATATATGTTATTTTGATAATATAATTGGCTAGTAAAAGAGAAAAATATATTCCTGCTAGACAGAAAAATATTTGACAACAATGACCACCTATTTATCCTTAATCTGGGGAACAGATGTGAATGTGAATATTCTGGTAAGACCCAATAAAGTCATACAGCACAGAGTATCAAAGAGCTAAACATAGTGAAAAAAAAGAAAAAAAAAACAACTGAAGAACAAAGTATGTTGAATTGTCTTAAAGGTATGAACGGATAATAATAAATTCTTTGTTGTCTTTTTTTCCTTTCCAGTTCTTTGTATTCTGTCATTGCACCTTTCCCTTTATAGTTTTAATTTGGGTTACAGTCTTTTTTTTTTTATACTAGAATTTATACTTATTTTAAAGTCAATCAGTCCAATGTTTAGCTTTCCCAAATTGATAAACAATTTTGACAAAATCGACAACTTTAAGATCATATTTAATTGAAAGAAACATGAATGTTTTTCATTAAAGCCAGGACAAGTGAAGACTCTCCCTCATCACTGTTTTTCAGCATGGTACTGGAAATCTTAGTTAATACTCCAAGACAAGTTAATGCTCCCAAGAAATAAAGAGAAGACACACTGAAAAGGAAGAAACCGAACTGCCTATTCCTACATGATATTAGCATCCATGTAGAAGATCCAAAGCAATCCCCCAAACCCAAACCAAAATCAATAAAACAACTTCCTGGAGCTAGTAAGTAATTACAACAAATTTACAGTATATAAGGGGGATTTACAAAGAAGTAAACCTCTTTCCTATAGATCAGCAATAGATAGGAGGAATTTACAATATCACCCCAAAATTGGAATTGATAAAAATCTTTTAAAAAAGTGTACAATATCTGTATGAGGAAGGCTCCAAAACTTCGATGAAAGAAATCAAAGATCTAAATAAGATATTTCATGTTCATAAATAGGAAAGCCCAATGTTGTCAAGGTGTTGTTTCTTTCCAATTTTATGTATACATTCAATGAAATCCCAATTAAAATCTCAAAGTTATAGAGTGATATTGACAAACTGATTATTATAGTGTCTGTTCAATAGTACTATAAATCTAAATAAAAACACTTCAAAAGAAAAGCATATAAGAAAATCTGTTGTGTCTCTTTTATAATATCCTTTTATTTTCTATATTTTTAGTCTCCTTTTACACTTGAAAATTATTGTAACTGTCTTATAGGTCTGATAATTTTTATTTTACAAGTCGATGGTAATCTTTTCATGGCACTTTTCTGCTACCTCTACTTGGTTATTTTCATCTGTGTGTTAGTGCTCATGTGGCTAACAACACTACTTGGGTCCTTTGGGACCTAGGACAATGATATATTCTTTTACAGATGTAACCTTGTTTCTGATATGTTATTAAGGATATCAACATTATGTTCAACTTCCACTTTGATTATGAAACCCTTTCATGTTACAGGTTAAAGTGGAGATGAATCCTTTCTTGAACAGGTTTTGGGTTTTCATCTTGTTTGACTCACCACTAAGAAACTAAGATTCAAAGTACAAGTTTATTGGGTTGGTGAATAGCTGAAAGAAAAGCAATGTGTGCAGGATACTTAATATTACTTTGAATTTCCATTTTCTTTATATTTTTACCAAATACTTACATACAAACACATACACAGTTTCTACATAACTGTATACACATGCTCTATATGTAGATAACAATATTCATTATGTTTATGCATTTGTCTGTTTTCTGAACATAGGTTAGTCATAATCAAATATCTTGCCTGCTATATATGAAGATTAAAAGAGATGAAAATTCTATATATGTGCTATTAGCACAAGACTAAACAAACAAACCAAATAGAATAGAAACTACATATATTTGCAGGGTTGTTTACATAGGAAGCAGGAGAAGATAAGTTCAATAACTTATGTATATATAGAGAAACATGAATTTGATCCCTTTCTCATTAATTACATAGAAATGTCATACTCAGCATGATCAAATAACTAAAAGGAAAGACTTAAATCATTCAGGAAAAAAAAAGAATTCTGATGGCCTATTTATTATTAAATAGAACAGAAAAACATAATTAGAAAAGGAAATGATTTATAAATTTGCCAATCTTAAATTTGGAATTAACATTAAAATGTAAATATTTGTATAATTATTTATTTTCACTGTGGTTACTTTTAAACAGGGAAATAATCAAAGAAGTGAAGAAGACATTAGAATATAGCAACTGGATTATTCCACATATAACTGAAGAAGTATTAAAACCACTAACTATTATGTTATTCCTTTTATTATGATAACATCAAATTACAAGACTGCAAATGATATAGAAATGCAGGATTCCACACCTTAAAATTTGTACAACAAAATCAGAAAGAGAATTCAACATCAAAATAAAACCAGATTTCATATGAGGAAAACTAAATTAATAATTGAAGAAGAAATTCAGCTTCAGCATATATCCAGGAAATGGAAATTAAACCCACAAAACTTTCCCCTACCATCACGTAAACAAAATAATGAAAGTTTTTATATATGACAACCAGTGTGGGATTCAATGGGTAAGGGTCTATTTACATATAAGCTAACAGAGTGCCTGTATCTTATGAGAAGCTCAGAGAATACTGGGTCAAAGAAAAGGACACAGCAGGTAATATATGCTTTGAGTTTGCATTGGTTCTCCTCTTCTAAGTCCCACAGAGGTGATCAGGGCACTCGGGATTTTGCACCTGCCAGAGATCCTGAACTTAAGACCCTGAGCTTAACATCTAAGGGTTTTATAATTGACAGTAACCAAACAGATTTGATCACTACCCATAAGGGAGACTTTATATTTATTATACTGGACATTAATCAGATCTTCTCTCTGCTCCAGAAGGAGACACTAGCTTTATATACTAAAGATGTTTGCAATGCAAATGACCTTGGAAAGACAGACTAGAATAAAACACAGTGTCTCTGAAAGCATGATATGCAAAAGGCAAGCGATCAGGGAACTGTCTCTAAAAACATAACTTGATGAGTATGTAAATTGCTGTATGGAAAGTAATTTTACAATAAAAATAATGTTACTATGAGAACAGTATAAACTGTTACTGTTACAATGAGAACAGACTCTTTCAGTGAGAATAAACTCTTACACAGGGATACTCATGGCATAGAAGGTACAGAAAATGATCTATATATCAATCCATAGGAGACAGAATAATAAAATTGTACACTCTTCATAAAATGGAATACAAAATATAGCATGATAAAATGAACCTAAATTACAAACATCGCCCTAAATTCACAAAAGCAATATTTAGCTAAAATTAATTTTGAAGTAGACATAAAATTTAAATTCAAAATGTACATTATGAAGAGAGTTACATACATATGGATTATAGTGTAAAGAAATGCAGAATATCATAGATATAGAGTTTAAGATTCAAGTCAGATGGGTAAGGCAAGAGTGAGGAAATCACACAAAAATTATTTAAGTTATAGACACTGGTAAAAATGGACATAAAACCCAATTATACATCTAGACCTGTAGTTGTCATAGCTGATATTAGGTAGTAAAAAAAAAAAAAATCTATCCATTCTGGAACTCAGAAATCCTATAAAAATAATATAGCACAAATGGAAATTCATTTCATTGTCGATAGATTTTTCAATTATATGCACGAATTAAAGGTAAAAAGTATTTCATAAAAGTAGTTCAAGTCATTGAAACTACTATATTATATATACTATATTATATACTACTATATTATATATACATGCATGTGTGTCTGTGTGTATGCATGTATGTGCACACAGACACACATGTATACATACACACAGAATGATGCCTTACTATTACCAAAAGATACATATGTTTAATCAAGGTATACATTTCTAGATGTTAATTTAGTTTTAATACCACTCAATATTTTTAGTACATCCCGAGGGGAGACTGCAAGTATTATATTGTTTAATGAAATGTTTTACTCAAAGTAATTTTAGTTGGCAGATCCATTGATGTTGTTACTAATTACAGACTTCAAAGATCCTAACTTCATACATGTATTAAGAAAGCAATAACTCTGTTTCTAAGTTTTTAATTTAAAGTTGTAATGAAAGTCTATACTTCAGCAGTTGAGAAATAAGCAATTAAATACTTCATATTGTATCTTAGTGAGCTGTGCAAAATGGAGTAATAGAAAACTAAATGCAACATTTGCACATATACAAAAATAAAAGCAGTTATCAATCTACCATTTGGGAGGTAATGCAATAAACTCCTCAGAAAATGCAGGACTTCATTAACTATGACTATAGATGAAATTCCCAGAACATACTCATAAGTGCATGTAGATATGGAAGTTAAGTGTTAAAAATTATCATTTCAATTTTTAAAAAATGTTCCATTTTACTTATTTAGTTTATTAGGAGACATGTTCCTTTAATATGATTCAGAGGGTAAGCTTGAAAACCTACAAATGAGTTATATTTCTAAAATCTGTGGTTTGCTGTTTTTACCACAGAGAATAATTAAAAGGGTATTGTTGAAAAGCCTCAGGAAGAAAAGACATATTAATTTGTTTTTATTTTAAAAGGAACAAAATTATTTCTTTGAAGCTGAAGGTTATAATAGACTTTGAAATGTGAAAGAGAGAAAAAAGATGTCATCTCTTCCTTTTCCTGTTGGGCTGCAAACCTTTTTCAGCATTATAATAAATTCCACTGAAAGATACTGGTTAAGCTAAAAGGAAAGAATAAGCAGGCCAATTAAAATCAATATATATGCATATTTGCCCCATTTAATTTGATGTAAACATGTTAAGAGAAACATTGATGTATTCACTTTATAGGAAACTTGTATTTGTGTTTACACTGCTCATTAGAATAAAGTTGGCTTAAAAGAGCCAGGTATTATAGACACTAGATCATCTATTCATCGTTATCCACAGAGTGTAAACAGCAAAGTAAACATTCTGATATTTGAAGTCTTCTAGCTGCAACTGAAAGTGAAATGAATTTTAAGATGCTATTATTTTAAATAATAATACTGGGTGTTATTTGAGAAATACAGAAATAATGAATAACATGATATTAAGGATACTTTATTTAGATTTTCTATAAATAACATTTATTCATTTAATTACATTAATGACTCTTCTGTTATTACTACAAACTTGAGTCTCCCTTTTTTTTTTTTTTTGAGGTAATGTTGCTTTTAGAATGCTGTACATAACTTAGAGGTAGAAGATCACACCTTTTTCACCCTCCGTTGGAATTTTTCTGGCCCAAAGTAATTTTTTCAGCAGCCTGGAAACATATATTTCATGTTCATACTTTGTTTATGAAATTAACACCTTTAGAAATTACAGTGTATTCTTTAGATATACATATATTTAATGGTTTTTATCTACCATTCCTTGTTGGAAGCTTATATTCTTTTTCTTCATATGTAACTCAAAGAAAATTAACTTTTCCTGAAAACTAGCTTGAAGGTTTTGATAGATTGGTTTATGACTAGCCCTGCAACAGATCACATCAACATCTGACTTTGAAGTATGTTTTTTTTGCACTCTCATGTCTGATTTTCACTACATTTCTATTGTCATAGTATCCTGTTTCTCAATGTATATCAGATAATAGTAAATAGATAATAAAAAACATAAATTGATGTTAAATTTTAATCAAAAGCTGTAGCGACAATAGACACATTGATTTTGATCAAACTTAGTAAAGGACAAACAATAAAGCTGCTAAACAATGTATTGCCTAAAAGCTGGTAAGTTGATATTAATAATTAGCATATTCAATAACCATATCAAAAGATTCCAAATATGGACATTACAAAGGTGCATTCTGGAGCTATCTTAGAACTAAGTGGGACTAGAGCAATGCAGTCTTTCTGAAAATAGTGACCTTGTGGTTTGTTTTAGTTTGATTTGGCAAAATTCAATTACAGCAAGAATGATACAAATCGTTTAAGTTGAAAAAATTCTCATAAATAAATGAGCATAAGTAAGGGGTGTATATATTTATGTATGTTTTAATTTCATATTTAATCATAAAATATTAAATACTACTTTTTAGGGATATGAATTACAGACTTATTATAGTGATTTAAATGATTATGGTTCATTAGTAAAAAATACACCATAATTTTGAAGACTGGAAAATGAAAATCTGTCAGAAACCTTTTCAAGTTAAAGTAACAGAATGCAAAATGCAAACACAATTACTGCAGCTATATGAAATATATAAATTTATTGAGGTGATGCAAAGTAAGAAGAGCTGTGTTAGCTGGTGATAGGATGCATGATTAAAAGTTCCTTTTGTATTATATTGGTAGTAGTAACAACTATAACAGTAGTCACAGCGCAGCAAAGAGACATAAAATACCAACAAAGAAGTAAAAAGAACTGTGCATAAACAATAATTGTGTTGTGTTAATCTGATCACATAATCACATCATAGGCATATATTAATATAAACAACTATTAATTACACTATTTGAATAAGTAATAGACTGTGATTTTTTCTGAACAAGTTATATATCTTCAATGTAAATAATAACTGGAAATTCTGACTCCAAAGAATAAAGTTCAAAAGAATTATACATGGAATGAGCATGAAATTGAAGCATATTAGAAAGTTACATTTAGTAGCAATAAAATAAAGCATTACTTTTATAAGTACCAACTTCCTTCTGAAAATAAATATTCATTACCTAAACTCTAATTTTATTTAACTCGTATCTAGTGAGAGAAAAATTATTCTTGCCAAGTGAGATGAACTCAGTATGTTCATGACCTGAACTTGATAAACCTAGGTTTTAGACGCACTTTGAATGCTCAGCACTGCTTAAGAAGTATAGACTTGGATCAGAGGAGGCATATGAGCCCCTGGCAATGCCTACACTTGGAATATCCTCTTTTTCATACTGGCAATTCCACAAATTTAGTCAACATCCTCTGATCTTACTTGCCTTGTCGTGCCAGAGATTGCTTCTATCTTTTACCGACTTTGACAACTACTTTGAAATTGCTTAGTTAGCAATTCTAGTCCCTCTGCATCTTTCTTAGCCAATCTTACACAGGCTAATAACATTATCTCTGCCTTTTATGGGGTTTGGTGAATCTTGACTCTTGCCCTCGAGTGCATACTAGACAGGCCAGAGACTGAAAATCTGACCAGTCTGGACTGTGAGGCTACATCAGGGTCCCCCAGGCAGGGTCCAGAGTATGTGGGGAAGACTCACAGTCCTGGGCTACATGCTGGGAAGTAAGCCAGATCTTCCCTACTCAACTGGATGGTAGGTGACTTTCTCTATTGCTCTTCTCTCACATTTACTAAACTATTTCTCATGTGGATTCACAATGGAATTTCTCATTGTTTATTTTCCTGACATAAATAAAGACTTTGGGACACAACACTTATTCCCACAACCACCTCCTGCCTATCTTCACTGCTATGAACTCTAATCTGAAACCATAGCTTTCAACGTTCTTGTTTCTGCTTATATTTTTATGAAATATATTTATCATTTACCATCCTTTTAGTTTTATGGTAGAGTGTTGGTCTTCATACTTTTGGACCATATACCTCAACCTACTCTACTGTAATTTTAAATAATTATGGAAAAGCTGACACAGAGAATTATTGGAATATTTAAAAAATACATCTTTTAATATTTCATATTCCAAACTGCCTTTTACAATCACATAATTTTAACTCACATAATAAATTAGTGTCAGTCTGCATTTTCCTTTGAATGTCTTGTAAGTTATTCACTGTAGTTCTTCTAATTTATAGTCCTAATTAGGATACTTATGTGATAATAATACCAAAGAATAATATGACATTCAAAGAAAGTACTGAGTGGATCCACAACTTTAGTGACTGTTTTAGCCCTTCAGGCATGTGGTAAATTTTCTTCCCTTTTCTACCTTAGTCCAGTATTGCCTTCTGAACTGATGTAACTGCAAACACAAGCAGAGCCTCTGATAAACATCACAGTTATGTAAATGAAGACCTTGCAAATGTATATCAAGGATGATTCTGAAAATGAGAACTAAACATTAGACACATATAACAAAGTTTCCAGTGAAAATCAAATTAAACATTCATACTCAGTGATCACAGAAATGGAAAAAAACAGATGGAGAAGAAAATTAAAGCCTGAAACTTCCTCAATACCTTAATGGTGTTCTAACTTAAAGTTAAAAATGTAGTTACAGGAAAAACTAGGATAACTATTAGAATAGAACCTTGTATTAAAAAGAATATGTTGACTGCCTAAAAAAAATGAATGTTTCTGTAACAGCTAAAGTTTTAGTGGAGGGTTTGAAAATAAAGACTATGTTTCTGATATTCTTAAATATGTTTTTTTTTAATGTGACTTCACATTCTAAATGTGTTTGTTTAAAATATATTAACAGAGTTACAAGAAAATGTTTTAAGTATAGCTGATACTTATTGACTGGTTGTTTCATGATCTTTCAAAGCATTTTTATTATTCAATTTCAATGAAGTAGTTAATATTACATTTAAGTTGTGTCCACATTATTACACTTTACTGATGCTAGTAAAACATGTAGAATAATTGGTTTTAAAAGTAAAAACATCTGCAAAAATAATATAAAGATAAAATGAATAAGTATGGAACCACAGAATATATACAGAACAAATTGAACGTTCAATGAACCTAGCCAACTTTTTTTCCTTGCCTCTTGCATGAACATTTTAAATATTTTGTAACATCCATGGCATTTGAAAGGGAATTGCTAACACTTGGCTTAGGGAATGTTCCAGGAAAACTTTATTTTTACCTTTGCAGAACACATTTATCTTAGCTTAAGAGTATAAAATACATGATATTTTCTGCTTTCTAGAATTACTCATTATTCAGTAATAACTTCAATGATGTTTACAATGATTACAATGCATGTAATCAGGATTTTGGAATTTATATTAAGTAATATAGTTCATGATTTGATAGAGTTTAAAAATTTTATATGTGATAGAACACATTAAGGTAAAGTTTAGATAAGTTTTATTCGAAAATTAATGGTCTTTTTTCCAGTTTGTAAAGAATAGTTTCTTTGGTCTAAAGGACAAAATTACATAGAATTCTTACATTCTTATAACTACGATTTCATCACCCAAAGCATTCCCAGATTATTGAACATTTTTTGGTATACTTTTCTTTTTATACTATAATTATAATAAAACATTTTAAAGCTTAAAATGAATCAATGTATGAACATCGATAAAAGTTCAAATGAATATCTCAAATGAAACAAGTAAATATATTATTATGTAGCAGAACTAAAGATGGGTTGCTCTGGCTTAAAAAAAAAAAAAAAAAGTTACTGTGATCGTGCCTCTGTTAACAGATCCCTCTCTGTGGGGAAATTTCCATTATGGGAAACATGAATTTTCAAGACTAAAGTGATAATGCTGTTAAAAAATAGAGTCCAAGTTTCTTTTGAGGAGAAAATATGATATTCATTTAAACATAAAATGTAGTTCAAGTACATTCATACCTCAATACTATAATTAAAATTCTTGTATATTTTTAGTATATATTCTGCTATAATTGAATGATGAGTTTTTTGCATTGCAGTTAAAAAAGTAATGGCATTTATTAACAAATCTCTGTGATTTTAGTACAAATCATGCTAACTCCCCCAACCAGAGGGATACCTAACTAATGACTTCTGTTTGGTATGACCCTTAATTTGGCATCTGCCACACAGACAGATCTTTAAAATTGTAGTTGCTTTTTCTTCCACAGAAAGAAATTATGGAATTGCAGCATGAAATGAAAGTTATGAATATTCAACCAAAGATTTTTTTTTCTACTAAGAAAAATGTAATTGTCACTAGCACTTTGAAGATCTCTTATTGCTAACATTGTACCCAGCACATTACTTTTCATTGAACCTTTATAAAAGTCTAATAAGTTTATTATTATTTTCCTTACCCTCTCATTCTAGGGAACTGAAACTTTAGAATCAATACACTTTTTCATTTCATATGCCTGGTATTAAGTAACAGACGGTACAGGGATCCAATATTATCCAATTTTAAGGTGAGCTTCTTAAGTTTACTGTTCTCAATTACTTTATTATATCTAAAGTATTGCTTTCACAAGTTTTCCTAACCAATGTCAACTTTATTCATGTCCCAAAGAAGAGTGTTAAAGAATTTTTACTTTAGGGAAGGCCTAATTAGGTTGAATTGTATTAAATATTAATGAGTGAGACTAAGATAATGGATGTATTTTTAGAAGGAGGATTTGTCAAACAGTTCTTGGTTTTTTGAGTTTTGACAGCTTAAGAAACTTAAGATTTGCTTTTGAATTGTATTTTGGCTCTCCTGTGAATGTACATTATGGTTGGGCTGAATTTTGTGCTCATAACTGTTACATAAATCATTCAATGACAGGGCTTTTCAGATTGCCTCAGGAAATAATTTGTATGTATTACTAGCATATCCTTTCAACGATTTATTACTCTCATCTGTTAAACTAAAACAATAACAATGAAAATCACCAAAGAGACCATGTATAACAGTAAAAATAATCATTGATAAATGATAAATATTTGTGGAAGAAAAACTGGCTTTCTATGAAGTTTGGAAATAACACCACATAATTATTTTCTTTCCATTCTGGGAACAGCAAATGAAAGGAAACCTTGGGCCCAAAATTAATTCTTATAGATCCTAACCTTAATAAATTGGAACTAATCAGTTTAGTCACCATCTTTTTCCTAAATTAGTTTTCCCACTCCTTCCCATTCTCTCTTCTCTGAATGTCTCTATTTTATAGTCAGTTTTTAAGAGATAGTTTTTGAACTTGGCTTTATCTGACCATAAATTTGGTTTCTCTACATTCCACATATAAGTAACACCATATAGTATTTTTCTTTTTCCTTCTAACTTATTTCACTCAGCAGTGTCCCTTCTATCTCCAACCATTTTGCCTCAAATAGATACCAACATTTAACATTCTAAGAAATGAGTATGCAACTCAACTATAGATTTGTGAAAAGAAACATTTCTAAAACATGAAACTAGCTCCCAATTTAGGAGACAAATACTAAAGTTATTCTACAGTTTTTCATTAACAAATACTGAAATAGTTTTTAGCGGTAAGTCTTTTTTTATATATATGGCCCCTCTCCCCAAATAGAACAAATGTATTTGGCAAATAAAGCAGCCAATATTCATTAGGGAGTATTTAAATATTTTCAGAAAATTCATAAGTGATTATATATTTAGCTATCTATAAAATTCATATCTATTTATATAATTTGCTAATATATTTTATTACTATTTATTCAATATATATTCTATAAATTTTATATAAACTAATGTTATTCTCTTTTGAAGTATGTCTATACTTAAATATTATTTTAAGTTAACATCATACTCATATCAATAACTTATATGCCTTTACATTTCCAGAAAAAAATCAACTTAATCTTCAAAATGTTCTGAAAATAATGCTTTTGAAAAAAATGAGTAAATGAGTAGTCAAGGAACCAAACAATAAGTTAAGCAAAGTTTTAATTAAGGTTATTTTTCAATAATGCAGGTAGGTAAAACTTAGGTAGTGTTAAAATGCAATGTTACTCTTTCAAAAATAAAATTATATGAAATTACTAAACTATACAAAATGTGTGTGGGGGGTAAATCTTCATCTTTATGTGTATATAAGCCTCACCTTGTCCACCACCAAAGTTTTACTGCAACTTAAATTATCAAATGGATCCTTTCACCCCTTCCTCCCAACCCTCCCTCTCTTCCTTTTACTCTGACAAACAAAATATTTTTCATAGAATTTAAGATTTATTTTTGTTGTGATTTGTTAGTTTGTTTTATTTGTTTTATTTATTTATGAGATAAATTATTCAACAGCTGTCATTCATATGTTTTTTCAACCTGTGTTTAAATATATAGAAGTTATACTGACTGAATGCATAATTATCTCCCAAAATAGTGTTTTTTTAATAATAAAAGGAATTTTTCTACACTTATGATTTTCTTTTTTCCAAAGGAACTGCACCAAAGTATGTGTGCTTTTATGTTGATGTAGTGTTTACACTATAACGGTTACAACAGAAGTTTATTTCCTCCATTCAGCTTTCTTTATTCCTCCATATAAGGCCATAATGTCCTCATCCTATCAACTAAGAAAGAAAGATAATCTGCTTTAGATAATTATATCTAGTATTTTATTGCAAGATAAAAAGTGCATTTTTCCTCAAAATTTACTCTATTTTGTATGGTAATATATCATTTGCTGCGATCTCTAAGCATTCAGTAGCATGGATCTAGCTAAATATACAAATTAATCAATCTTTCACCTTTTGGCTGTATGATTTAGTTCCTATTTGAGTGAACTTCACCATAAAATGTCAAGAAATAGATCCTTTTAATTTTATTTTTAGGGTAGAGTTAGCCTCATAACTTTTACAAATAAAACTGAAAATTATATTCTTTGTCATTTCCTTAAACTAAAATAAAAAAGTTATTTTGATGTTTCAAACATTTATTTTTGAAATTTGATCAAAGAATCAAATGTTATACTTTTCTCAGGGTATGACATCATTCTTTTCTCTTGACAAGAGTCCCTTCCTTACCTCCATAATAGAGCCTCCAGATAACCTATGTAATTTCCATTTTTTTTAACTTAGTAGAAATTAATGTTAGTTTAATATACATATATATATACACACACACACAGATATATAACTTATATAACTTTTTTGCATTATATGACATATTGTAATGCTTATCGTACTACATACAATGTTCCTATTTTATCTTGTGTTGTGGTTTTAGTCATTAACCATATACTAGTTGTCTATTTACTACAATAGACTGGTTTCCAAGCAATAATTTTTGAATTTGAAATGATAGTAAAAGCCATTGTTGATAGCAGTTTCTTGACTGTTGCTTGTATGCATGTGTATATGTGTTCATTTAAGCACTATTACCAAATCTAAACTATATTATAAAATAATTTCATATTAACTAAAAAGGAATAATAAAATATTAATGTAGATCAATTCAAATCACGTTGAAAAACAGCTGTTTTTAAAATACACATTTGTTAAAAAAAGAATTTATGAGTAGTAAAATTTTCTTTGATATATTTTATCAAAATCACAGAAGTGCTATTATTATTACTAGCATTAATAATAATTGCTAATTTTGAAAATTGAGTCTAATCCATAAGAGAATATATTGACATATACATAGTTTAGTGACGCAAACTAAGTACTTTGATGTGTCTAATACAATTCACAGATGGGTAATCGAGAAGAAAAGTATTCATTATTGTTTGAACATACTAAAAGCACTGGAAGAAATTGAAACTTATTGTCCTCAAATATTTTTGATGTCTCCAATAATCAACTCAAGATGTTTCAACAATTTATATTAACATGCTTTCTTTTAAGTAGTCAGTATTTTCATAAATAATGAAAAACACATATCTATCTCAAATACAATTAAACATCTGAGGATGAAATTTGAATATAAACTCTGGACTCACATGAGTTCTTCAATACATCTACTTTAGGATCTCAATATCCTTCTTTCATAGAAAGTTTACACTTGCATTGTTACATTGTCTTCATGCTAACCTCTGAAGTGGTATTACCAGGGTAGTCTATGTGGAAACATTGGAAATAAATGTGAATCACAGCAGATATGGGGACATATAGAAGATAAGTCACAGCTCTAATAAAACAGTATTAATGAAACATTCAGGAGTAGCCTATGCAAAGCAATCAGGCAAATTTTTGATTTCCCAGAAGACTCCTCTCTACACCTACTTTATTGTCTTTATCTCATTTCACTCATAAGACCATTATCTATTAATTATTATGCAATCAGTTGCTCAGATTTTCACTTATACAAAAAAAGACTAGGTTTCACTTTTTCTGGAGGACTAACTTTATATAAGAAGATAAATAATTATAGAAAAAATTTCAGATTTTCAAGCAATTTCTAGTGGTGCAGTCTTAAGAGTGGGAAAGCTACCTTTCAGCAGGTAGGGCTTCTGGAACTCCATGTTAAAATGCTAAGTACTAACATTTCTATGAACATAAATAAAATAGAAAAAAATTTTATTTCTTCACTTGGCCAATATACTCATCATAGTCCCAAATCCATTTTATATTTTAATTTATATTTCTTTGAGTTTGCATGAAAACTATCTCAATATATTTATTGATACTAGTTTTGTGTCATTATGTATATACATACTAAACCACATAAAATTTGAAAACAGAAAATATGTAGGTAAACTAAAACAGACAAGTGTATGATATTTCTGATACTAACATGTATCAAGTTATCTGCTTCTACACAATATTACTAAAATGCAATGACTCACAAGTGCTTTATTGGTAGCTGCTTTTAAAGGCAACAGGGCTACTGAATTTGTGACAAAACAATGAAGCACTCAAAAGCATGGAGGACAACTTATGATGACAACAATTTTAAAAATTATGTGTTCAGGGACCTCCCTGGTGGCGTCGCAGGTTAAAACACAGCATTAAGAAGAAGCTAAAGCCACTTCAGCATGAGTTCTATCTCCGCCCGCCCACACAGACCTCTCCTGACTTGCCAGCTCCTCCCCTCAGCAGTGTGCTTGTCAGTGGGCCTGTTCTGCTCCCCACTCTGTCTCTGGTGAGCCCACTCACCACTCCTAAACCTCTGGTCTGTACCCCAGGTCTGTATGCATAAATAAATAAATCTTTAAAAAAATCATGCTTTCTGAATTCACTGAAAAATAACAAAGACAAACAAAAATCTCTCTAAATAGAGCCACAGGTAAATTTAACCAATGGTTATAAAATTACTTACAGTAAACTTACATCTCTGACAACCATTAACTATATAATGTGCAAATAGGATTTCAGGTAAAATATAAAATATACATATTGATAAAGTCCTAAAAAATTTTAGTAAACACCCCATCCATGAGTGTAGGCATTGACAGGAAAACTGAGTCTTCTATTTTTTTTTTTTTTAAAGAGCTTCTTTTTTTTTTTTAAAGATTTGTTTATTTATTCATACAGAACTGGGGTACAGGCCAGAGATGCAGAGGGTGAGAGGATTCACCAGGGACAGAGTGGGGAGCAGAACAGGCAGATCGATGAAGTACACTGCTGAGGGGAGCAGCGGGTGGGCCAGGAGAGGTCTGCAGCGCCATGTGGTCACCTCCGGGGCAGGTGGGGATCGAACTCATGCGGAAGTGGCTTTAGCTTCTTAGTGCTGTGCTTTAACCCGCTGCGCCACCAGGGAGGGCCCAGTCTTCTATTTTTTAAAAGTAAGTTTTTTTTTTAAAGTAACCCTATTGTGACCTTTTTCAATAAAATTGTTAATGACAAAAATAACTTTGGGGGCACACAAATTCAATTCAAATCACTTTATAAACAAAGATGAGCTCAAATATGCATTTGATAAAAAGGGGAAACTTTACGAGTGCTAAAATTTTCTTTCATATATCTTATCAAAAATCACAAGATGCTACTATTACTGTAGAATTAACATTGTTAAATTGGTCATCTTACCTAGGTTAGTATAGTGATTCAATAAGATTTCACCTAATTACACACATATTAAAAAAAAAGATACTGTATATCAGTGGATGCATGGAAAATGTTCATCATTAGTTATCATCAGGGAAATGCAAATCAAAACCACAATGAAACACATCTGTCAGAATGACCAATATCAATATTGGTATTGGTCCAATATTGTCCAGGAGCAACAAATATTGATGAGGATGTGGAAAAAAAGGAAACCTCCTACATGGTTGATGGGTTGGGCATTGGCACAAACCCTAAGGAAACAGTATGATGTTTCTCAAAATATTAATATTAGATGTACTATATTATCCAATCAAACCATTCCTAAGTCTCTACCCAAGATTGGAAAACTCAAAAAGTCCTATGCACTCTTATGCTCATTGAAGCACTATTTATAATTGTCAATTTATAGAAACAACTAGATGGTCCAGAGTAGATGAAGTGTTAAGATGTCACACACTCACACAGACACACCACACATGCACACAAACTATGGTATACTACTCAGGTATAAATAAAAAATGAACTTGCCATGTGTGACAACATGGATGGAACTGGAGGGGATTATGCTAAGCAAAAAATAAGTCAAAAAAAGAAAGACAAGTACCAGATGGTGTCTCTCATAGATGGAATATAAAGAACAAAACAAAAAGTCAGACAATATCAAACCAAAGACAAGCTGTAGGAATCTGACCATAAAACAGGTCTACTTCAGAGGGCATGTGTGGGAGACACACTAGACTATGTTGGAGGATGACTTGGACCTCAATGGCAGATATGGTGTGGCAACATACACTTGAAGAGGGTTATGGTATATTTGGGAATCATACAGTGTTGTAAACCAATGTTTCCATTATAAAAAAAAAAAAACATCTTTGATGAAAGAATTTCAGCAACTAAACATTTAAAAATGGCACTTGCAATGGATTGAGAAGTCTGGAAGTGGAAAATAGATAAGACTTTATATTTGATTTCTTAGAGTTATACAAGCTTCCTTGGGCAACATTTCTTTATCAGTTTGATTTTTTGTCTCCTGGGTTAGCCTCTTGACAGTTTAATACCTGGTGAGTTCTTAGTTGTCATTTAGGGTCATTCTATTTCAATTAAAATGTGTAATTACTGGAACACAAATTCAAAATAACTACTTAATAAGGAAATTAATTTATAATTGAAACATTAGGAGCCTCAATTTCCTTGAAAGCAGAATTTGTCATCCCCATCCAGGTAACTCTTAAACACAATGATACTCATAGGTTTCTCTAACTGGCTATTTGTTCCTGTGCAAATAACCAATTTTCAAATTGTTGGTAGGCTTTTACATACGTATTGATCATAATATTCCTTCAAAATCTTCAATTTTAAACTCAGATTTATTTCTTTATTCCTGAACACATTAAGATTTATAAGTCACTTAATTTTTTGGCTCAATTACCTTATTTTGTTTAGTTTTTAATAACTAAAATGACAAATTCAGGAGGTTATTATTGTTTCATTTTAGCTAATGGACTTAATATTGATAATCCAACCTTAGTTTTTTTCCCTTCCCCTACATTGAAATCCCAGCCCTCGTCCTATGTACATGGTTTGAAAAATTTCACAAAATGATGTCCATGTGGGAAAGTAAAGAAGGGGCTTTTCCTACCTTCTCAAATTTTCATGAAAGTCTCTGAATAGAGAATGAATTTTAACAGTGCCAATTTTCCTTCTATCTCTGTTTTATTTTTTAATATAGTATTAATCAATTTGAAAATGACTTATCTATTCATTTCTTTTTTCCTCTGGTTTTTACCAGGATATATGCTCTATGAACTTTTTCTGTCTAGTTCACTTCTTATTTTTAGACATATACCATTGTGCAAAATCTAATTACCAAAGGTAAGTCAAAGACTATAAAGATTTTGGTGAATTATGTACAGGAGTGTGTGTCAGATATTATTGTTCTTTTACATAGATCATAGTTATACAGAGGTGCACACTTAATCATTTATGTATTGACTCATTTAGTCCTTCAAAACATTTGTAAGCCCCTATAAATTGTGGAGTTCTTTACAATCTCATTTGAAATAAATGGTACAAGTTTATAATCAAATCTTTACTCTTATTCTTTTAGTATTTTACAGACAAACATAAGAAATAGAGCTGTCTGATGTTATTGTTGCAGCAGAAAATTAGCAGTATCACAGTCTAACCAATAAGCTATTGCTGGCCAGCAAGAGAGATCCTAATAATAATTTGAGCCCCTCCCAAGTATATGCTGCCTTTATTTCCTTATAGGTTTATGCAGGAAAGCACTTGTTTGCCCTGTCAATCTCAAATTAAGTCATGGAGTTCATTTTGGTGAAGAAAAGATAAATAGAATGATATGTTCTCCTTCCAAGAGGAAAACTTAATAGATAGTGTGGTACAAGCTTCAATGGGCTCTCACCAAAAACTGAATTTTAGGTGAACATTTAATGGAAGATTTTTAAGGTAATATAAAATGACAAAATTTTAAAATAAAATTTCATATTATCACATAAAATAAGTTTAATGTGCTAATATATCCATATAACATTTTAAAATCTGATTTAATTTTTTTAAAATTTGTTTTAAAATGTTAACTTTTGCTTAAAGTACAAATACCATCAATCCCTGCACATGATTGCACTCATGCACACAGCCCATGCACATAATCTCCCTTAATTTCCATGACATTGGTAGATTTTTCTATATCTCAGTTTTGTAGTTTTTGCTGGAACTTCTAGTTTAAGCTCTCATGCTTAATGCTTCTGACCTATAAGTTTAATATTCAAAAGGAGTACTCATCCAAATTCTCATAGCATGTTCTTAACAAAGGTACTTCTGTTTTCCTTCCATTCCTCTATCACTCAAATATAATATGTTTAATTTGAAAACAGGAGCATGCTTGCAAATGCTGAATCAAGATCTTATTTCTGTTAATAATAATGTCCTATGGGATTTTCCATTTGTACCACATAGTAAGGTCAAGAAAACAGATAAAATTTTTCTGATTAATTTTTTCCCAGCTGTATTATTAAATGATGACAATAAAATCTGCACAATGGGCCACGGATGTTGAAAATGATTCAGAAAGCACTTGAAACTTTCTAGTGCAAAGTACACTTATTTCACAAAGCTTCTATATCCACTATACACAACTCATTGAAGTCTTTCAAATTTACAATATTCATTCTTCATAATAGACACATTGTGATATTAGTGCTGATAGAAATAATGTTAGTGCTTACCTAAATGAAGAATATATACACAGTGCCTTTCATCTGGAAGATGGAAATAACTTACTTTTACCACCTATTTCTTTTCCAAAGTAAACATTCAAAGTAAACATTCAAAAAATAGGTTCTATATATTTTACTTATACTTTATTCACTTCATCTCTATACACCTGATGATTTCTATAATATTCCCTAAGATCAAAGTAAACATAAGCAAACATAAGGTGTCCCTTTTCAAATTTTTTCATTAAATCAATAGTCAATTCTTCCCATTTCAACATTTTAATTCAATTTTTCTTCCTCTCTCTATTTACTACTCCAATATAAATCTTGCTCAAGCTTATTCTAAACATGATCCTAACTGTAGTCCCTGCCTTTTGTACGATCTCATTCACTAGTCTATGTATGATACAATATGATTAATCTATGTAAGATTTAATTTTACTCATGATTTAAGACTATATAATGAGTATAAGCTACCAAACCAAAGATTTTTCTATACTAGAATTAGTTGTCCTATGCCAAATATTTTCTCTATATACCTCTCTGAACAAAATCTGTCCAACTGTCTTAGGTCAAACACATACTATATTCTAATTTTATTTTATTCTACTATTTTCAGTCTGCCTTTGTATAGTGTATCATATACACTAATACTCCTTCATATATAGTGTTAAAGCATAAACAATCATTCCCCATGATCAACCAATTATACTGCCTTGTCTTGAAATTGTTCTTCATTTTATCAATATAATCTAGGTGCTTGGCAAAATTCAGTCATAATTATCAATGTATATGTTTATTTGTAAATACATTTGCAATTATTTCAATTACCTTGAACTTTTATAACAGTAAATATTTAATAAGGAATAAGTAATAGCTTACTAATAAAATGATAAATCTTTTTTAAACAAAGGAGAAACAAGTGATAACACTGTCAAAATATTCACATGATGACTAAAATGAAATTTATAGTAAATTTATCCAATATTCAATTTTACCAAAAAGTACATTTTTTATTGGTGATGTCTTAATTTGTGATAATTTGTGACAATAGCTATTAAGAAAATTTGAGGATAAAGTTGAATAATCTAATAAATAAGTCTCTGCTTTGGTAATCACATTTCTAAGATCCATTATTTTGTGATACTAATTGTTCCATACGTGTTTCCATGGTACCTAGTATATATTTCTCTGATAACACTTATTTTAAGAAAACAATGAGGACAATATTTTATTCTTTTCAGATAATTAATGTAATTATATGATAATTAATATATGGCTGATTTATTTAAAGTTACAATGACTGAGTAGGTGAGCAATAATAAAATTCCAAACTTTTCACTTTGTCATTACATAAGAAAACAGAGGTAAGGGCAACTAAGGTAAGTCATTCAATAAAATACTCTATTTCTTAAAGATAATAAACAAAAAGTCACATTCATTGTGCATCTCCATTACAGAGTTTAAAATATGTATGAAGTGATGAAGTATTCAGTTATGAAACTCAAATCCTTTATTATTAGAAACTACAGCCAAGTGTTTAACTGTTTTGTTTATTTGGTTATGTTCAGATAACTCACAAATAGTTTTGCTTGATTTCAATTCCTTAGATACCAAGGAAAGCAGACATTCAAATAACCTTTTTCTCTTTCCCGTTAAGCAACAAATGAAGCAAGTAATTGGGAGGCTAGTAGCTGTCTAAGGAGATTAAATAATTGCTTAGCTGAGCCTAAAAAGTATGACTTAAGGACATTAAGATTTTTGAGAAAACTTTTCTACACATTAATATCTTAACTTCATATGATACATTTGCTTTCTCCTTAATTATTTTTAAAGCAGTATTACCAAAATTTCAGCAATACATTTATTTTCTTAATAGCAACAATTTTTAGGAACACTGCATATGCCAATACTCAAATTCTGATATCATTTTCCTCTTCACATTTAAATCTGCACCAAGTAGTTTAATAGGATTTGGCTAATGTTGCCAGTGAGCTGACTCAGTGCTAACTTCAGTTTACCAATCAAACTGAGGTGTGGATTTAATAACACAGGAGGGAGTTTTTAATCTGACTTACTTTAAGAATAAGTTAATAGGCCCTTCCTGTTGGTGCAGCAGGTTAAAGCACAGCACTAAGGAGCTAAAGCCACTTCAGCATAAATTCAATCCCCACCCCAGAGGTGACCATATAGTGTGGCAGACCTCCTGACATACCCTCTGCTCCCCTCAGCACCCCTCAACACTGTGTTTTGTTGATCTGCCTGTTCTGCTCCCCACTCTGTCTCTGGTGAATCCTTTCTCAGTCCCTATACCTCTGGTCTGTAAACCAGTTCTGTATGCATAAATAAATAAATCTTTTTTTTAAAAAAAAAGAATACGTAATAAGGTGATAATGGCTTCTGAATTAGAAACAAAGCACTTATATTTATATTTTGTATAATATATATATTGCATAGTTAAGTACATGATAGCTTTTGAAAGGGGAGGTATTTTTCACTCTCTATTCTAGAGATATTTTATAGATGGAAAAATGACTTAGATATATAGGCTCAAAGTAAAAATAGAGTTTAAAATCATGGCACAGTAACATATATTGTTAATAATTCCTTGAAAGAAATGTAGCTCATAATCAGAGGCATTATACCAATCGTTAGAGAAGAAATTCCCTTTAACATATATTTTAGGTCACATTCTTAAATAATTTAAGCAACATTCAAGTTATAGTAAATAGTCTGTTGATTAAAAGTTCTAAAACTGTTTAGGAGAGAAAAAGGCAATATGCATTTATTATAGAAGTTTATTAGAATAATCACCATTATGTTGATATCATCACCTCAGAAAATATACTGTGTAACAGAAAACAATGAAAAATCCTATATTTAAAGTTTAAAAGTATCATCTATGGCAAGAAAGAATACTTGATTTCAATCGTGGCTTATTTGAAAAAAAAAAAAATTATTTTTCTCCATAACCTAGATCTTCTGCTACTATAGCAAAACATCATAATTTTTTTGTTTCTTATTTTAGCAAATTATTTCTATTCCTCATAAATATTAAACCAAATGAAAATATTCAATACATGTTTGAACATCAACATGAAAATATGTAAGATTTATAGCTAAGAAAACAAAAAATATATATGTAGCATAGCTAATTATACTATAGCAATTATGCCATAGAATTTCTACAACCTATCTGTTGATGACAGATTTTGAAAGGTTCAGGAAATTTTCATATGTCTTCTCTCTTAGTGGAAAAATCACAAACTATTTTTCAAGATTTTTAAGTACTTAGAATAGTTCTAAGCAGAGTGATATTATATTTTACATAGGAAAAATAATCTGGAATTCATACAAAATGATAAAAATTAATAGCAACAAATCACAGTAACAGTGTCCTTATGAAAGATCACAAAATTAAAAAAACACAGATTAGATTTCTTACCTGTCTAATACCCAATCGGTAGGCAACAATCCTATCTACTGCGTCAGGATTCATTTGTGTCCACTGTAGACTGTAGGAATAAACACGGTGCCTGTTCTGCCATACAGGATTGTATGTATCATAATAGAATTCTGGAGCATAGGCCTTTCCTATAAAAGGAAGAATGTGTTAATTCAAATGATAAAATATTCAAGTTCAACTTTTTTTTTTCCCCTTGCCTTTTAACTCACTTTCTGTTATATGTTCCATCAGTCATCCTTGCTTCTGAAATGTCATATGGTTGGAATCTAATCAAGTTTCTGGAAAATTTCAAAAACATATTCTAAAGGATTTCCTTGTGGATTGGATTAGCAGTGTAAGTGAAGAAACATCAAGGATGACTGCATGTTTTTTGGCCTAAATTATAAGGATGGTATTTCCATCAAATGCTGTGAAATGCTCTGAAAGGATTAAGTTTTGGGAAGATCAGGGGGTCATTTTTGAAAATGTGAGTAAATAGAAACATTAAGTGAAAATTTTATGGTGAAGGGTAAAACTGGCTTTTCTATGGTGAAATTATGTAGTATCTACATGTTGATTTACAATGATGCAACTTGGAACTAATGTGATTATGTTTTTATTTCAGTAAAAATACAAAAACAATTAAAATGAGTTTCTAAAAACTATAAATGAAGTAATAGCCGGTTAAGTGAGTAATATAAGCCTCATGCATTTTTGTTAGAGAATGTATTCTCTAATTCATACACATATATTCAGTATGTAGACTGAATTGAGGAGGTAAGAGTCTAATTTTTTTAGACAGGGGAAGGACATTGCTTTTGTTTATTACCTATAAAGGGTAAAAAGTCTTTGCTCTAAGCATCACTTTTTTAATAAAGTTAATGCATTCAATTACAAATAGTAGAAAATAAAGTCACAGCTAGAGGCAATTTAGTATAGGTGAGAAAAAACTCTCAAAAATGGACAAATGGACATTTCTAAGAGTTGAAATCTACTTCAAGAGAAAATCAGACAAAATTTTAACATCTATGATAGATGAATGCCAGTGACCATTGAAGGAATACATAGCTTTGAAACCTCCTACCAATTCTCTATGAATGTGGAATGGTCTCCCTCAATAAACTGATTTTTCCTTTTGTAGAGTACTCAATGTCTAACAGCCATTTACAGAGTTCACATGGGTTGTTGTCCACAAGATGACCATATAAACAGTTTTCTATTGTTTATTGTATTACTTAAAGATTTTAAGCATATGTATAGATTCCATTTGATATCCATATCATCTGCAGTCTAATCTTGGTATTTTAGTTGACTTTCAGGAAAGTAATTGGCTGCATGTAGTAAATGTAAACTGCCATAATTCTAGAACTGCTTGTTTATCTAAAAACATATTTCTATGACTGTTTTAAAACAGTTTGGTCCTGAAATTAATACAAAATCAACACCATCTTAAGAATATTATGAATTTGTTGATCCAGATCTATTTTAGAAGGAAACTAGACTACAGGTGGTGGCCATAAGGAAGGGCATACAGATGCTGAATTTTAATATCATACATCTGAAACCTATATAACATTATAAATCAATGTTACCTCAATAAATTTTCAAATAAAAGACAAGGCATATTTAAGAAATTAAAATCCATATTTGAGGTGGTAAAAAATTAAGCTTTCATCTAATGCTTATTTAAATATTCCAAGTTGATCAAATTTCACAATAATTTTTATGTCTAATTGCAGATCATGAAAAAGCCTTTGAGTACAATTTTTAAATTATTTTATGTGTATTGAGATATTTATATTACATATAAGCCACATGTCTATAACTGTTTATTAGATTAGAGAATAATTTAGACACAAACTATTCTTATGTCTTATTTAACAGACAAAAAAATTAGATACAGAACAGAAATCATGATGATATGCAATAATTGATACAAATAAACAAATATAACAGGTTCTATTTTTATTTTGAATTTTGATTAATGAAACTTAAAACTAGAGGAAAAAATTGAAGCTGACTGTTTCACATTAGAATTGACAAAAATAATTTCAGATAGTATGTGAATAATGATTAGTAATAAACACTGATGAGGAATATTTTTGAGTAAGTATATTTGCACACAGATAAGCTTGCTTATATCTCTTAAAATGCTTTTAGAAAACAAAAGCTCTTTTGCATAAAGTACAAAGGAAATATGTTTTCATTTGAGAAATGTATATTAGGATTAAAAATACACAAATTCATGTCTTATTTTAGAACCAGTCATATTTAACATTTTTGCATTCACTTTGTGAGATGTGCACAGTACACTAAGGAAATTCCCTTGTAATAATCTTAGGCTCTGACAACCAAACATGACATCTGCTGGTTGAACAGGGAAAGAATTCATAATATTTTTTTCCTCTTTTTTCTTACAAGCACCTTTTTCTTTTCCTCAGCAAGCCTGCCTAGAATATTTTCTGACTCTTCTATATTCTAGCTTCATTTTTATGTAACACTGTTCCTTCCAGTTAAATCTTTTTAAATGAACTCATCCAGAACTACAGTCCAAAATTAGGAAGCAAGTTAAAACTTTTCAACGGTGTATTTAGTGGTCTGAGAAAAGTAGCTACAGAGATATAGATTCATGTCAAAAATAAACACTGATGCTATGTGGACACCCTAATTTCAATCTTCAGAGAAAGAATGGACACAGCCACTAACTTGGTGGCCAATGATTCTACCCATCTCATCCTGGAGGAGGAATGAATAATTAACTTCTTGGGGGTCTTATTTTTGTTTTGATTCAAAGCCTTGTAAAAGCATCATGAAAGTGGGAACACTAGAAGTCCTTTGAAGATAAGCAGTTTCAAAGGAAATCTGTGAATTCAAAGGGAAGTTTTTTTTAAAACAGAATCAATGAATTCTCCTCTATTATTTACTTTTGCTAGTTACCTATACAATGTGTAATGATAAACTTTATCTCATTGAAAGTCATATAAAGGAATTAATACCAAATTAAAGGATTCTGCCTATTATCATTTTACTTGAAAGATGGTAAACTAATATGAAGAACTGGAAGATGTAATACCTAAAATAAACTATTCCTCTAAAAGGATGAATTATCTTAGAATTCAGGTGGATGTTACAGAATCAATAGAACTGAATATCAGATGATTCATTGGAGATTTTTTTGAATAGAGATTGGATTTATCAATATATATGCAGGAAACCACACATAACTGAAATGGCATAGCTGTACTTCAGTGTCTACCCCCAGTTACTGGATGATTAGAGATGATAAAAATTTGCAAGTTATATGTATCAATTTAAAACTCAACTCAGTCATTGAAGTGCAATGACACAGTGATTGAGACAGTAAAGTGTCTATTCAAGCTTCATCTTCCTATACAGAAACAGTTAATATGTATTCAATTGGCCAGTTATGACTCTGCAATATATCTTGTTTTACTCATCTCTTACTTGGGTTCATTTTCTTCTGGTAAAGTCAGAGCTGTGAATACCATTCTGAGCTAGACTGTTTGGCGACCAAAATTTAGCAATATAAAACCTCATAGAATGCTCTGGAGACCAGGCTTATGGATTGGCTAAGTAATAAAATTATCGACATTATTGTCAACCTTTTCAAAACATGAAGATCGCTACAGAAAGCCTTTACAGATACCGAGGCATAAGTTATAGTTACTTTATGTCACAATTTCTTTTGTAGGTTATGCTTATTTAAAATAAAATGGCTATACAAATAGCTTAAGTGCTTTCCATTTTTAAAATAAAAGTCAGTCACTAGAACATTATTTTCTGAAAGCAAATGATGAATTCACTTAGTCAACTCTTATAGTATGTGTAAAGCATTTTTATGAAGGAAATATAACAGTAGAAATGGGTCACATGCCTTAGAAGATTTGCAGCTCAATTTCTTTATAAAAGGAAACCTCACCAAAGTTTTCATGTTTGACTTTTCACTCTTGAATTTGCTGATTCATCCTTTAAATTTTCTATTGTTTGTAACTATTCTAGTTTGTCTAATAACATCTATTTTCACTCATCACTTTACATAAACAAAAGACATCTAGATCTGTGCTTGATAAATAATCAGTTAACATTTTTTTCTCATTGTGTTTACTTTGCCTACTTCTTAGTGACTCAGTGTGAAATCTCCTACAAGTTCAGTTTGATTATCACATATTTTGACCCCATTAAGTTACAAGGTTTTTAAAAAAATTATTCTGTATAGTCTATTTAAAATGTGTATCATAGCACAAGGCAGTTTAATAAGTATTTAAGTCCTAACAGCCAAAGACACATACAAAAAGGGAAAGTTAAAAAAATAAAACTTTCTAGGAGAGTGCCACAATAGCTTTTATTATTATTGTTTTGGGCATAGGATTATGAAGCAATTTTATAATTATACTCGACAAATATAAATAAGTTACCATTTACTTTGTTTAAACTGTAATGAAACAATATTTCAACACAATTTGAATCACCTTTGGCCATTTTTGGCATCAGTAGAAAACAAAATATTTACATAAAGTAGAGGTTACTTTACATATAAACTGTATATAGTTATCTTGGGCAATATAAAATAAATACTTATATATACCAGAGAATAATTCAACTTCAGGGAAGAACACTTTCACTATACAACCCGGAAAGTATCTTCCAGTTGATGCAAATTATGAATAATATGATCTTCCCCTTTTCAAAATAGGCTCAGATTAGAATCTGATCCCAAAGTTTTAAAAGGTAGTTTGGACTTGATGAAGCAATTAGCTTTCACATTTGACATAGTAAATAGGATATTGCTAGGGTATAACAAGAGTTTGGAAATAAAAAAAAATATAAATTCAATTGTTTAACCTGGAAATATCTAAGAAAACATTTTGCATATAAAAGGCACATATTCTAAAGAAAATAGCCTGGAAAATTCTGCTGGGAGTAGAGTTCTTTTGACTATTAGTAAGGAAAGACATATATGAAGAAAAAAAAAGAAAGAGTATTTTTTAAATTCTGTCCTTCAATTATCCTCTTCTGTACCACAGACCTTGCTGATGGAATTTTACCTGTCACTATACTATCAAATATTTGAGCACATGCCACATATCAGAATTATATGTCTGAGGTTGCTGTTTGAAAGTTATTTCATTAAAATCAATTTCTATAATCCTGGACTTATAAAGCAAGGAAAATATTGAGTAAAAATATTATTTCAGATTCATATAAGACTTTAAAATTTATTAAATATCTTCACAAATGTTGACTTATTTTCATCTTCACAGAGCTTAGAAGGGACAAAAATGTAAAGAAATATTACTTGACTTGGATTGCAAATCTTGAAAGTCAGTAAGAACAACATAATTACTGAATAAATGAAGATTATTCTCTTTATCAGGTCTATAGGTCATCCCTCAAATGGTGAAAACTGAGAATTTTTTTGAGCAGTTAGAAAGGTTACACTAGATATACAAAAAAGCTGGCTTTCAACTGGGAGGTTTGATCCCTATAAAGTATATTATTTCTGGAATGATAGCATATTAAATTATTAAATAGGTCTACTTTTAAAATATTGCAGCAAATATTCCTCATGACAGAAAACAACCCAAACCTATTTTTCTTCATTTTGTATTGAAAAATCATTAGTACATGGTACAAGTCAATTGTCATTCCCATGCTCTTATCAGTGGGAGAAAAGCACAGGTCAGCATAGCCATTAGGCATGCTAACTCTGGCTATGTCACGATAATAACTCCAGAGTGATCTTGTGAAATTTTTTTGCTTGTATAAAGATTTACAGGTTACCCCTTCAAAAGTTGTGCCACTTCTTTCATGTACCACAAACATATCTAGTAACAAGCCAGCTCCATTAGGTGTATATATGTGGTTGCTTGAGGGCAGAGACAGAATTGGTATGGCAGAAGAAATCCCATAGATATCCTTAAATTTCACAAGACAGGAGCAGAACAAAAACAAGAAATGATTAAACATACATGGGTATCCAATTCCTTGGCTAATACAATCTCTTATTTTGTACTGAGTCAGCCTTGTTCCATATCCTCCATTTTGTAGTATAGTGAGCGCATCCTTGTTCTATAAGCCAGTATCCCTGTCTCATGGCATATCTAATAAATACTGCTGGAGAACCAAATCATTTAAGTATTTAGTGACCATTTATTTAGAAACTCAATTACCAAATCAATATATGGTCCACAGAGGAAACAGAAATGTTATCTGAATTCCCTTGAATAGTACGAGTATTTATTTATAAGACAATAAATTGAAGACCAAATTCCTAATTATTCAAAAGAACCTGTACCTTTATAAGCCTCTAAGACTTTTCTTTTTTCACTGGAAATTCTCAAAGGACCTCTAGTATGTAGTCCCAAAACCAGTTACTTCCTGTTTCCCTGCCTTTACTTTATTACTGATTCCATCAAAGGTGTAAGCCAAAAGCATACAACATGCCTTTCCCATGAAAAGACACCCACTGGGATCTTTCTAGTCATGACTTTGTAAACCTCTTCCAGTGTTCTACCCGGTCACAAAAAATATTATAAATGGAATTTCTAAAGCATAATTAGATTAATTTAGACACGAGGGAGAATAGGTGCTGGATCCCTCCCAGATAAAAAAATAATAATAATCTCTTAAGGCATGTTGTTATGTTGTTGCTACTTTCTGCTATTTTTCAGGTACCATAATAATCAACTTGCAAACAATATGCTTTTAATATTAATGATCCTTTGTGGAATGAGATTTTTCTTGTTATTGTCCTCTTATAAAAGATGAATGTGAAAATTAGAGATTTTATACAATTTGTCCTACTTTGAGCAACAGTTGAGTAAAGTTGCCTTCTGCTACCACAGAATAAAAAGTCCAAAGCCCTTTTTATTCTAACTTCCAAATTCTTTGATAAGGTTACTCACAACAAAGTATGCCTGATTGAATGGGAGATGAGGGCTGACATCTACTACTTTTCTTGCCACTATTTATACTGGTAGAGAAGCTACATCTGCTTTATGAAAAGGACAATCTTTTCCTAATTCTACAGTCATTGGCATGCTGGTGGAATTCCTAGTAAATTAATTCCATTAACTTAAAAAAAAGACCCTTACTTACTGAATCTTCACAGTGTGCATATACAAATTTAATCTACACATTTATCCCTAGGACTCAAGCAGATTAGTTATATCCGAAAGCATTATCAAGTATGAATTTATAAAGGTAAGTATTGACTAGTCTCTAAAATGAGAGCTGCAAGTACTTACTAAATATTTAACTCAGGAAGAAAGATTATACACTAAGCTGCTATATCTTTTTCTATTTTCTAAAGATTTATTTATTAATAATAAAAAAAAAAACTGGAGTGTAAGCCAGAGGTGGTTGAGAGTGGGGGAAAGAGGATTTACTGGAGACAGAGTAGGGAGCAGAACAGGCAGATGTACTGAAATACACTACTGCAGGGAGCAGTGAGAGACACAGAAGATGTCTGCTGCACCATGTGGGTCAGCAACCTGGCCAGGGATGGAACTCAAGCTGCAGTGGCTGTGGCTTGCTTCATAGTGCTGAACCCCTTGTGCCACCTGGGAGGCCCACTGCTGTCTTTCTTAAAGCTACACAGTTCCTACTAACTAAACAGTTTCATAGTATCTAAAAGCCTTGTGATCATTTAAAGGGCCATTGGCTGGGATATGTGCATGGAGGGAGAGCAGATGGGATGAAGTGACCCAGTGGCTCTCAGGCTGAGAAGGGAATGTTCAATTGTGTGCTTATGAACCACACTGACTTCTTGGCAAGTGCTGCTGCTACACATGTGGGTGGTCCTTTGCTGAATATGAATGTGTGGAGGGAGCAAGAGGTGTTCAAGTGAGTTGGAGAGGAGCCCAGAAGGTATGCTATCTTCTAGGAACATTTATTTTCTCCAAAACATGTAACTTGGATTAATAAAGTAGTTTTAGCTGTTAATAAAGGAAACATAGTTACTGAAATTGAATCACCGTGACCCTCTGAGAATAACTAAAAGATGTGAATATGACGCCTAGCACAAAGAAAAGATTAGTGCACAAATACCTGCCCTTATCACATTGCTAAGAAGCACAGGTCTGGATCTGCCTGCAAAGCAGGTTTCTGACTGCAGTTCTTTTTTGAGCTCCCAGTAACTGTCATTTTGATATGTTCCTTAGAAATAAAGAAGGTTCATTAAATGATAAGAGAAAGAGATTCTTTAAGTCATAGGAAAATTAAAGACTCTGGAGATGTTTTCAGAATACAGAAAGTATTTATACAAAGAACACCTCCATTGACTTTCTCAGTGTAGTCTCATCACAAGATCTTTCCTCGGAAAAGGTGATGGGTCAGCTTGTGAGCAATCACCCATGGGATCTCGCTCCTAGACACTTTAAGTCTGGTGTCTGGCACACTTTTGGAACACTTTCTCTATATTCTCATCCATTAATCATTTCTTCAGAGTGATGGACAGAGGCTAAACAGATAATCGGAGATGATTTTGATTCCACTGAATTAAAGTCTTTTGATTTTTTCACAATTTAGTTTTATTGCCACTCAGAATCTACTGCAAAATCCAACTGCACAAAGTACCAAACAGACTCTTTAGGAAAGAACGGAAACACTAAACATAGATTCATAAACATCTGTGTGCATTCTCACATTGAGATGTTTTGTTTCATGTTTTTTTCTGTCGACAGTATAAATTGTGAGGGTTATTTCTCTCAGGGAAAACTATTTGGGATTTCAGACTATTTCTCATCCTCTAAAACTGGATCTACTATCTACCTAAAAGGATACTAGAAAAAGCTATGAGAATTTTTTTTAGAAGGTATCACCTAGCTTAATACAATAATATTACTGTCCTCACTTTAGTCTATCTAGCAGCGACCTCAAAACTTATAAAATGGCAATTTTCCAACATGAGATTCATATATTTCTGATTTAACTTGATTATGGGATTTTTGTTATCAATGCATTAGGTTATACTAAGTTCTTAATATAATTGTCACTTTCTCTTAAAGACTATAATTGAGAAATGATGACAGTGGATTTCAGAGGGAGAGAAAACACACTAAAGAATGATCAGGTTATTGTTTTCATCTAAAGGAACACAATTTGGAAATTAGTGGAAGAGAAATGAAAAATGATTTATGGGCAATGACTAATTATTTTAAGATTAATGAAAGTATTGAGTGTATTCAAAGTATAAACTAGAGAAGATGTACATGGTAAGTTTAGATAAATCAAATACTTGTGTATTATGAACTCCCTCCTATTCTCAATTCTACCTTTGTGGCAAAATAGCATCCATTTATTTGAAAATGCTTTAGTGTGTTATATTTCACATACAATGAAATACATGTCTATTAAATGAAAATTTTTAAGAATTTAGAAAAATACCTTGATTACTATGTACTTATCACCCTGATCAAGCAATAGGAAAGTTCTATCATTACAGAAAGTTATGTTTGTGCCTTGGTATTAAGTCAATCCATCTCACCCTGAGCTTCAGCCAAACAAAAATCTATTTTTTAGTAAATATTAGCTTTGCCTATTTTGCAAACTCATATATCTAGAATTAAAAGGCATATACTTTCTGTGTCTGGTTCCTTTCATCTACATTGCTTAAGTAGCCATACTTGGTGTTGTAGATCATTCTATCATTATGATATAGTAAAATCTTTCATCAATAGATTACAAGTTGCTTAATCAAGTAATTAATGGATATTTGTACTGTTTTTAGATAGAGGCTAATTATAAATAAAGTTAAAATTAAAGTTTGGACAGAAGTTTTTCTATAGACATATACCTTTATTGCTTTTGGGTAATCATCTAGGAGTGGAAATGCTCAATCATTTGATAATGTACATTTAAGTTTTAGAGTCTAAAAATCTATTTTAAATTAAAGTAATTCCACTTTACATTTCCACCAACAGTATGATAGTTGCTCACCACCATTTTGTATTGTCAGTATCTTTCTTAAAAAATATTTTATTAAAATAATACTTGTTTACATCATTTGTATTTTGAAGGTATTGGATCCTTCCTCTTCCCTTGTCAGTCCTTCACCATTATGACATGTATACAGTATTGCCTCATTGAAATTTATATTTCTCAAGTAAGTAATGATGGTGACTAGTCTGTGTACAGTTATTGGTCAATTGTATTCTCTTCTGTACAAAGCCTCTTTAAATCTTCTGCCAATTTTTAATTAGACTGCTTATATTAATCCTTTAATTCAATTATGCAGAATATACATAATATAAAATGGACTATTTCAAATTGTTTTTAAGCCTTCAGTGATGCGGCACTATTAAATCCACATTGCTAGATAATCATCTCACCACCCATCTTCAGAGTAATTCATCTTTTAAAATATAACTTAATAACTCTCCATTTCTCCTTTCCTACTCCTGATTCTAATGACTAACATTCTACTGTCTACTTACAGAGACAGCAAGTAGAATTTGCCTACTTACGGAGTTTGAAAGATTCTTCATATATTCTGAATACCAGTCCTTTGTCACATAACTATATTGCAAACAGTTTCTTCCAGTTTGGATTTGCCCTTTCATTTCTTAATGATATACTTTAAAGGGCAGAAATAATGTAAATAGAATGAAATTTAATATATTAATTTTAATGATTGGTGTTTTTATTTATTCACTTTCCAAAAAATCTTTGCTCTTTCCAAGTTCACACAGATTACCTCCAAGTTTGAGGTATTACTCAGGGTTTATTTATTTATTTTTTAAATTAAATGTGGGTATCCAGTTGGTCCGGCACAATTTATTCAGGAGGTTACCATTTCCCCAATGGATTATGCTGAAGGCTTTAAAAAACTCAATTGGCAATATAAATGCCATATTTCTGATCCTTTATCCTATCCCATTGATAATGTGCATTGAATGTGTTTATCTCTAAATAAAAATGCATGCTATTTAGAGTGAGCCTTAAAATTACGTAATGAAATCATCAAACTGCTCTTTTACTTCCTCTGTTTTCCTTAGTTTTTTAATTTTTGGCATACATTTAGAAGGGTTTTTTAAAAAATTTCTAAACACAAGAAACAAAAAATTAAGCTAGGAGTTTTGTTAAGACTATAATGAATTTATAGAATAGTTTGAAGAGAATAAATATCAAATATTTATTCTTTCAATCCATAAACCTGGTATATAGCTTCATTTATTCTGTGGTCTCTGCTTACTTCTTACCTCAAAAATGCTATAAGTTTACAATAAAACTAAAATTAATCCCATCATTTGTGCTACTGTGATATTTTAGTTCTAAATATGCAACAAACCCTAGTTTGTTATTTTTGTTACAAGCTAAGAAGTGATATATATATATTTAAATGTTAGCTATTTAAGTATTTTAGATTTTTGAGGCATATGGTTGTTATTACAACCACTGACATCCTTTGATGTAGCATAAAAGCAGCAATAACCAGTACATAAACAAATGAGGAAATCTATGTTACTATTAACCTTTATTTATAAAAACAGTTGGCTGATTAAAAAACTGTAATATTCAGGCCCTCCCTGGTGGCGCAGCGGGTTAAAGCACAGCACTGAGAATCTAAAGCCGCTTCCGCATGAGTTCGATTCCCGCCTGCCCCGGAGGAGACCACATGGCGTGGCAGACCTCTCCTGACCCGCCCACTGCTCCCCTCAGCAGTGTACTTCGTCGATCTGCCTGTTCTGCCCCCCACTCTGTCTCTGGTGAAGCCTCTCACCACCCCTGAGCCTCTGGCCTGTACCCCAGTTCTGTATGCACAATTAAATAATTTTTTAAAAAAAAAAAAAAAACTAATATTCAGACATTGCTTCTATAACTGTTAGAACATTATAAGAAAAATGCTCAGTTTTCCATTTTATGCACTTATTTACTGGATCTAACCTCTTCATTTCATATTTTCCCAGTTATGGAGATGTCATTAGTATGCACAAATTGAACAAAATTAATATACACAGTTTGCAAACCATCACTGCAATCTGAGTAATAAACATACCCATCAACTCCAAACGTTGCTAGTGATCGTATTTGTGTACTCATCTGTATGTGTCAAGAGTCCAGAAATAAATTCATTTTGTCAAGGCTGTCAAGAACACAATGGGGGATGGACAGTGTCTTTGATCAATGTTGCTGAGAAAACTAGATATCCATATCCAAAAGAATGATATTTAACCCTCGTCTTTCACTAATACAAAATTAACACAAACTGGATTAAAATATTGAACATTAATCCTGAAGCCATCAAACTCTTGGAAGTTTCTTCAATTCTTTTTATAGAAAAAAACAGTGTTTCTGATTTTTATAGACACTGGCTTACATTGCTATGCTTTTCCCTATACATAATGCTATCCTTAGGCCTATTTTGTGGTACAATTTTGCTGACTACAATTCTCTAGCATTCATTTTTCAGAAATAAAAAAATTACTTGACCTTAGTATACAGTATATTTTCAGTGAATATAAAATTATGAATTGACAGTATTTCAACGATTTTAAGACTTAAAGATGCTGCCCCATTGTCTTCTAATTTATATCTTGTCTAATGAAAAGGTCATGCACATCAACAACATATCTGGCTGCTTTGAATTTTTTTCCTGTGGTTGTCCTTCATCTTAGTTAATTATGTTGTGCCTAGGTATGGTTTGTTTGATTTCTAGCTTTGTAATTTCCTTGCTTTGTGTACCATGGTATCTGTAGACTAAAAAACTTCCCCCCACATTCCTATTCTCTCCTAGAATTTTAACTGTACTTATTTTAAATAATTTTATACCACCCTCCTGGTCCTTGGGGCTTTTCTTTTAAATCTTCTATCTTTTCTTCTTTCTATTAGATCGTATCAGCATTTTTTCAATTTGTCTTCAATTTTATCAACTCTTTTATCTTCTCTGATATACTGTTGAATCCATCCATATAATTTTCTATCCCAGTGATTATACAATTTTACTTACACAATTTGCATTTGGCTCTTTATAAGAAGTTTTCCTCTATGAAAATTTTCTATCAATTTTTCCCATAAATACTGCTTTTACTGGGTCCTTCATAGTGGTGCAAGAGGCTAAAGAGCAGTACTATGAAGCTGTTCACAGCTACTGCAGCATGAGTTCAATCCCCAGTCAGGGAAGTGACCCATATGACGCAGAAGACCTCTCCTATCTCACCTGCTGCTCCTCTCAACAGTGTATTTCAGTCAATCTACCTGTTCTGCTCCCCCACTCTGTCTCTGGTGAATCTTCTCACCCTCTACACCTCTAGATTGTACCCCAGGTTTTGATATCCTTTTGATTTACTACTTTGATTCTTCCATTGAAGGAATTACATGAATTTATAATGAAGAAAATGAGTAAGGCAGAGAGAATTTAAAGATGTTTCTGTGATGACAGTGAACTGATGCTTGTCTTTAAGTGCAATATAAAGAATGGGTTATTCAAGAAATGTTTACTAGTGGAAAGGAGTCTAAAATGTTTTATGCATTAGAATATTAAAGTGAATATTTCAGTAAAACTTTTGTGAAGTGATAGTGCTAACTTTAATTAATATTACATTTTTATTTCTATTTTTTAGACTCAGCATGGACTTGCTTATCATTTATCTAGTTTAATTATTCAAAAAGTTTTCTAGTACCACTAATTAAAGAGGCATTGAAGGGTGTCAAAAAGAGTGAATTGCAGTAAGAAGATGGATATTTTATTTCTGGATTCCTGAGCTTCTGCTAGCCTTTTGGTCAAAGGAGGGTTATTCTACCTCTTCTACACACCCAGCAGGATTGTCTGAGATGAAAATGATATAAATGGAATTACTTGTTCAAGGTAGAATATTATGCATAAAAAGTTGTTAGACTATATTATAAGCATTAAGCTCTATTTTTAAACATAGCTGTAATTTATACATTTTCTTGCTTTTGATATATTTTATTGAGCTTTCCACAATTATATATTGTTCATTTTAGGCATTCGAGTAGCACAAACTTATGTTTTGTGAGAGAACAGAGCATAGTTTCTGTCTAATCAATATAAAATTCAATCTGAGATTAGAAAATAAGAATACAATATTTTCATTTGGAATCAAATCTGATTTGATTATTATTTGGTAGAGTCTTTCACTACCCTACCTAAGGCAATATCACAGCTCTCATGATTCTGAATTTCTTTACATTCATTGAGTAATAACATGTTCTTATTTTGTAAAAATGTCTTAATTGTATAATTGTATTTGCCATGTTTCATGAAACAGATGACACTATTTCTTCAAATATTGCTGAAGATAAAGCAGTCACCACTACATTAGGCTGTATTTTAAAAATATACTCATAACATAATGGCAGAAAATGTTGGTACTTGTTGGAAGGGCAGATGCTAAGGTGACTTATGATGATGATTCCTTTCTCTGGTTTCCATGTATTTATGTAAATACATGAGTGGCGAGAAGCTGTCACTTCAGTAATTATGTTATATAAAATTACTGACAGACTAGAGCTAGAGATTGCATCTGTTAGTTTGATGGAATAAACCACCATGTTAGGAAAACCCACATGACAAGGAATTGCAGGTGGTTTTTAGGACCTGCAGACATCTTCGAGGACTATGAAAGTGGGTCTCTTGTCAACAACCAGCATAATGCCAGGGTCCTGATCATACAACCATATGAAGTGAATTCTTTGAATAAATAACACTAATAAGCTTGGAAGTAATGCAACCTCTTATCTAAAGTTGAACCTCCAGATAAGCTCACAGTCAACACTGATTACAGCATATGAGACCCAGAATGGAGGATTCAGCTAGGTCAGGCCTCAATTCCTGATATCCAGAAATTGTGAAGTAATCAATATGTACTGTTTTACATGCTGATTTGTGAGAATTGGTTATTTAGCAATAAATAACTAATGTGGTAATTCCTATAATTCACAGGTAGGTAAAGATGTTCCTTTATCCTCCATATAAGCAAAGTACTTTGCTTATGAATAAAAATCTCTTGTCTGTGACTAAAACTATCCTTGTCATTTTTAAATCATTCTAAGCTCTAATGTCTACCACTTCAGAAAAGTGGGTCTGGTTATTAGTAATGATGTCAAGCATTACAGATATAAAACCAAGATTCTAGATTTATCCTTGAAAATTTCAATTTAATTTCATTGTAATATTTTCAATAAGGACAATTTAAAATGCATATAAGAAAGTGTGATTTCATTTTCCTAAAATAAAATCTATGCCACGACTTTTATTGCAGATAGAGCAATATGATTAATTTGTTTCTAATAAGAGGCAAGTAGTGGGTATCTAAACCTATTGGGAGGTATGCTGAAAAAGAATGAATATAATGAAATGTAGACATAATAGCTGGAACTAAAGTAGAGCTTTAGTTAAAGTAGAACCATTAAAGCTATGAGATATGCCTTCTTTTGATGATGATTGAAAAGCCTTAATCTTTAAGGACTATGTGGAACAAAGATGTGATTTTAACTTCTGAAATGATAAAGGCTTTAACCAGAATGAAATCAGTTTCAATATCATTCAACTCATGGGATCATGGTTACTTGGATGTTTTGCTGATTCATACAGAAACTTGGCAAAAGTTGCTATATACGATTAATTTGTGAATCATAAAATATCATTACAGACTACGATTCTCTGTTTGACTGAGATATAAAGGTGAACATTACCCTGATAAAGGCATACAACAGGTCACTGTAACTCCAGAATAGGGTTACACAAAGGACAGTATTTTAGAATAAAGGAACATGTGAACAAAGGTGTTAATCTTCAAAATGTGTAATCAGGGCCCTCCCTGGTGGTGCAGCGGGTTAAAGCACTGCGTTGAGAAACTAAAGCCACTTCCACATGAGTTCGATCCCCGCCTGCCCCGGAGGTGACCACATGGGGAGGCAGACCTCTCCTGACCCGCCCGCTGCTCCCCTCAGCAGTGTACTTCATCGATCTGCCTGTTCTGTTCCCCACTCTGTCTCTGGTGAAGACTCTCACCGCCCCTGAGCCTCTGGCCTGTACCCCAATTCTGTATGCACAAATAAATAAATCTTTAAAAAAAAATGTGTAATCATTTGGTGGGAGGAAGGATAATCTATTGTTTGGAGAAGTTGATAGAAATGTGACGGAGAGGATATAGTTTTTCTGAGGGATGTTAAATAAAAAAATATATATATGACAATGAACTTACATGTCACCTATTACCCATGGAGAACATAAATATTTTTAGCTAAGAATATGACACATTTTCTAGTAAAATATATCCCAACAGTATGGAAAATATGTAGAAAGGAAAGGAGACTGACAATTTACATGTCAGATAAATGTTACAACAATATCCTAAATAAGAGAATATAAGTCAATAAGGAGAAAATTAAGTGATAGTTTCAATATACTATGCAAATATAAACTGACATAACTGACAACAAGCTGATATGATAAGAAATAGAGGAGAAATAATTTATTATTTTAACTCTAGGGTCTAATTTGATGCCTTATATTGATAGGTACACAGTAAATAATTTTTCAATATTATTGAAATATTGAGATAATGCATATAATATTTTTATACTTGGTTAAAATTTGTAGTTATTCAATTAAAATTTTATATAGTCAAGAATACTCTATTTTTCATTTAAAACAACCTAAATTTCTCTCTATTGATCAAATTATTAAATGCTTTATGAGTACTTAATTTACAAGTCTTACTATATGTAATTGTGGTTATATAGTCTGGAATTTTATATATATGAATAAATATAAGTCATATATATTTAAATAAATAAATAAATAAATATATACATATATTTGTCTTATATTTACATATATGTGGGGTTTTACTTTTACTGCATTATATAGAGAATATGGATTGCCATTTCTAATTGGCTTATATATTCTCTAACCTAAAACCTAGTGTAATAAGTGTGCATATACATAGTGAGAGCTTTTACTTTCTAATTCCTCAATAAACAAGTTCACTCATTCACCCCCATACTCCCAGAGATCTCTCACACACTCATACACACACACACACACACACATACACACACACTTATACACAACATAAATGAAATAAACAGTGAAAGTGTCTTCTGGAATTTTTAGCTTTCCTGGGCACAGAATTGATGGCTGACATTCTGCATATCTTGTTGTTCAGTAAGATGAACTCTACTATGAGCTGGCAATATTACATTCACAATAAATAGACAAGTAATCTTCAATTTGGTAAAATAACTGCAACAATATATATGTTAAAATTTTCTTAGATATTTTGGATCTCAGGAAAAAATCAGAATCATCTTCAATGATTTGTTTTGTGGATGAAAATATTCTGTTTATATTCAAAGTGTTTTAAATTGTGGGAAATTCACAATGATTACTAATTATGGTATATTTTAGTAGAAGACATAAATGGCCTTTCAGTTTTGTTTAGAGATCTGATTCTATGGAATGATCAATTTCATTATCAATTTTCTAGGATTACACTGCATTTGGAACTCAATTATATACTTTCCTTTAAAACTACATTAAAGTACTTATGAAAATATTGACATAACGAAGCTGAGTTGAAGACTGAAAATTTGCACAGTGGAAACAAATTATGCATAAGGATACATCTTTTTTCTATGGGGCAACACACAACAGACTTATTCCTTTCTATTGCAGTCAAACTATACTATTGCACCCCATGGATCTAGAATGAAATTATTGTTTCTTCTGGTCATAGATAGCATTCTAGTTTAAAAAAAGAAAAAAAAAAGGATTTGGATTACATAATGGAGAACAAATGAAAACCTTACAAAGGTAGTGTGGTCTACACTAGCCTAATGTAAGAAAACAATGTGACTGGAGAAAATTGAATGTGTATAGGCCAAAGAATTTATATTAATAAATGATGCACCTAACTACATGGAGGTGTTTCTTGTTTTTTTTATAAATGAAAGAATGATTTCCATTTTGATAAATATGTAAAAAAAAATTGCCTTTGAAGGATTCTTATTACTTTGGGACAATAATATATAAACAAAAGTTAATGTATATCATGGCCTTTTAAGTTTCTCATAGAATAATGGATTGCACTCCCTTTCCTTTGTAAATATTCCTAGGGATAAAAATGAGCAATTAGATGAACATGCAAGTGTACTGTCTTAGAGACTAGGTTTTGTTGCAATAGTTTCCCTTAAAATTTGAAATAGAAAAGCTTTAAGTTCAACTGAATTTTAATAACAGCACTGTGAAACCAAGCCATGGCAGAATCCAGCAGAGAGGGCATCCTCATATTCTTTGATTAGTCAATTATACTTAATCTACCAAATATTATATTACAGGAAGCAAAAGTTTCTCAAGGCAATTCATATTTAGAGAGTTTGCTTGTAAGAGCTTATTAATATGAATTTATATTGCCCATGGACAAATTTAATTAAATCTGAAATATTTTAATCAAAATTCTATGATTGCTTTTCAAATAATATGTAATGTTCAATTGGTCTTCTACTAGCATAAACACATCAACTATTATAATTAACTTTACCTAAAACAAGGCAATTTAACAAGGAATATATACTTTTAATATATGCCTAAATTATATCTCAAAACTAATACAGATTTTTTTTTCTTATAGAGATTATTAAAGTACTTGAAATAAGCACAAAGGATTTAATACAGACTAATATGTTCTATAATGCATCAAAAGAAAATGACATAAAAATATTGTTACTTCTCTCTAATATTATATACCAGATACACTTTATTGCTTTCTCTTTGAATATTTGTGAATATCTGGTGAGTCAAGATAAAATGGAGATTCATCAATCATTAAGGTAATAAATTAATAATAATAAAAAAAAGCCTTGTGCTTTTAAGAAAATTGAAAAAGGGGTCAATTCAAAAGGCATTTTAGACTTTTAGAAGATGCATATTAATATTTGCAAATTGTTCTAAATCAAGATAGTTACGATTTCTCTCTTTGTTACTGAAAGACTCAAAATAACCTTATCACCGAATCTATTGAATTGACATAAACTTCTGCCTAGTTTTACAGGCACATAAACTATCTTACTAAAATAGACTTGCCTTGAAATTGACTGAATTCTTAACTGAATAGTCTAGCTGCTGGTACTAAGCTCCATGAATCTGCAAAATGCTGTCATTCTTTTTGACACAAGTTTAAGATCCCTTAGCTTAAATGTATGTATGTAAGAATGTTATATAGAAAGCAAAATATTTCATACATCAGTACCTAGTAGATATATACAAATGTACAGAATGAGTAAAATATTTGGAATCTTACCTGTAACAAGAAAGCTGCAACGTCCTGCTCCAGCTTCATTTATGATGCTACAATTATAAACCCCATAGTTTTCATTGGAAAGACTCTTCACGGGGTACTCTGTGTACTCTTGGGAATCAAACTGACCAGTTCGTAACAGTTTGTTGCCCAAGCGCCACTCATAGGTCAGCACCCGAATGGGATATGCTCTCAGCACGCGGCAGCTCATTGTGACACTTCGCTCTTGCCCTTGCCGAATCTCCAGGAATGCTGGTTCCACAGCAGGGGGATCTGTAGGAAAGAAATGTTAAAACGAATGAGTGGCTTGAGAATTTTTAATGTGAGAAGGTATTTCAAAAACATATCCAGTGACAGGGAAGGAATATAAGCAGAGAATGCAGAAGATACTCAGGCCCAGGAATTTCAGCTTGAACTGGAAATATGATTTCCTGATGTGAGTTGTTAACATGATTCATTGATTTTAAAAAGCATTTGCAGGTGAAACTAGCAGTACTTATTTTTCCTTTCTAATGTTTAACAGGAAAAAAGCTCTTGATTGTGTTTGGCTTATACTTTGAGCAATCAAAGGATGCTGTGGTTATGAAAGGCACTCTCCAAAGTAGTATGAGATGCCAATGCAGATAAAGCTAGAGATTCATGACTGTGGATTCTAATATTCCCATGGGAGGCTCATAATCCATTATTTAATTAAAATGGAAACACAAGAATATAGATTGATTTTCTAAATTATAGGCTGATCTTCTTTGGCTGCAAGTCATAATGTTCATGTGTAAACCTTAAACAAACTTTGCAAATTGTACCACAAGCACACAAGCAGAGATGGTTTTGAATCCATTGCAACAGTTCATTTATCTGACTAGACTGTGTTTTTTTTTTTTCATGTAATTAAAACTTGCTACATTAGGTACCTAACCTTTTTGGTTTTAATGGGATGAATACCAAAAGGTAGTATTTATAACTGTTATATATAACAGTTCTCTCATTATTTCAGGTAGGCAAATCAAGTCCTTTTTTTTTTTTTTGTATAAATAACTCCTAATGAACATAATAAATAAGAGACACTCCTGAACACTGGCAATGTGATTCTTTCTATCAAGGAAAATGCCTGCAACCAGGCAAGATTGTACTAGACTAAATATGTTTGGTACCCTGTTGAATAGTTCAGCTAATAGCTGCATGATTCTACCTGGTAAACTTTATTTCCTTCCAAGATGCTAAAGTGTTAGGACTGTGTCACCAAATGTGCCTTGAAACACTGCTTACATTTTAGTTTCTGTTTTATAGTCTAACTTTCCCTTCTCATTTCAACTGTGTTGATTGTCCTTTCTTCCATCTTTCAAACTATTGTAGTAATTCATTTTATTCTTTAGTTCCATTATAAGTCTTTCCTAATAAGTACAAAGAATTAAAAGGTGAGAAAAAAATCCAATCTACTTGTAGTTTATGGTCTAATACAGAAGGAAATAACTATGAAATGTACAAAATACAACTCTATGGTAGAATATTTAAAAAAAAAAAAAAAGGTGACTAGAGAGTAAAGACGCTGAGATCACCGTGTCCAAGCTGGCATAGGAATTGAGGACTGAAAACGGATTATAGACTCACTTACTACAAGTTTTAACCCAAACGAAGCATCCTGGACTCACTAGAAGGTAGGTAACTGAGAGGGAATCAGCGATTGGGGAGTTCCCAGAAGGGAACTCCCGGGAAAACCCAGGCCCCTCGAAGTTCCGCGGGCAGCAGGAGCCGCTTTGCCCCACGCTAAACCCTGGAGGTAAAGCTGGACGGCTCAGCTCAGTGAGTGGAGCCCAGGCTGCGGAAAGACTGCAAATCTGATCCTCAATACCTGGGTGAGAGAAAAACCGCTGAATCTGCAAACCAGATCCAGAGCACCTGGGCGCCGCCCAAAGCCTCTGATCAGCTCGACCAGCTCGGGAATCGGCAAGACAGCAGCAGAATAAAGATGCCCAGGCGACTACATCCAAACTCGCACGGGATTATACAAAAACGGACTATAGACTTTCATGCTACGAGTTTCAACGCAAATGAGAACGCCCTGGACTCACTAGAAGGAAAATAACCGAAGGAGAACCGGCGATTGGGGACCATAAGGAAAGCCGCATAGGCAGGAACTGATCCGGAATGCCAGTGGCTTCCAACTCACTGGGCTCCTTTAAAAATCTAGGCGACGAAAGGCAGAGGGAAAATTGCCTGAGGCGGCAGCTGCGGGCTGCTCGGCAGCCTTTTGTCCCAGCCCTTCTACAACCCTGGAGATAAACTGAGACAATTCAGCTAGGGAGGGGAAACCAAATCCTGGGAAAAGGCTGCAGCTCAGAACCAGAGACCTGAGCATAGCCGCAGACCTGTTGCTGACCTTTG
>NW_004567114.1:40710276-40720538 GCF_000260355.1 Condylura cristata | reverse complement strand
GAGGGAAATGCACGGGACTATGGTGGTGGCACAGGGGTGATTTGGTGATGGGAAACCGTGGGGATTACAATCGAGATGGAAAAAAAAATGTGCAAAATGATGTAAAAATAAACTTTGTAATAAAAAAAAAGGTGACTGATAATGAGTACTGACCAGGCACAGCATCTCAAGATATGCTATACTTGAGTTGTATCTTCCAAGACAGAGAGGAAATAGGTAGGTAAGCAAAAGAGAGAATTTTAGATAGAGACATTAATACTCACAAAGGTGTAAAACAGTGTACGGGCGGGGGGATATACAACTTATTTAGAATAGTTAGTGCACAGAAAATACATGAGTGTTTGAGAGAAAATAAAGACAAAAAGGCAGACACTAGTCAGGAATCCTTGAATATCATGTTTATGGAGTCTGGATATTATCCTGTTGGCACTGGGGATTTAAAAAAAAAAATTAAAAGCCGGCCATCTATGATTAAACCAATCTTTTAGAAAATGTATGGTAACAGAGAGCAAGAAAGTGCACTGCAAAAAGAAGAATCTGTTAAAGGTATGCTGCTGTTGGTGAACACCTGAACTATAGCAATTCCACTTGTACCACAACTAATCTCTTTAGCAGCAAGGGACAAAGAGGTGGGGCAATGAAGAGGTAGTTTGGGGTAAGGACGGCTTGTCATATCTGTGTATCTGTTAATCACATATTTCATTGACACTCATGTTTGTTAACCAGGTTTTCAAGGGTCTACTGGGCCACATTCTCAACATTTTCATCTTGATTTTTATGTTTCAGAGATGTACTTTTCTCTTTCTGTTCCTGTATGAAAAGTCCTTCTGAATTATAAACTTTGACTTTGTTTTTGTTCCTAAGATGTTCCTTATTCTTTTCATGTGTGGGTAATTTTCATATCTAAGATTTTACTTCTTCAGAAAGCTGACCTTTGACTACCAGTTCATAAAGTACTTTCCTAATATTATAGTTTTAAATTAGCTTTGTATTCATTCCCTGAATAATACCACTACTTGTACATATTTTGTTTGTGTAAGTACCATGATGAAAGGAATTAAAACTGTCCATTCGCTGTTTCCTTTCATGCATCCATGACAAAATAACAATTGCTTAAATAATTGAATGCAAAAATTAATAACTAAATGATATAAGAGTAAAAATGTTCACAATATTTTCAGTATCCTCTCATCAAGACTTAATTCTAAGTTTACTCTGTTAGATCTCAATGGGATCTAAAATTACTTTGACTTCTAGAATAAGCAGAAGTGGTGCTAAGTCAATTTCTAAGGCGAGACCACAAGCAACTGGGAGTTTCAATGTCTTCTGTCTTGAACTATTCTAGGAGACTTAATCCATTTAATGTTATATATACACAGCAGAATATTACTCAACAATTAAAAAGATAAATTCATGTCATCAGCAGCAACACGGGTGGAGCTGGATAGGATTATGAGCAGTGAAATAAGTCAGAAAGAAAAATAAATTTTCAGATGGTTTAACTTATAGGAGAAATGTAGGGGGACCAAGTAAGGGATCGGGGAAAATATATGGTAAATTAAAAAATAAATTTAACAGGCAATTATAAATTGGGAACATAATGCAGGGGAAAGGGAGGGAAGAGGATCAAAACAGGGCAGGGAAGCACAAGGGACTAAGTGATGGTGCATGGTGAACTGGTCGTGGGGATTATGCAGGGACTGCAATGAAAGTGAGAAAACATACATGTACAAAAAGAATAATGTAAAATACATGCAAAATAAAAATAAATAAACAAATCACAAGGTATCCTGCTAACTTAAAAAAATGAATAAAAAGTTCAATACTGGCCCTCCCTGGTGATGCAGCGGGTTAAAGCGCAGCACTAAGAATCGAAAGCCACTTCCGCATGAGTTTGATCCCTGCCTGCCCCATAGGTGACCACATGGTGCGGCAGACCTCTCCTGACCCGCCCGCTGCTCCCCTCAGCATTATACTTCGTAGATCTGCCTGTTCTGCCCCCACTCTATCTCTGGTGAAGCCTCTCACTGCCCCTGCAACTCTGGCCTGTACCCCAGTTCTGTATGAATAATAATAATAAAAAAAGTTCAATACTAGATTAATATAAAGACTCTAGTGAGACTATATAGAAGGGAAAAGGCAGAGTGAAACTAGCTTTCCAGCTCCCCCCACCATGAATGTAGGCATGAGATTTCATTTTGAACCTTCCAGCTCAGACTAGCTACCTGCAGAACACCACCAAGTGCTTCAAATACTACCACAACCCAAATGGAGAATAGCCCAGAAAAGCTCTGATCAAAATCTCGACTCACTATAGATTAGATAATTAATTAAATATAAATACAATTTGATTATTTTGAGATTCTAAGAACCGGAATGGTTTGTTACACAGCAGAAAACTGACACAGATGCTTTTTAACTGTTCTCAAATTAAGCAGTTTGATATAATGACTGGAGACAAAGTAAAGTGATGCAAAAGAACAAGGGAACAGGTCAGCTAACAAGACACAACGTATGTGCAAAGTATTATGAGATCCAAGTTGATTCCAGAAGGAAATGAATTCAGAAGAAAAGTAATAGAAGACAGCCAATGAACTGAATTACTAAGCGAAACTGAAAACTTGAAAAGCAAGTTCACTGAGAATCACAGTGTAAGAAAGTCTTTAAGTAGATTTTGCTGGAATTTAATATTTCAGAAGCAAAGCAATATGGAGTAATTACAGATCAGAAATAGTGCTACTGGAATGAAATGCTGAAAAGGAGCAGAAATGAGTGTTACTAGTGTTAATTGCAAATCAGTTAATGACTAATTTATTTACTCTCAAGCCACAATTGTATTTGTCTAACAAAAGCTAAATAAGTTACCGACTGCTTGTCTTTCTTCTTATGAATTTATTTTAATGGCAAAATCATAAATGTAATTAATTGTACCTCATAAGAAAATATCCTAAAATTCATATCTACTATTTCTATAAATAATTTTCTGTGAAAATTCTTTGAGTACCAGGAAAGTGGGAGAAAACAGGCGAGGAGGGTACAACAGATTATGGTGGAACACTGTGTGTGCTTTGGTGGTAAGAAAACCATTGTGTTGACACCTGAGGGGAGAAACCCTATACTGTAGAAAAAACCAAAAAACCAAAAAAGGATGTAAAATAATGGTACATCATAATTTTTAACAAAATGAAAGAAAATTCTTTGAATGTATATGACCAATTAAATAATTGCACATAATGGAGTTTTTTGACTCTCAGTTCATATGAATGTGACATTCACCTAAATCTAAAAGATTCAGCCCACTCCATCAGTAATGGTCTGTAAAGTTATCCATTAGTACAGGGTTAAACTCTTCAAACAATGTGTTTTCATAGAGGTTAATGTAGTCTGGGTTGGAAAGCATTCCTAAATGAAAGTAATCACTACTGCTATTTAAAAGACTGCTTAAATTACTCATTTAGCTGGGTGGTTCCTTAACCTCAAAAATGTTAGAGAATATGAAAGTGAGCACACTCATTATAATCCAACCCAGCTGCCCTATGGAAAAACTGCGATAAAATGCTCTCTTTAAGTATTCTAGCTATTAATGAGCTCAGCATTCCATTCTTTAGAATATACAGTGAGTAGATCTTAGTACTTATGATTAAATGATGTAGTATGAAGTCATTCAATATGATGAAAGAAAGCTTCAGGTGTCTGAAAAGTTAGAGTTCACTATTCTTATAGAATCCCTATTTCATGGTGTAATAGTTATTTGGAATGGATTTTTATTATGAAAAACATAATTTTGAGAATTGAAATAAATTTAAAAATTGAGAGGGAAAAAGTCTATTTAGATATGAAATGTTTCAAAGTAGTACTGCTAGGAGAATTAAATAAATGCCTGAGTTTTGTTTTGCTAAATTAAACAAAATGCTTTTAAATGTATGGCATATTATAACACACACACACACACACACTGACTGACTTTAGATATATCTGGTTCAAGTCTGTCAATTTCCCTCCATATATACTGAAGAATTATGTCAAATAACATAATAATTATATTTATTGATGCTCAACATTTATTATATGATACATATTTCTGCTAAAAACTTATACAGTTTATCTTTTTATAACAATAGCTCATTTGCAAGAAGACACAGCAGATGCCAAATCATAAAAAAATTTAAGTAGTCACTCCATTGAAGAGAAAAAGCGTTTGAAACAGACAAGCTAACTCCAAAGTATGCTCTTAGTAACAACCTGTTTCATTTTTTCTAATTACAAATACTACTAATAGTTTCATAATTTAGCTCTCTTCTTCTAAGTTAATTTTGAAAATCTTGCCCAATTTGTTACTTACAGGTATCAATTAAAACAGATGTTGAGCTGTTCCTACTATCATTCAGAATTCACAAACTAGCATAGGTCAAAATTGGAAATCAGGGGCCTCTTTGGTGATGCAAGGGGTTAAGAGTCAGCACTATAAAGCAATCCATAGCCACTGCAGCAAGAGCTCAATCCCTGCCAGGGAAGTGACCCACATGGTACAGCAGACCTCTCCTGTCCTGCTCACTGCTCCCCACAGCAATGTATGTCAGTCAGTCTGCCTGATCGGATCCCCACTCTATCTCTGCTGAATCTTCTCACCCTACAAATACCCTTCCAGGACCCTAGCCTGTATTCCAGTTACTGTACGCAATAAATAAATATTTTTTAAATGGAAATCATTATTTTTTTGTACAACATGCATAAATGCTTTGTAACAAAAAGTACTGGTTAAAAAGTGATAAGGGTAAATTTCAAACCAGTTGCAATGTTACCCTAATAACATAAAGTACACTGTACTTGATGCAGATATATTGTGTATTGTCCATATATTTATATAAGAACAAATATTAAGTAAAAAGTGCTCAAAATTAATTCTGAAATGATTAACATTTCTGTTCTTATGTTTACTGTATCCAGATGTTTGGCAAATGTCCCAAGTATGAGGATGATTCTAAGGCTTAAATCAATCGACAGGTGTATAACTCTTATGGAAAGAGAAATGTATGAAAACACCCAATTGCAAAAAAAAAAATGTATATTAGTGGCTATATCTTAACAAAAGGAGCAAGGAGAAATTCAGTAATTGTTTAATGTCATATATGAATAAAACTTTGCTTCTTTCTTTAAAAAAAAAAATGGCAGATTTCTGATAAGCCCAGAACTATAAGCACAATGCTATCAACTTAAAAAAATAATAATAAAAGATGTTTAAATGAAACAATTTTAAAACTATATTAAAAATATCAATATAACCCATTTCAAATATTTAAAGAAGTGTGAGACTGCATATGAAACATATGCATAGAGTTATTTTCAGCTTACTTATAGTTAAAAGATGAGAATGCTAGATTTTTTTTTTTTTTAAGATTTATTTATTTGTACATACAGAACTGGGGTACAGGCCAGAGACTCAGGGGCAGCGAGAGACTTCACCAGAGACAGAGTGGGGAGCAGAACAGGCAGATCAACGAAGTACACTGCTGAGGGGAGCAGCGGGCGGGTCAGGAGAGGTCTGCCACGCCATGTGGCCTTCTCCGGGGCAGGCGGGAATCGAACTCATGAGGAAGTGGCTTTAGCTTCTCAGTGCAGTGCTTTAACCCGCTGCGCCACCAGGGAGGGCCAAGAATGCTAGATTTTTGGAAAATTTCAGTACAAACATGTTGCTAATGACTTATTCATTAGAGGGATTTCTGCTATACAGGTGTTCTAGAGGATCATTTCTTCTCATGTCAGATGTCTGACCCTTAAAACATTTATCTGTTCTTTGTTGTTTTTGTTTAATAAAATCCAGAGAAAATGTGCTCTTAATAATTTCTTAAGTCAACACTTACAAGAGAAAGTCCAGGAGTCCAATTAGCAAACTAAACTTTTCTATTGTCCAATAAAATAAAAAATAAATACATTTATTATGTAAAAGTCTTTTTGCCTCTGTGTGGGTATTGGTGTGTGTGTGTGTGTCTAAAATTTTTTCAAAGTTTTGTAATTATAGACATCTTATTTTCAGGAAATTGAAATTTGAAGATATTAAAAATGTACAGAAGAAATAGAAATTGAATTACATTTTTAGGGTTAATCTACCTTGTAGGATTGTGCTAGCATTTTCACATACTTATTATCTCATTTACTTTTTGCAAATAACTTACACACTATATATTATTTCAATTTTAAACATAAGGAAACTAAATCTGAAAGACTATACTTCAAGCATCCCATCTTTCAGGAAAAGATTTTAGATCCCAAACTATAGATATATTTCATGGTTCATGTTCTTTCTTACACCACTGGTTGAGAAAGTACTAAACACAAACTAAAAGCTTTAATGTAATGTTAGTTTACTTTGAAAGTTAACATAGAGAAAAGTATTTTTAAAATAAAACACAACATTTATAAATAAATAGCAGAAAAACAACCCCTAAATTTGATGATATAGTTTTAAAGCTTATATTTAAGTTTAGCTGATAAGTGAAGTAAAAAATACAAGCTGGAAAAAATAATTATGAACATATTTTCATTGATGAAATAAGGCCTAAAATCTAGTCTGATTTTCCTTTATATCCAAATAAAAAGTGTTTATTTGATAATAGCCTTAATTAGGTAAGACAAGAAACTAGCAAAAATATATTTAGCATTTTGTATTTTGTATCTGGAGGTTCATTATGCATAGCTGTATTATATGCTGACACTTCTAATTAAGTCATTGTGTTTTAATTAATACAGATGAATACTTTCACAAATGAAGTATGAATTCGTTATCCTTAATAATTCAGATATGCACATAAAGATTAGCATGATAGTAAATTAAGTACATATTGAAATTTAGAAGTAAAAGGAGATTCAGTAAATTATCTTTAAAAATCTTATTAAAATTTGTAAAACTGGCCCTCCCTGGTGGCGCAGCTGGTTAAAGCACAGCACTGAGAAACTAAAGCCACTTCCGCATGAGTTTGATCCCCGCCTGCCCCGGAGGAGATCCACATGGCGTGGCAGACCTCTCCTGACCCGCCCGCTGCTCCCCTCAGCAGTGTACTTCGTTGATCTGCCTGTTCTGCTCCCCACTCTGGTGAAGCCCCTCGCCACACCTGTGCCTCTGGCCAGTACCCCAGTTCTGTATGCATAAATAAATAAATCTTAAAAAAAAATTGTAAAACTAATCTTAGGTCAGAAAAGTGGGTGCATATTACTTTAGTCTTGGGAGGAAGGAACTTTCAAAAAGACTTCATTTCTAAAAATGTTAAGGAAGAAGTTGTATGGCTTTTAGTTTTTTCTTCATAGAATATTTCATATTTAGTATTTTTGTTATCTTATTTTCTTTGGAAGTTGAAACATTTTTCATGTAATATGCACTTATGCATAAAATATTTTCAACAAAAATAACCAACAAAAACAAACTGATAATTTTTTCTGAGTCTATAAAGTTGTATCATCAAATACAACAATCACAGTGTTTTAATTTACTGGTTTGCCTTATCATACAGAACAAGCAATTGGATGAACAAGCTTATTAGGGACCACTCATAAACAGAAAATATTTAAATTAATTATCACAATACTGCAGACATAAAATGATTTCTCTGCTTACTATAACTTGGCAAAAATATTTAACACACAAGCTAATAGTTAAGGAGTAAATTAAATGTTTATGAGGAAATGGGAAATAAAGGTAGTGACATCGTCATGTGTTCTGCTGCTGACTTTAATGACAAGGACGCGTCCTGATATACTTTGGAAGTCAATACCTATCTAAATAACACCTATCATTTCATATAATAGTAGTAATGACAGAAGCAAAGAACTTTTTAAAAGTCTGACTTTTTGTATCTTAAGTAATTGCAAATTTGAAGTTGCAGCTTCTGGGATTTATTGTGATAACAAAGGAATGTTTTTATTGCCTCTGTCAATTCATAGTTACTGCATTTGCAAACACTGAGAAAATATCACAGAAGTCCTATTAAAAAGTGCTAATTCTTTCTGAAGAATGATTCAGAGATACAAGATAATATTTTTATCTCTAGTCACACATTTGGAGATGTCTTTTGGTAACTGTATACATAAATACTGAGTCTGCAAAATAGATCCTTTCCTAAACTTTTGGAATATAGATACATTAACTGTTAATATCAATATACTTGGGTTAGAGTTTGACGTTGGAAAAATGTCTATTTTCAATTATGAAGATTCTGGCCATCCCTGATTTTACAGACCTTAACCAAATTTCCTTAAAAATTATCACATATTGGGCCCTCCCTGGTGGTACAATGGGTTGGCTTAAAGCACAATGCCATTGCAACACAAGTTTGATTCCCAGCCCAGGGCGGTGACCCACATGGCATAGCAGACCTCTACTGACCTGCTTACCGCTCTCCTCAGCAGTGTACTTTGTGGATCTGCCTGTTCTGCTCCCAACTCTGTCCCAGGTGAATCCTCTTAGCCCACACATCTCTGGCCTATACTCCAGTTCTTGTATGCATAAATAAATAAATGCATCTTAAAAAAAAAAAGTACCATGTATTGTTATCAATTGAGAGAAATTGAAGCATAATGTAATACTTTTTTTTCCTATACTTCGAGAATAGAATCTAAAGTAGTAAATAATAAAATATATAAACTTTCAAACTGTTATTTGAAAATCAGTGTTAACAGTCACTGTGAGAAATAATACAAAGTTATCCTCACAGAGCTTAAGTCTAGTAGGGGAAAATAAGGCACAAGCATTGAAAGAGTTAAGAAATATAGTGGTTAAATTTAATAGAATAAAAGAAATATCAAACAGTAGATGTGCAACGAAAGTGATAGGAGGCCCTCCCTGGTGGCACAGCGGATTAAAGCACAGCACTAAGAAGCTTAAGCCACTGCTGCATGAGTTTGATTCCCGCCTGCCCGGAGGTGACCACATGGCGCGGCAGACCTCTCCTGACCCACCCGCTGCTCCCCTCAGCAGTGTACTTCGTTGATCTGCCTGTTCTAGTCCCCACTCTGTCTCTGGTGAAGCCTCTCACCGCCCCTGAGCCTCTGGCCTGCACCCCAGTTCTGTATGAATAAATAAATAAATCTTTAAAAAAAAAAAAAAAAAAGAGGCCCTCCCTGGTGGTGCAGCGGGTTAAAGCACAGCACTAAGAATCTGAAGTCACTTCTACATGAGTTCGATCCCAGCCTGCCCCGGAGGTGACCACATGGCATGGCAGACCTCTCCTGACCCGCCCCCTGCTCCCTTCAGCAGTGTACTTCCTAAATCTGCCTGTTCTGCTCCCTACTCTGTCCCTGGTGAATCCTCTCATCCTCCGTATCTCTGGCCTATACCCTAGTTCTGTATGAATAAATAAATAAATCTTTAAAAAAAAAAAGAGATACAAAATAAGTGTTCTAAGTTTTCAGAAGAGAGGACCAATGTGGGCAGTCTAAGTTATGATCTCTGTGTATACAGAACAGAAGAAAGCACTGTTGACTGGTAATCAATGCTGAAACTAAATATTTCTGTATTGTGCAGCTCTTGAATCTGCATGTTCTATTACAGTATATGGGCCTAAGTTAATAGGACAACAGGTTGACCGTAGAAGTGAATGATTCTACAAACAAAATGAGAGAGATAGTGAAGTAAAAAGCATGTTTATGACAGCTATGAAGAGAAAGATACAAATTCAACCACCATGAGAGCTTAAGAAGTTGAATACACTGTAATATATGGAGAAGTAGGTTTAAGCATCCAGTAATTCATTCCAAAGTGTATGTATGTCACCTAAGTATTGAATCCCTTTTGGGACATTGTACAATACATTGTACTTTAGAGTTATGGCAGATAGAAGTCCCATTCTCAAGAACTTTGAAACTTGTTTAGTAGGTTATGTGCAGTAATGATGGTATTATAGGACACCATGTGATGAAAGTGCTAACGGGGAAAAGACATGTAGTATAAAATACAAATTTATCTTCCAAATCTTGTGGAAGAGAACAATAAATTAAAAAAAAAAATACATGATTTTCAGTGGTTCACTTGTGGATTGAAAATTAGTTTTAATAAATTGGAGGAGTAAAAAGAAAACTTCCTTAAAAATATAACTAAATAGGCCCTCCCTGGTGGTGCAGCGGGTTAAAGCACTGCACTAAGAAGCTTAAGCCACTTCCGCCTGAGTTCGATTCCAGCCTGCCCTGGAGGTGACCACATGGCGTGGCAGACCTCTCCTGACCTGCCCGCTGCTCCCCTCAGCAGTGTACTTCATCGATCTGCCTGTTCTGCT
>NW_004567114.1:40675215-40709620 GCF_000260355.1 Condylura cristata | reverse complement strand
CCTCAGCAGTGTACTTCATCGATCTGCCTGTTCTGCTCCCCACTCTGTCTCTGGTGAATCCTCTCACCCTCCTCATCTCTGGCCTGTACCCAAGTTCTATATGAATAAATAAATAAATCTAAAAAAAAAAGAAAAAAATCATTTGAAGATACCTCTAAGGAAGCATGATCAAAATATTCCTATTAAAATCTGATATGTCCCAAACTGTCATTGGAGATTTATAAATGTCATACATTTAAGTCCTTGTAGTGAACATTTGTTCAGTCTGCCCTTGCTCTTTAGGGATGAATTTCAATATCTTCCTGGTTAAAGGCCATATTTTCAATATATTAGTTTCAAAGATGAAACTTTGGCACTCCACACATTGAAAGCAACTAGTTTCAACTTCATAGTAACTTTTTACTAACATTTCTTTTTTGTCTAGACCATTCAAAAGAGAGATGATGAGAGTCTTAGTAATTTTCTTTTTCATCCAAAATACTACTCTGACAACAATACTTACAGGGGGCTCAATAAAATTACTTTTAATGCTACTTTAGTAAATATACAGAATTAATAATATCACTAATATTAGTAATACTACCATATTAATAATCCTAAAACTTATAATATTAGCATATTAGTAACAATTGTAGATATATTACTCTAATAGCAGGCAAACTGATTGTTTTCATGGTTCCGCTAGGCACTCAAATTAGACTTTTGGCATACCTACTAAACCTTCTATAACCTCAGTCTTGCCTCTTTACTTATGATGTCAAACACTTGTTTAAATGAGTAGCTGGCATATATTCCAATTCAACTGTAAGGGGAATAATCATGAATTGTCAACTGTCCTATTTGTATTTTTTATGATTTATTTACGTTTTTCCTCAAAGACTGTTCATCTATATCTAGCAAGGATCTTCCAAAAATTACTATTGTCTAAGTTTTGCATTTTCCTAGAGGAAAAGACATCACTGGAACTAGAAGATTTCAATTTCAGTAGGGATATACCTTCTGCTCATATTTTTGATTTTATCATGTGTTCCTTAAGAATGCTGCATGAAAGTACTCCTGATCACAGACACACAACATAAATTTAAACCACCCAAATATTGCAACAGACAATAAACAATCCCTGTTCATACATCTAGAAGCAACTAACCCATGTTATTATATCCAATGTATGACTCCCAGTGTGTAACATGTACCCAGTGATTTCCACATTTCTTAGGAAAATTTACATAATCCATCACATTACAAGTTAAAATCTTACACCATCAATTTATAGTACAGCACTTTCTCTGGAGAAACTGGATCAATTCTTACCCATTTCATGATGCTGGATAGATAAATGGTTTCAATTTTCTGTTAACCAAATTTACACCTAATTTCCTATTCTGTTTTCTCTTTTATTCCTAATACCTAACTCACTGGCAAAAAGCTCACAGAGCATAGACTAATAATAGTCTAAGCACTAATATCTCTAAATAGGCTTTTGCTAAACTTCCTCTTAAATTTTAATTTAAATAGTAAATGTTCTTAATATTTAATAGTATGCATTCTATTTCACTCATTTTCTCCTTTGGGACCATCTAGGCATAATTACAATGGAATAAGGGACAAATAGATTTAAAAGAGATGCAGACAAGGAATCAAAACTTCCTTCCTGCTGTTGAAGCTCAGGGACATGAGTGGAACCATCCTAGTATTCCATTAGATCCAGTTTCCTAGATTTTATATTGTGAATTTTAAGTGTAAAATTTTCCTATCTTTATTGACTAATTCTTATGAAAGCTAAATAAAATCAGATGTGAACATGGTTAAAAAAGAAAATTGTATCACTAGAATAATTATTGGCAACAATTTATTTGAGGAATCCAGTACAGTGTCTCAAATATCAGTGTTTCTCAATAAATATTTGTAGAAATGAATTGGACTTACCCTAAAGGAACATGCATTTATATTGTAGTTACACATTTAATTTTTTTAGATGTCAGGAGGTACTAAATTTATCAATCAATAATTTATTTTAACCTGTTTACATTATTGTTAATGTAACTTCTTTTTAATTTTGATGGATATATGTTTCAGTGATTTATATTATGGCTAAGATAAACCAGTTTTCTGAAGGGTACAATTATTCCTAACAGAATTAACATGTGTTGTCGATCAGGATACTATTCTATTAATAAAGAAAAACAGGCCACGGTGTGGGGAAATCCGAAGTAATGGAATGTGGCATCCTTCTCAGCAAAAGTTTACTAGAAGGTTTACCCTACGAGTTAGGCATCAGTGAGTCTACTGTCCATTTTTCTGGGGTGGTACCATATATTGGTCATGAAATAACACAGAATAAAGGAATACCTTCATGAAACTTGTGGATATTCAATTGAAAAGAGAAACATTTGACATAAACATCACAGATCCCTACTTGCCCTACTGTATTAACATTACTCCCTATTCAGCTCATGAGTCACCATTCAATATATGCAACTGAGACACATTTCTAGAAAAAGAATTAATTTGTTCTTTCTTGGGCTTCCTTCCAGGATGCTTACATAGGTCGTTTGTGATGAGATAACCATTCTATATATTATTCTTTTTTACCTAACAGCATCACAATAATGGCCCTCCCTGGTGGCACATCGGGTTAAAGAACTGCACTAAGAAGCTAAAGCCATTTCAGCATGAGTTCAATTCCGGCCTCTCAATCCTGGAGGTGATCCATATGGCACGGCAGACCTCTCCTGATGCACTTGCTGCTCCCCTCAGCAGTGCACTTTGTGGATCTGCCTGTTCTGCTCCCCACTCTGTCTCTTGTGAATCCTCCTACCACCCCTGCACCTCTGGCCTGTACCCCAGTTCTGTATGCATAAATAAATCTTAAAAAAAAAAGCATCACGATACTTCGTTAGCTTCAATGATATGAAAAAAAACTTGCTGCATTATCAGGTTTCAAATGAATGTTAGTACATGCACTGCATGTTCACAAACCACTGTTTTTACCTTATGGTGTTGCACTTGGCACAGACACAAAATAACAGATGGCACTGATACATCAATTGTTTCTATTCAATAACAGTGTCACATACAGACACTGTTACACACAAATGGAGAAAGAAGCCATTTGTACAAGAAGTTTATCAGCTACCTCTACATCTGTGCCATTATTATTTGCACCAACAAAGCCTGTTCAGGGATTCATTTTGAGGATAAACTACTCCCTTTAATTATAAAACATAGGGTGCTTTGCTTAACACTAATGATCACATGAAATGGAAGCCCAATACTGAATTTTGATAAGCTGACCTTCTGCCAACACAATCCCAGAATATCAAAACCACCTTCTCTGAAAATTTGATGTTAAGAGTTTCTTTCTGATTTTCATCCATCGGCTCATTAAATTCATGATTAACTTTGCTGGATACATGATAGTTTTAAACAGTCTTTTGAGAAAATTTCCAAAGCAAAAAGAAATTAATAAAATTAAAAATTCAACAGAAATCATCCTCCCAAAAGACATGACTAGGTGTTTTGCATGCAGTCTTAGATTTCTTACAAACACATTAGCAAATTGTTTGTTGCAAAGTATCTATGGTAACTTATATGATTACCTAGGACTGATTTAATTATCGAAATCTGTAGAATTGAGTTACTTATTCTACAGTTCTTAGCAGAACCTGTCAAGTTTGTTTTTCTATCAGAAAGTACTTGGGAACCTAGATAAGAATGCTTATTGATTTTAAACATTGTTCTGGGAGAAGGATGTCATGAGTTTTAAGTGCTCAAACTGGTCTTAGCTTAATTCCAACCCAGTATAGTGATACGACTCTGTCCCAGATTATCTATGTCTGTCTATCTATCTATCTATCTATCTATCTATCTATCTATCTATCTATCTATCTATCTACCTATCTATCCATCCTCTTTTGAAGCAAGTGGTAGTGAGACACTAATATAACTGACAGTCTTAACTTTATTTAAGAAATCTATCTATAGAAAGTTCATCTGAGTTATCATTCTCAAATGACAGCTGTATCCAGTAAAGAATTAAAATACTAATATGCTAAATATGAATTTTTTGGAAGAAGTCTGGCCAAACACACAGGGTGGGATTTTTTCATTATGTGTTAGTCTATATTCTGCGAGTCTGCTAATTACTACTGAGTAATGTCACAAAACATTTTTATGATCTGGGAAAAAATATATAAATAACATTATTGAGATGAAACACCCTGGTTATATGTGTGTGTGTGTGTGTGTGTGTCTCGTAAAATTTAGTGTAGAAGTAAGATACAACTATGGCACAGATTATATTATGTGATGGTGAAAGAAAGGATGAATATTATCACTAAAGTTAATATCAAAACAATAAAATGCTATATATTGATAAAAATAGCAAAAATAAAAAATTGATGGAGAATATCACATAGAAGAAACAAAGTAGAACAAAGTAGAAATCAGAGTAGACAGAAACTGGAACTACTTAATTTTGTATGATGTAGGAGTTGAGGGTGACTTATAGAGCAGGAGATGGATAAAAGAAGTTTGGCATGAAGTCTCCATTTTAAAAGTAAAAATATAACTGAATCTGTTCCACAAACTGCTTATTAGATTTATTGAACACTCTAAAAACATTCCAATCAATTATACAGACAAAAAAAGTCTAAGAATAAACTTCATAGATTTTCAGAAAACAAAAGTTACTGTTAGCATTATAGCTAATAAGAATAAATTATCAAGTGTGTAAAACAGAAGCCAAGAGGTTATCATAACCATAAGATAAATTATACATCCTTGAAAACTAATTTTTCAGGAAATTCAGAACATTAAAAGTTTTAATATAAGAATGACATCATAAATTGACATCAAAGTGATATCAAATGCTCAAGGAAAGCAAAATGTGAATATCAATATGGAATTAATAAAATAATTCATTTGAATATTCTTAGTCTACTGTCTTTGTCAACACTTATCCTAAACAGATGCTCTCTCTTTTATCTCCCTTATCCTGACTATAATCATGAAAATAAAGGACACAGAGGAATTTGAAGAAAAGTTCAAGGTTCAGTCCCAAAGATGTTCTGTTCTCTGACATGGCCCTATATCCTCCCTAATCAAATCAGGCTGTCATTCACCATCTCTTATCCTCTCATCTACTAATCACACTTTTAAAAATATTTACTTAATTTATGTATTCATATAAGAACTGGGGTGTAGGCTAGAGGGGTGTGTGTGAGAGGACTCAATAGAGACAAAGTGGAGAGTAGAACAGGGGGATCCACAGACATACACTGCTGAGAGGAGCAGCGGAAGACAGGAGAGGTTTGCTGCACCATGTAGGTCAGCTCCCTGGCTGGGACTGAACTCATGCTGCAGTGGCTGTCAATGACTTGATAGCACTGTGTCTTTAACCACTATGACACCATACAGGCCCTAATCACACTTTTATTTACTATTGACCTATGACCTATGAGTATTTTTCTCCTTTACTCTTATCCTCTCGTTCACATTCATCATCTCCCAGTATCTCAGTAAAAAATATAATTTCAGCATGAAGACAGTATTAGCATGAGGAAGGAAGAAATGAGGAACCATATGTCCAAATTAGTGTAATGAGTATAAATTGCAATACTAGTATTTCAAATACCATAAATTAACTATTACCCCGCTATAAATAAAGTATATTGATAAACCTTGAACCTTGGCACTAATTTTATGGTTGTCATGGGACACTATTTACCAACTTAAGGGAAACTGTGATCAAATTTTATAACATATTCTCACTACAGTCATAGTGAACATAACATATTAAGATGAAACTGGTTGAGAAAGTCACCGAGAAAATGTTGGAGAATGGTTGTCCTTTTTTCTTTTGATGCTATTGTGTTCTCAGACTCAAAATGGAAGAATTGTGCTGTTTATTCTATAAATTGTAAATAATAAAATTGGGAGATTAGTTATATACAAAAGCAGAATACTTGAGAATTTCTATCTACCTACATAATGCATAGCAAAAAGGAATTGATGGGAAAAGATCAAGTAAAGTGGCATATTACTGTCTCCACAACCCAGACAGCTGCTGGCATGAAGTCTAATTTGTACAAAAGTAACCTAATAGAAACAGAGACACTCGGGATGCAAAGGTTAGACTCTGACAAGTTGGCTGATAGGAAGACTGCTGATATTGTGTGTGGTGACAGCAGTATTCTAGCTCTCAAAAGACCCAGTGCAGCAGCTTGACACAAGTGAGGGTATATTATGGATGGGAAGAAAATAAAGAAAGGCAGGAAGATGCACAGAAAACGAAATACTAATGAGGATGACAGGTACAGCGTTCATATACATGAGCAAGGATGACATATGCAAGCTGGAAAGAGGGACAGATGGATCAGAGCTTTAAGAGATCTCAGAAAAGCCAAAATTATCTGTCTTTTCTCATGTAGAAAATATTCTAATTCTGTAATCATTTTGCCAGTAGGGATGAGATCCATTTCGAACAGATCACTAGAAGAGTGATTTTCAGCTTTTTCTCCACTCTGACTTGTGAATAATATGTTAATATTCAACACTATCCCACTTTGCATGATATTTGCCTTTCTTGGGTTACTAGCATTCACTTCATCTTTCATTTTAAATATATCATATCCAATCCATTAGCTCAAATTTGATCTACTTTTTTAAAAATTTATTTAAAATTTATTTAAAAAACAAACCCAAATCACAAATTTTAGTTTATGTAAACAGGAAATTATATAAACTCCTTTAAGCTAATGAAAAATAAACCATCATATGTAAGTATGATTCATTGACTAGCTTTTACTTCTTTGTCTCTGCTCATACAGTGCTCTGAATTCCAATGTCATTAGAAGCCTCTGTGTTCTGTGTCTACAAAGTTTGCTCTAATTTCATTAGCAGGGTCTTAATGTCTTGTTTCATCTCTATGGATTACGGATACTTACAGGAAAGTGAAATTTCCCTGAAATATTAAGACAGGATAGTTACTGTGAAATAGAAGCACATTTGTAAAGACAGTAAAATAGACATGCCTGGGGAAAATTAATTCTTTCTGGAGAATGAGCTAAAGGTAAGTTAAAAGAACAAGGTCTGTATATGTATGTGTGTTTATTTTATATATGTATATATAATCTTGGCAGGTGATACTATGTGTTTAATGTCTTTTTCATGATGACTAGAATGCCATAATGTCAGTATTATGATGACAGATCCGACATGTAATATGAGCTTAGTCTTTTACTTCCTGTGTGTCTGAGCCAATGAGAGATACTATTAGAACTGGACTTTCTTTTTCTTCTGGTCATCCACTTAGATTGCATCTCATCAGTGTTAAAAACATAGCTAAGAAATTGCACATGTTCTACATAATGAGCTAGTAGGACCATACCAGGTGGGATAGGCAAGTAGCAGAGACCACAATGAGGAGCTCACCAGTGGCTCAAAAATATTTCTTAAAACCACAGAATTATTATAATTACAAGAAAATTTAATGGTCAGATCATTTGTCTTTGATTGAAGGCATTCCTGTTACTATTCCTTTTCAGTTTATCGGTATCATGAAAATAAATTTCAAAGATATGGCAAAACATTTTCCTTGTCCTATTTCATGTAGAATTGGCTGTTATAAAGAATAAGCAATTTATATCTTATTTTGTAATTAAAAGTTCTCTGGTTCAAATGCAGACTTTATCATTTATTAGATATATGACCTTGAAATATGTAAACTTAATTGATTTTCTTAGATTTCAATTTGCAAAACTGGTAAAATAAGTATAACAGTTCTTAATTTACAGGTTAATTTTGAAGATTAATTGATATAATACATATAAAATGTTCTTAATATAGTCCATCACTCCCTGCTCATTAATAGTTGTTAATGTTCTACAAAACACTAATCCTGACAGATTAGGTTCCTAGAATTTGAGATGGGTACCATCTGAATGTCTGCCTCTGAATCCTACACAGTATTGTAAAGCGATGTTTTCTAAATAACAAAATAAAAAATAAACTGCATGAGAATAGGGACTTAAATACAAAGTTTTTTTTTAACTATGAATATGATGATTACATATCTTGAATAAATTATAAGCTATATAAATTACTATTTTATAGTAAAATTTATTTGGACAAAGCTACAGGTTCTTTTCTCTTCTTTTAAATTCATGACATGCTTTTACAAATAAAAGGTGCTAAGAAATACCATAATAATACTCCAGGCAATAAAACCTGCTGGCATATGTTACACATTTTCCAAAAAATATTAGCCACTTTTGAAATTTTTTGGTTTCTGGTAATGTTTAGAGTTGTGTATAATTCATATTGCAAAATGATAAATTTCACAAGATAAATAAAAAATAGGATAAAATTTAAAATAATTCATTGTAAAATACATTAAATTTTACTTTGTTCTACATATATATATATATATATATATATATATATATATATGCTTAATATTTTAATTAAGTACTAGGGAAGGCATAAAAACCAAGTTCTAGTTTACAGACTTGTCTTTGTATATGGAATCAAACAAGTGCACACAAATACAGAAGGCAGGGCCAGAAACACAGGAACAAGAGGTAATTGCTCATTTCCATGAAGGATTATGGGATTTCAATCGTAAGTATCAGCACACATATACTGAATCGGTCTTGATGCTCTGAATTTCTCTCTGGTTACCATCTGTTCCTTCAACATGAAATAAGAAGTGTTAATATATTTAGCTTATGTTATTGGAGTCAGATAGCCAGACATTTTTTATTATAATGAATGAACTTCCTGTTCTATCCTTTAATGTTTCCATTTAAAGTTCTGTGGAAATGTCACATACTTCAACAGAAACTTCAAGATATAGAATATTAATAGGAAATACATGATCTTCTTTGGAAAGGTTATCTAAAAATATTTAAATTTGATAAAATATAAAGATCTTATAGTTTTCAAGAATAAAAAATTGTACCTTGTAGTTAGAAAACAGCTATTTTGGTTATGAATTGACTTGTCCAGATTATCAGGCAGAACATTTGTCAAATAGCAAAATCACTCAATAAATTACCTTAATAGTCCTTAAAATTTTCTTTCTCTTCCACTGTGTCCTAAGATTCAAAATGGCAGGTTTCACTTTAATATTTGAATTACTTTGCAATTTTATATCTACTAATGGACAAATGGATTTTTTTTTCATGAAAAAGTTAATGATGTTTTTGAGATCATATTCAATCATGTTAGCTTACATCAATAATTTTGCTCCTTTCAGCCTTCATAGGAAAAAAAAAAAAGTGAAATACCTTTTCCACTGCAACTAAAAAGCATTTTCCCATATTTCTGCAAGAAGTTCAATATAGTGCAACTCTATCTTATAATAAACTTTTAAAAGTAAACTTTCAAATACCTTTGTTCTTTAATGAAGTGACACTTTGCCAGATTATGATCCATAATCTTATAGGGTTCAGTATTTAACCTCTTGGATTCCATCCAAAGGTTAGAATACAAAAAGATGTTTTATAGGTTGGCTTTTTATTATGGACTCAGAAAAATGCATAAATTGATCATGTAAATAGAAGGAGAATGAATAAATACTTCCAATTCATATGACTATAGGATTCTCTCTGTCAAAAGAGCAAAACTAACCACTGTTTTCAAGACTTGAGGTATAAGCCATAAAAAAAAAAAAAACCTGCTTGTGTCGATTAAGATATTCTCACACAATTCAGTCACTGATGTTGGCACAGCACAAGAAGAAAAGGAGAATAAGACTCCAGCTAATTTAACATGGAATTTCATATTTGAAATTAGCAGCTTATTAATATGGAGGTAGGTGAACCTGTTAAATAACCTCTTTTTCATATCTATATTTTGATACATATGAAATAGATAAAATATAGATAAAAATCTACAAAATACCAGGTCTGAGTTTCCATAGAGACACGAATTCTCCAACAATCACACATTTATTTGGACTTTGAAAAAACTACTCCATAATGAGCATAACTATTTATATTATGTCACTTTTGATATGTCAGAGAAATTGAATTTTGAGTTCAACCCTGAGAAATGAATTGTGAAACAAAAATAGCTTCTAGAATTGTCCTGATGATTCCTGAGCCATGCGTGAAGTTGATTAATGACACAGCAATATGCCTTGACTAATCTAATCACTTACATATTTAATATTGACAAGGGGAAATGAGTAATATGAAAACATTTTCAACCAAGTGTCTTGAAATTGTATACTTGAAAAAATATGTATATTCTTCACATACCAGAAATGTTACCTCTGAAGAAATGGATGTTAGCAGGTTATTAATATGAGAAACATTTTATTACTTCCATAGTAGTAAGATGACTTGATAAATTATTTTAATAAAATAGCATTGTTTACTAAGAAATTTTACCCTAGTTAGCCACAAATTGTTGTAAATTATTAAAAAATACCTGGGAACTATTAATCCTATCAACATTTTACTTCCAAAAGTTTTCTTCATTAACTAGCTTCTTTTTTTTAATAATATAATGTTTATTTTTATACAATTTTGTACATTTTTTCCATCAGTTTTTCCAGTTTTAATCCCTTGGGCTTCCCATCACCAAATAACCTGTGTGCCATCACCATAGTCCAGTGTGGGCTTCCCATCACCAAATCACCCATGTGCCATCACCATAGTCCAGTGCATTTCCTGCCCCCCACTGTTTTTGATACTACTCCCCACTCCACCCCCATAAAATGTCTCTGGTATATAGCTGTTCATTATTATTATTATTTTCTTGCCTGGTCCTTTATACTCCTGCTATAAGAGAAACCATCCAATATTTTTCCTTCTTTTTCTGGCTTATTTCACTAAGCATGATCTTTTCCATCTCCATCCATATTGCTGCAAAAGGCATGTTTGTTTTTTTGTTGTTATTGCTAAGTAATATTCCATTGTGTACATGTACCACATCTTTTTAATCTAGTCATTCACTTTTGGGTATTTGGGCTGTTTCCATGTCTTTCCAACTGTGACTAAAGCAGCAACAAACATGGAGGTGCAAGTATCTTTTTGAATAAGTGTTTTATGTTTCTTTTGGGGAGATACCTAGGAGTGGGATTGCTGGGTCATATGGAAGCTCCATGTTTAACAGTTTGAGGAACCTCCAGTTTTCCATAGTGGTTGTACTAGTTTGCATTCCCACCAGCAGTGCAGGAGAGTTCCTTTTTCTCCACATCCTCGCCAACATTTGTTGTTGCTAGCTGTTTGAAGATGTGCCATTCTCACTGGGGTGAGGTGGTATCTCATTGTGGTTTTAATTTGCATCTCCCTTATTACAAGTGATGTTGAACATTTTTTCATATGCTTGTTGGCCATCTGCATTTCATCTTTTTATCTCTTCTGCCCATTATTTGATGGGGTTGTTTATTTTTGCTGAGTTCCATAAGTTCTTTGTATATGTTTGTGATCAATCCTTTATTGCTAGTTTTGTGTAAGAAATTTTTTTCCCAATCAGTGGGATGTCCGTTTGTCTTTTGTAATGTTTCTTTTGCTGTACAGAAGCTCTTTAACTTAATCTAGTCCCATCTATTAATTCTTATCTTCACTATCACTGCATTGGGTGCTCTATCTTTAAAGATGTCGCTGAAGTGTATGTTGTATAGTGTTTGGCCCATCTTTGCCTCCAGGTATTTTATGATTTCTGTTCTTATGTCTAGGTCTTTAATCCACTTCGAGTTTATTTTTGTGTATGGTAAAAATATGAAACGCTTCACGAATTTGCATGTTATCCTTGCAGAGGGGCCATACTAATCTTCTCTGTATCATTCCAATTTTAGTATATGTGCTGCAGAAGTGAGCTAACTAGCTTCTTTTGCACACTAAAATGTTTCATACTGAATAATAAATCCTGGACATCGAATTCACTGTTTATAAATAGTATAAATTAATGGCTCTTATAATACATTTTATAAAATGATGACACTTTGCTGTGCCTTTCTTATATAGTAAGTACATATTGACTAATTCATTCACTTTCTTTTCTGATTTCAAAAGTTGTAGAAAAAAAGTATAAAGAATTTAGCTTTGCTGAAAGAGAAACCTGGGGTTCACCTTAAGCCTCTGGAAGGTCATATATATCATATGACTGATAGAACATTTCTATGTTCAGGATGAGAACTGAATACTCCTGATAGTCTTGTGTTGGTTACACCAGAAAGCCCTCCCGTGGAATTTTGGGTGGGACTTTAGATCACACAGTATTACCTCATCTAAACACTTAATTTAACCATGTGGGCCATTAATCAAGAATATGTAATGGTGACTTAATAAAATATCTAGACAGTGAAAGTTGGTTATATTTCCCTAGTGGGCAATATTCAAATGTGCTTTATCATATATGGGTACTATGAAGAGCCTATATACTCAGTCTTTGGGAAAAATAATGGAATCTTTTGTCTTCTTTGAGCTGATTTTAATCACATTTTCCTGTAATAAAATGTAACTCTGAATTTGGGAGTTCTGTAAGTCCTTCTAGCAAATTACCAAAACTAGTATGATTTGGGGAGCTACTTGAATCAAACCTTTCAGGTATCAGAAGTGAGGGCAGTCAGCAGAGCACCAGTACTGAAGTCTGGCTAAGCCAGGAAGAAGTAATGAATTAGATATGCATTAACTAAAAGGCAAGCGCACACACCATTCAAATGCATAACCGGAAGCTCAGTTCAAACATAATAATGAACAACTGCATTTCAGTAACTCACTGTCAGTGCCCTATATGCCTCCTCTCATTCATCTTGCACTATAAGTGGATTTTAATAGTTAATTCAAGTGTTGTTACAAAATAAGACTGATAATTCATGTATACTAAAATACTAAAAAAACCCTCAAACTTTAAAAAGTTTCTGATCCCTAAATCATGAAGAGATAATACAGAATAGTTATAGACTTAGAAACAGAAGTAATATGTTAAGTCTTTGAAATCATCCAGAACTCTTTATTCTACTAGTCTAAAAATAAGACATAGGTAGTAAAATGAGTTGCCTAACATGAAGTAGTAGTTAACAGTAGCTCTGGGAAGAAACAGAATTTTTTAGTTCCAAATTCAACGATTTTCAACAACCACAAGGAAGCCACACTCTGAATATCTGACTTTTCATGGATAATATATCTTTAATTATCAAGATGGAAGAAAATAATAACATTTAAATCCTATATAATCCTTTGATTATAAAACTAAACATAAACTTCTCTAAAATGAGACTACACATTATTTCAATGTGCTATATAAAGAAAATAGATTCAATTTTCAAAGTATGTTAAGTGAGAACAAAGTGCCACCTCATCAGCCCAGCTGTTTACAGTGTGGGCAGACATTAAACACTCAGGCTTCAAACAGTAGTGAAGGAGGACATAGTGGATGGAGATTCTGGAAGCTAATCACTCTATATCAGAACAAATAAATTGCCTATTTAAGCTGCCAAAAAGAAACATGATGGAAATGAAAATCCATGCCAGTTATACAAACACATTAGGAATACAAAATATAAGCAAAAATTAAAATAGGACAGAATGTGATGTGCAAATGTGGTCAAGGAATTCAGTGGAATGAGAAAAAAGCACACATATGAAAAATGGATATGTGATGTGAAATGAAATAGCTTACTAAGAAATTGAATTATTTAAAATAAGTTTTCATAGATAAGCAGTCAAAATAATAAAACAAAGAGAAAAGATAAATTGAACAGTACAGAAACAAAATGAAACCTCAAAAAAATCAGCAATAAAATAAACCAGAAACAAAGGAAACAAAATATGGTTGAAAATTCATAACATACTGGAAAAACAATGTAATGTTTGTTACATTGTGCATGTATATAAAGTATAAAAGACTTTATAAATCAGAAAGAAGTAGTAACTATGAAGGTCAAACACCAACCACTACAAAAATAAAGCATTTCTGTGGTTGAGAACTGAACAAATGAAACTGATTACATAACTACAGGATATTCTTTTTTTTTTTTTCTTAAAATATAGAACCCATCATATTTCAAGGAAAAAAATGATTCAGAATGTTCCAACACTACCACATAACCTGGTTAGTTGTTTGAACTTCGAACATTAAAAACAGAGCACTTCAGCAAACCATAAAGACTGAATAAGCTTACTGGAGTAATGTTAATGGCAACAGTGCTGGTAAATACATTATTTTAGATATGATCACAATAAGAATCAATGGAGTTGTACCTATACATGGGAACATTTTTCAATTTAAGCTGTTATCAGACTCTAACAAGCTGGAGTAAAAGATCCTCACTGGCTCTCCCTAGTGGTGCAACGGGTTAGGAGGCAGCACTGCAAGTGAGCCGCAGCCACTTCAGTGAGAGTTCGATCTCCTGCCCTGGAGATGACCCATATAGGGTGGCAGACCTCTCCTGACCCACACACTGCTCCCCCCTCAGTAGTGTACTTCGACGATCTATCTGTTCTGCTCCCCACTCTGTCTCTGGTGAACCCTGACACTACCCCTGTACCTTTGGCTGGTACCACAGTTCTGTTTGCATAAATAAATACATCTTTCGGGAAAAAAAAAAATCCTCACACTATATATTTAAGTCAGGATATAAATACCTGTTATCTCCATATTATGGAATGATGTCAAATGATGAAAAATTTGAGTCAATAGAGAAATGTATCAAAATAAATACAGTTAAGTCAATGGAGAAGTTAAGTCAAAAAATTGACAGTGAATTACATAAATATTCACAAATTTAAAATGATAAAGCTTACAAAAATTATGTAGGTTAAAGAAAGATTAGAGTGAATGTGAGGTGACAACACACATCAGAAGTGGTATGATCCTAAACATTTTTAATTTTATGAATACTGTATGGTACTGTAAATCAATGTAACCTCAGTAAAGAAAAAAAAAACACAAAGAATTAAATTCATGAATATGGCCTTAAGTTTTAATATTCTTTTAGAAATACATATTTCTGACTTTTTCATCTTTGTCAAAATTATGTTGACATTCTTTTTTATTTTAGTTTGCTTATTGTTTTTGTAATTTTATTGAAGAAACATGGATTTTTAACACTGTATGTGGTTCAGGGCAAGAGGAGCACATCTCTTCAGATGTATGCGTACTACCTAGGAACACATATACCTTAATGTAGACCATTTGTTACTTTCACATTTTGCTCTCCACCCTCCCCATCCCTCTCTGGCAATCACAATTCTCTATTTTTTTTTTAAGATTTATTTATACTTACAGAATTGGGGTACAGGCCAGATGTGCGGTGGGTGAGAGAATTCACCAGAGACAGAGTGGGGAGCAGAACAGGCAGATTGACAAAGTACACTACTGTGGAGAGTAGCGGGCAGGTCAGAAGAGGTCTGCCACGCCATGTGGGTCAGCTCCCTGGCCGGGGATTGAACTAATGCTGCAGTGGCTTCTGAGAGCTTTATAATGTGGTTCTTTAACTCATTGCACCAACAGGGAGAGACCTATTGGGATGGTTTTTAATGAACTTTTTATAACACGTACAAGTGAAACTATGTAATAATCACATTTCTCTTTCTGGCTTACTTCACCTAGCACTCTCCCATACAGGTATATTGATATTGTTGCAAATGACGTGAGACCATCTTTTTCACTGCTGAGTAATATTCCACTGTGTGTGTGTGTGTGTGTGTGTGTGTGTGTGTGTGTGTGTGTACACCACATCTGCTTAATCTGTTCATCTTTCCTGCAGCATTTGACTTGTTTCTTGGTAAATAGTGCTGCAATCCACAAAGGAGTGCCTAAAATCTGATGAATTTGTTTTTGGCATTCTGCATGTAGTTAACTAAGAATACATATTCTGGATCAGTTAATAGATCGATTTCAATGTTATGAGAAACCTCTGTACTGTTTTCCTTAAAGAATTTAATAGTCCACATTTCTACCAACAGTGAATAGGGATCCCTTTTTCTCAATTTCCATGCCAATATTTATAATTTCTGGATTTTTTTTATATGAACCAATTTCACAGGAATGATATGGTACTTTTTATGTTTTAGATTTGTATTTCCATTACAATAAGTGATGATGAGCCTTTTGTGTATCTTCTTTAGAAAAGTGTCTATTTAGCTTTTCTGTTAATTTTCTAATTGGGTTATTTGCTTTTTCTTTGTTGAATTGCATGAGTTCTATATAAATTTTTGTTATAGCCCCTTGTCTGTGTATTATATTCAAATATTTTATCTTATTCACTAGGGTGTCCTTTTGTTTTAATGGTGTAATATTTTGCTGTGAAGAAGCAATTTAGATTGATGTAGTCCTATTTATTTTCTTTTTTATTTCCTTTACCATGGGAGATGAATCCACAAAGATCACTAAAGCCAAGTAGTTCAGCATTTTGCCTGTTTCACCAATGTATTTTATGGGTTCTGGTTTGATTGGTATCTTTGATACATTTTGAGATATTTGTTATACCACGTATGCAATGGTGATCTAATTTCAGTTTTGTATGTGGTTGCTCAAGTTTCTTAGCAGCATCTGTTGAAGAGATTTTCTCCAGTGTATAATATTTTCTCCTTTGTTATAGATTGATGGTCACACACATATACATGTATGTATATATATATGCATAAACACATGTGTGTATACACACACATATATTGTTTATTTCTAAGTCCTCAATCTATTCCATTGGTCTGTATCTCAGTTTATTCCAGTAATTGAAGTACTGCTTAAATTACTATAGCTTTGTAGTATGAAGTTTTAGCATACAATAATTTTGATATTTCTCTACTTTGTCAGGGTTAGTCTGATTTTTTTTCATTAAGAATAATATTCTGGCTTCTTCCACCAAGAATATGCTTATATTCATACATACATTGTTGTATGTATTTGCTATAGGATTTGATGAGTCTGGAAAGTGAACATGACAGGAATGAGTCTTATAGTAGGAAAATGCTTTCCATATATCTGCATCTAAATATAAAGGCAGTTTTAGACCACAGTAAGATTATATGGTATCCTGTTAGTTATGATAACAACATGGGTCACCTACTAGGGTTTCTTATGGTGAACAAAACCTTGCTACTCCAAGAAGTGAGAATATGCTATTCAGAATGTTACCATCATGACTGCTGAAAGTCTGTTTGTCATAAAAGATTAGAAAATGAAAGAAGACATATATGGAAAGAGAATGCAGTTTAAAAAGACTGCTATTTTTTAATAAGAATAATGCACAACTATATACCAGAGATAGTTTATAGGGGTGGGGTGGGGAGTGGAATAAAAAACAGTGGGGATAGGTATGGTGATAGCACGCAGGTGATTTGGTGATGGGAAGCCCATGGGGATTACGACTGAGATGTAAAAAGGCACAAAATGATGTGAAAATAAGCTATTATATTAAAAAAATATAGACAAAAACAAAATTTTGCTATTTTTGATGATCTACAGACCTCTGCTTGATACCCATTGTCTTGGTGATTGGATACAAACTGTTCTTTGCTTTTTTTTTTTTTTTTCCATTTTAAACAGACAGGTTTATTAAGAATAGGAAAACTGAATACCCTTGCACAGTCACAAGTGGGAAGAAAGAGAAAGATGCTGCTGCTTCTTTGCAAAAGGGAAAGGTTTGTGAAAAGAAATGCCTGTATAGTCACTGGTGAGCAGGAGAGCTGCAACAAACTGCTTTGATCTAAATATATACCAGACTGTGTCGTCTATAGTGCAAATTATGTTCATTATGACATGGTGGGTTGTTTTATCTGCTCAAATTATATTAATTTCAAGTGAGTTAGTTTTTAAAAATATTCAGTTTATAATAATCTCCACATATGAACTATGGATAAAGGAAGCACAGGCTATACATTGTAATGTGACAAATATTATTTTGGAAAACATTCAATTTCCCAAGTGTTTAATGAAACATTTATTTGTATCAATCATTTTCAGGTTTATTTAGCACAAAATGGCAAACTAAAAACACTATGTAATCATACCTTTGAATATTCCAAGATGGATAAATGTACTGAGGTATCTTGCTATATAGACATTATAAAAACAGGAATCTCATACTAGCCATGTTTGTATTAGAGGATCAAAAATAATTCAGAGGTCATTTGGATAAATTATGAACAAATACAAAAACATATGTATGAGAAACACAAAAACAAAGTTTAAATGAAAATTTCAAAGTTAAATGTATAAAAATATTCCTAATGTATAATGTTGAAAAACTTAAGCCAATATCTAGTTGTTCTTGTAGTTTGCTGATGCAAACACCTAAACAGTGACAACTCTTCTTTATATTAGGCATATAGAAGTATGTTTTTGAAACCAAACATTGCCTGAATTACCTTGTTAATGAGTCTCCATTTCCTATAACAAATGTAGTATACTCATTCAATCATATCCTTAGGCTTGCATAGTTTTAAAAAATGGTCTATTTTACATTTTCCCCCAGCACAGATTTATAGATTTAAATTTTTTACATGTTGTATCATGAATTAAAAAATGTCCTTGGAGTAGAAATTCTTCCAATAATCAGGTTTATGATTTAACCTTTAACTACAATGTCATTACATATAAAATATCTTCTATGGAAGTAGGATAAAATAATGTACTTGAAGAAGTATTTAAAAATTAAAATACCCCATAAACTATAATTGTAGATGATTCAATAATATCTCTGAGTCCCTTTGATAAAATGTCTATTATTTTTGTGAAATAATTATAAATAATTTCAAAATAAATATTAAAACTAAACTCATTAAGAATCCTATTAAACATTTATTTCCCCCCTCAGTACATCTTAATTGTTTTATCATTAAATTAACTCAGCAAATTATGGTAATATTCATTTATTTCTGTATTTTACCTAAATTAACATGAAAAAAAAATTCCCATCACTCAACTTGTAAGTAAAGCTTCCAAGCAAATATCAACAGTTGTTTTGTTTAACCATGTCATTCAATTAATAAAACACTTATTTAGTAGATAAATAAAATAACAGGGTATAGCACTCAAACAGCCCTGTAGACTATTTACATACATAACCCTTATGAATGTAGTTGGCATACATTTTTAGAATTTACATATAAGGTTATTCTTTTCTTTTGGAACAAGCCTTAGAGTAGTTGTATACTATGGAAATGTTCATGTAATATTATTAAAAGGAAATCTCCTACACTGCTGGTGGGATTGCAAACTGGTGCAATAACTATGGAAAACTGTACAGAATTCTCAAACTGCTAAAAATGGAGCTTCCATATGAGCTAGCAATTCCACTCCTAGGTATATACCCAAGGACACAAAAACATTAACTCAAAAGGAATTAATGTTCATTGCTGCCCTGTTTACAATAGGGAAGATGTGGAATCAACCCAAATGCCCAAAAATAGATGACTTAATTAAGAAGATGTGATATAGATACACATAATGGAATATTACTTGGCAATCAAAAAGATAAACATGCCATTGTGGCAACATACTGGAAAAAATTATGTTTAGTGAAATACGCTAGAAAGAAAAAGAAAAATATTGAATGTTTTCACTCATAGCAGGAGTGCAACCACAAAGAGAGAGAGAGAGAGAGAGAGAGAGAAACTGTAAAAAAAGTAAAAAACAAAGATCAACTAACAACTCTAAAGCAGATAAGTGACCTGGAGGAGAGGGAACAGGGAACAGAATCATAACTGGCAATTGGAAGCCCACAGGGATTACAACTAAGATGAAAAATGTACAAAATGAGGAATAATGTAAAAAATGTATTTATAAAATTTCAAAAATGGCCTAGGTAAATTGGCTATTTTAATGTACTATGGTTTTTCTTAAGGTCACTATTATGAGGAAATTACATAGATACAGTCGATTTCAATTGGATCATTTGTTACATATGTACCTTAGGGATCATATTACCTAAACCTTTCAAGCCCCTTTGGCAATAATGGAATCTTTCAACATATTATTGACCTTTCTGACCCTCTGTTTGCCAGTCTTTAAAATCTAATCAATATCTACTTTTCTCCAAGCACACAGGAACAAACATTTTAAGTTCTATCAGAAATACAAACTTGAAGGAAAAAATTCAGACCTATGATGAGTAGTTCTACAGAATTACCTTGCTCTAATCAATGTGATACAATGAATGGACATTCTTTTTAATTGTGATCCCATCCTTTAATGCAGCAACCTTTAATTTCCCTTGTTAGACATACTTACATAATCTGATTAGGAATGGGTAAGAATTTTGAACTCATACTCTCAGAGAAAGAAGACAATAGAAGAGACAGTCAACTCTAAGACACCAGCCAGAGCTGTGCCATTTCTTGCCTTCAGTTTTCACTCTGGAAATAGACTTTACCCATTATTATTCATATATAGCATTATATTTCTATTCCTTTGAAATTTTGTTCTTGGTGCTTTCTCTATCCCTTCTGCCCTTTCCATCCAAATAAGTAGTAAATATCCTAATAGTTCAGTTACTAACTGTAGACACTCCATCTATGCATTTTGAGCTAATCTGAAACATAGCTTAGAGATGATTAGACAAATTTTTGAGAACTTCTTTTGAAGGAATTCAAAAATATATAAAATTAACATAAATTTCTAGCACACTAAAACTAAGTGTAGATGAGGCACTGATCTGGTTAAAATGAGTAGGATTATTAGTTCTGTATATTTCATTGTACAAATCAAAAATATTTAAATATAAGTTTATGAAACTAATTATCTCTATTCATAACTATATCTGTATAGTTCAATTTTGCTTCCTATAGTAGGTACTAGAACATTAAGTGGCAGATGAGTAGGATACAGCTTCTATGACATAAATGCAATGTAAAATTTATATATTTCTGCTCATTAAATATAAGAAATGCATTGAAATTCACTCAACGCTTGGCGTGTCTAACTTCCTTTTTGTTACCCACAAAATATTACGTTGATTCAGCTTGAGGTTTTTGAAGTGCCTCATTGCAATATAGGGATATAAGTCATGAACATATGAATTAGTTTGATCAGATTTATTTCTTACTAATATTCATTTGTATTAAGAAAGTAGTCTTATATTATTAATTTGTAACTTATATTTTGTATTTCCACAGAGTATTTGAAGGTGGGGATTAGAAGTTTAACTTAAGGATAAAGGTAATGGATACATTTTTATCAGTATAAAGACAAGAAAATTTTGATTTAGACAAAGGTAATGAGAAAGAAGATTGAAAATCCCCACTGTCCCCACAACTGCTGAACTGGCACTTAGTTTTCATATAGCAAAGTGAGAAATATGGCCTTCACTATACTATTTTCTTTATATGATTCATAAGCATTATCTACCTGTGATCTATCTTAAGAATGCAAGTACTATTCAACACATACTTTCTATAAAGAAGTATGCTTAGAATTCTAAATAACTTTCTTATAAGTGGGTTTTTAGAAAGTAATATAGTTAGTTTGTGTTCTGATTCAGTGTTGAAAAAATACATTTAGTCGGATAGTTCTAATGAACCTACCAATTTCTACCCCACAAAATATTCCATTAAAACATGCTTCAGCACAACATATTGGGAGTTCTAGAAATGATTTTTCCCATTATATACACTGGTTAAATATGTAGAATCCATTTGTTTTGTATTAGCATATTTTAAGAATTTAATTCTTAAATATCATTTTGAAAATGAATATTTAAAATAACTTTCATCTGCTATGTACAAGTAGTGCTTTTTACATTGTGTTTTTATATGGTGTAACGGTTCTGACACTTTATATTAGGAGTTCTGAGGAAGAGTAGAGTTTCAACATGTGAAAGGAAAACAAGAAAATTTGAACATAAACATAGATAGGTGAGCTGATTTCTCTATCATTCAAAATTTATTCTTTATGTTTCACATTGTATACACAAAAAAAGGTTCATTTATAAAAATCCCAAATAGGAAATTAAAAAATAGATTTAAACAGGGAAGTTGTAATTTATTTTAGTGACTCGCTCTGTCTTTTTTATATATTTTCACTGGGGAAAAGAACAAAACTCTAATTCTTACTTTATTAATTTGAATTCTCCAATACTCCATTGCAGAATGGGATTATGGATTTGTGAAAATATCTTACCAAATCAATTCAAAATTAACCTGGCTACTGTTTTTTTTTTTTTTTAAAGATTTATTTATTCATACAGAACTGGGGTATAGGCCAGAGATGAGGAGGGTGAGAGGATTCACCAGAGACAGAGCGGGGAGTAGAACAGGCAGATAGATGAAGTACACTGCTGAGGTGAGCAGTGGGCGGGTCAAGAGAGGTCTGCCACGCCATGTGGTCACCTCCGGGGCAGGCGGGGATCGAACTCATGTGGAAATGGCTTAAGCTTCTTAGTGCAGTGCTTTAACCCGCTGCGCTACTAGGGAGGGCCCAAACCTGGCTACTTTTTTAAATGACATTTTATCATAATTATGTTTTGTAAAAATTTGTTTTATTGAAAAATTAAATAAATTAAGAACCTATATTCCTGTTATCTTTGATAAAACACTTAAATATATTCAAATTTAATGGATGATCATTTGAAAATTTTGGCTAACTCACAAGCAAATGCCTTAAAACACTTGCTTAATATTTTGCTATGTCATCTCTCATTCATGGTAATGTTTACTATCATATTCCACATTTCGTGTTCTTTTTGTTTTTAATGTTTCTATATTGAAAAATACCTGCATTTATGTGTAACCACCTTTCTTATTTAAGAAAAGTTGACTATCACATATCTATTTATGTCTCTATTTCTACTGGTTTTCATTTGTGTTTTCTAGTCTAAAGTCACTTTTATCAAGGTACTTTATCCTTGAAATTGACTTTTTAAGCTTATTAAAGGAAAATATTTTCCTGACTTGATGCTCCTTTTGCTACCCATAGAGAAAGGTTTTATTTTAAATCTGGTTGGGAAACCTAGTTCCATTAGGAGCTCTGACCCAAAAATAATTAATCTATAATTAAATACAAGTCTGTTTTGAATTTTTGTACTATTTTTGAATGAGAAACATAAAATATTATACTAATTGATATTTCAAGTCTGAAAATATACATAATGAATAAAATACATTTCTAATATATAATACAATCAACTATGAAAGAGATACAAGTCCAAAAGAGAGAGAACTGAAGAAGCCAGAGAAAGAAACATGGCAGTCTCAGAATCTGGGTGAACCTTAAAATCAGAGCTCAGATACATACATACATCATGACATCCTCAGGATCAGGGTAGGGAAAAGATGATAATATACACATGATTTCTCCAAATCAGTTTTAAAATTTTACATATAAACTGAAAAATGCAGTTATTGGAAAAATATTTTTTTTCTTGTTTATTAGAGACTGGCTCTACCCTATGTGAGAAATATTGGTTCCCAAATTTTAAAAGAAATATTCCACATATATGGATTAGTACTGCCATTTTGTGCTCCTTTAAGTTTGTAAATTGCTTATAATAACTTTTAAAGCACACTGCATGTGACAGAATCTACATGAAGCCAAAATATTTAACAGAAACCTCAAGCAAAATGTAGACATTTATTCTGGCTATAATGTTTTGTCTCTATATTGAATTTTAGACACAATGCTTTTGGTAATTGTTACTCTGTTCCATGACAGTACACTCTCTCTATCCTATTTTTGATGTAAATTGTACAGATTCATACACATACATATATATATGCAAACACATACCAATAAATACAAAACCACATTCATATACTCCAGTGCATCTTTTGAAGAAACCCAACTGATTATATTCTGTGAGTGTGATACACACGCATACATATCACACATATATAAGTGTCTCAGTATTTATGTATATATCATACAGATATATAGGTTAAGATAAATTACTTTCTTTTCTTTTCCTTTTTATGGAAATATTATTACTTGTTCTTTCAATTGTACCCAAGTAGTCAAAGTAGGTGAGTATTACCATTTAAATGTATTTAATAAGTAAAATATATATGTTGTGCCTTTTATTAGTGGCTCTCATCTACACTGGAATTAAAAATTAAATAAACAAGACCTGCCAATCAAACACAGCTTACCAAAACAGTACTAATTATAATTATTTGGGAGCACTACAATTCATTCTAAGTATTTTCTTCTCTTATCTACTCCCAGTTCAGTTTCTGGAAACCTTCTATAACCTGCCTCCCATCCTGAAGAATTATGAAAAGAGATTGTGTCCAAAAATTGAATTAGGTAAGAGGAAAATTTGTTTGCTAAGGGAAGAGCGATGGTAAATGATGAGATTATAGGATTTATCCAGAGTGAGATATTCACAGAGTGTGGGCCCCATAATTCTCAGAACTTTAAAGGATGCCAGCTCAAAATTTCCTAATTAATTATAGTGCCTAGTCATTTTGTAAAGAATTTTAAATTGAAAGAATCAAAACAAAATGACAAGACTGGAAGAAATTGTTTTACACATTCCTATCTATATTTATCAACACTGGTGAAATCAAGTATAAAATATATACCAAACACATATGGCTATCAGGATAAAGCATAATTAGTTACAACTACCTCCCTTCTGTGCTCAAGTAGTACTTGTTCTATCACTTATGCTAAAAAAAATTATTTGTTTCCATATTTTTTTAATAATCCTATCTGGCATACAGACTTGTTTTGTTATTTTCCTTATTCTAGCACTGAAATTTGAACTTACCAGTAAATATGTATTCACTGTATCAAAATTTTTTATATTTAATAATAGTTCTGTCATTAGAAAACAAACAAACAAAAGGGACCCTCCCTGGTGGCACAATGCGTTAGGATGCAGCACCGCAAGCTAGCTGCAGCCACTTCAGTGCGAGGTCATACCCCGCACCCAAGGTGACCCACTTGATTCAGCAGACCTCTCCTGTCTTGTCCAATGCTCCCCTTGGCAGTGTACTTCATCTATCTTCTTATTCTGCTCCTCATTCTCTCTCTGGTGAGTACTCTCACAACCCCTGCACCTCTGAACTGTACCTCAGTTCTGCATGCATAAATAAATAAATCTTAAAAAAAATACATTATCTAGGAAAATAATTGAGCTTTTTAGCAGTAGATTAAATATCACTGTGCCATGAATTAAAATACTGCCAAAGGTTTGAACTTATGATGTAAGAAGAATAGTCACTATTTTGATTAAATCAAAGAAATAAGCCCTATACAAAATAATTACAGAGAGGCATAAAATATAAACTACAAGTGGAAGTGCTGTTCTAATTTTGCATTATTTTTCCAGATTGTTAATTGTAATATTGCTATTATTATTTTAATAAGGTATAAAGAAACAGATCAATAAACATTTTATATCGAAAAAGTTCAATCATTATTTATTGGCAAAAGAGATGAAAGGCTTGAGAAGACCAGAATATTTAAACTTAATTTATATAGTATTGCTATTGCTAATTGGAAGAGAACAAGAATTTCTATTTTTATTACCTTTAGTGCATTAAAGTGAACATAGAAAGTTCATTTGAATTTTATGTCTAGATTAACCCCAAATTTTCAGGTCCCTACTCCACAATAAAGTAGAAAATACAAGGCAATAACACTTTTTAAGTCAAATGTTGACAAAGATTATGCCTATATATATATGTGTGTATATATATATGTAACATAAATAAAATTCATCAGTGTTATGTTATAAATGAAGTAAACAAAACACAAAAATTTTAAATTATTGGAGGTTAGAGTTGTGTCAAATGGTCAAAGATAATTCTTAGAAACATCTAAATATGGCCTATCGCCATCTCCTGGATATGAAGAAAGAAGAAAAAAAATCAAGAAATTCTCTTGCAAACTTCCAGAGAAAACAAGCCTGATTTTTTAAATGTACAACTGACTTCTTCAAGAAAAGAGTGATATAAAAAACTATAATCACCTAAAAGTATTTGAGGATGCATGTATGTATGTTTGCATTATTGCACATTTACAGAGAGAACAAAAGGAGAGGGGAGAAAGAGCCTTCTTGAAGGTGAGAATTTACAAGTGCTACCTAATTCAGTAAACAAGAGTCCCCAGATTATTGGAGGGAACCCTAAATCATCTACTGAAGTAATATTATGAGATTAACTAAATGTTACTTTCATTATTGTCTAACATCAAAATGTCCATTTCAATTAAAATCATCTTCACTGTCAGTAAATAATAATGCGTTTGATGAACAAGTTAGCTTTTCTTATCCAAACAAGCTGATATATTTAAAACACTAGTAGTAAAAATTTTACCAGATGACTTTGAGGAAAAAAGACTTAGAAACTTTTCAAAGGAAAGATATTTGCTAAAACAGAAAGGCAATCTAATTTTTAAATTACGTGTTTGAGATCAAATAGATGGCTTTTGAGAGAAAAGTTCTAATTTCCTAGTAACCATATCTTTCCTTGCTTTGTAAAACTTATCTTCTTTATATCTAATCCTCAGAGGATATCTACATAGAAACAGACTTACAAACAAAAATAAAATAATTTATGTCAATTTACCAAGTCGTCTGATATGATATGTTTTCAAGGAACCAGATTGCATTATGCTTAATAAGATAGTGTATTTACAATATTTAAAAATAAGTGGTTTCAAAATAGCATGTATTTGTATGCATGGTATTTAGATTGGTATTGTATCTAGTGAGCACTATTATGTTAAATTCAAGCTAAGTATAGATGGAACAAAAGATTCAGGCAAAATTTATAAAGTGACATTTTTTTTTTAAGTTTCTAAAATGTTAATTCATCATGCACCGAGATCTTGTCTATCTATTCTAAGAATATTTTTTCAGCATTCAATGCATAGTGCTTTCTCTAAATGCAACGAATACAAATGAACCATAACATATAATTATATGTGCTTTTGGTCTTTAAGTTATCTTTATTTTATTTTTACTTTTCTCCTTCTTTTCTAACAGACGTGTTACTTTAACAACAGAAACTTGTTTCAATGAAATGTTGTCATTTATGCACCTTCTCTAATTCAAGGAGATCCCTCCAATGGTTTCCAGATTATGCTTCCTGTGATATAAATTTAACGTAAGTCAGATACTTTTTGGTAACAATTTCAAACTTGAAGGTTACTTACAAAGTTCTCACTACATTCCTTATTTGCATAAAAAATTGGTACTAGAGATTGAGACAAGTCACAGAAGTAAAACAGTAATGCAAACTAAAACCAAGTGCTAGTTAGGGAATTTATCCTGTAATTTACAGTCTCCTACTTATCTTCTACTCCAAAATACATAAGATTCATAGTTGTGGCTAAAAACTTTGTGTGTAGAGCTATAAGTCGGTTATTATAGTATAGCTAAAAAACATGGCCAAACTCTGGAGCTTATGTCCTGAATGATTTGCTAATTTGTGCATTTGCTGATTGAGGTTCTTTTGGAAGATGTATGTATAATTCAAAAAGGAAAGTGCTTAGACTCTTGCAAAAGAGAAAAAGAGAAAGGCGATAACAAGTTATAATAGTAAATGTTTGAGAATAAAGTTAAACAGCTAAATCCTGATAAAAGGTAAAGATTAGAGGGTATAATGACTGCACAGGTTAAAAATGTAGAGACCTTACAGGCCAGCGTAAGAGAAAGGGCATATGCTTTGAGATGATACAAAGAAGGTCCACACAGGGGACTTTACGGGTATTTATGACAAAGAGAATGAAATGATAAAGGCACTGAAAGAAAACTGCCCTGAATGTGAACTGTTCTTTTTGATTGGAATAGGGTATACAAGAATGAAGAAACTGATATGACAATTTAGGATCCGGACCTTCAAATCACAGTAATGAACTGATATGTAAAGTGTCCAAAGAGAGAGGGAACATGCTTGCATTCATGTCTTTGTTGTGTTTATTCAAGGAAAACAAATCATGTATCACTGGAGATAGTACGGGATGAGAAACTAAAGGAGGTTTTTTTTTTTTTTCAAGTGAACTTGGGTATAATGAAACCCCAAAAATAAAGCAAACAGAAAATGAGCTAAAATTAGAAAAGATGGCAATGTTTAAACTCCTCAAATTCAATGCACTTTCTGCTTATAAGAGTTAGACACAAATTTTGTCACCTGCATCTGAAAATGTTCCTGTTGTAAAGAAATGTTTGACTGACAGCCATGTTCTGAGGGTTAAGGAAAGATTAAAGGTAGGAGAAAAATACTATGAATTTCTCACAGAAGATAAAAGGGTCTACCTAAGAAAATGTCACTAGGACTGGAAAGGCTGGATAGTTTCAGAGAAGGTTTTGAGAAATTAGACTAGCATTTAGGAAATGCTTTCTATGTGCCAAGTCTTGACTAAACAGTGGTGAGGATATCCTTCCATTACAGAAGCTACAATAAACAAACATTGATAAAAGTTTATGGTTAAAGTAGTGATACTGGAATTTAAACCAGGATTCTAATTTTTAAAATTATGTTTAAAATATTGGGAAGATAGATAAGTAACTCTAATCTTGGTAACACATAAAATCGATTCTTGCCAGCAGAACAGGGCACTTAAGAGAACAAGGGAAGGCAAATTAAAATTAGTTTAGTTAAAGTCACACTAGCTTTTAAAGTTCATCAGAAAACTAAGTTGAAATTTATTAAAGGTGGCTGAATGTCTCAGATACAAACATGGGAAAAATCTGCAAAGCAATGACAGTTTAAATCATTATATTTAACAGAGCAAGAGATCCAACATATAACTTGGAGAAAGGAAGAATAATTAGTGATAAAGTGATGATTGGAAGACAAAAACAGAGCATCTACAGTATCAAAAAAGACAAAGAAGAGAAATGTACTATAAAAATGAGTGTTCATTTAAAAAATATGCCCTCTGCATGAAGTCATCATTGAGGTAAACAGAAAGCTGAATGGAAATAGATAGATGGGTGGATAGATGGTCAATAGATGATGGATATGTGTCACATACATTTATACTTTTGTAGATATTTGCATCATCTGTACTTATATTAATGAATAAAACTGGTAGATTGAAGCACTGGTGCGTCTGGATTACAGTAAGTACTTTTCTAAGGGGAAAACTTCACGTACTCAGACTACTTGTTACTTTTAACTCAACAGCAAAAGACTATATTTATTATTTTTTTGTTCACAAAGCTGTTGACTTATGTTTAGGAACACATACCCTCAACACTGAAATTACCAGAGGAAATGCTGACACTGACATTCACAAAGACATTAAGAATAGCTGAAGGAGTATTATAGTTTGGCCATTTCATTCATACATTCCAATGCAAATAACTTAAATGCTACACCTCTTTTTTCTTAAATATTTTTCAATTTCTGGACCCTCCATGTTTGCACAAAAGGCTAGGGGGCACCACAGCTAGCTACTCTAGTGTGAGTTTGACCCCTGGCCCCAGAGGTGACCCACATGGCACAGCAACCTCCCCTGTCTCACCCACTGCTCCCCTCAGCAGTGTACTTCATCAATCTGCCTGTTCTGCTCCTCACTCTGTCTCTGGTGAATCCTCTCACTGCTCCTGCACCTCTGGCCTGTACCATAGCTCTGTATGCATAAATAAATAAATCACATACATTTCCTGCTTAATTTTTAACATGTTCCTTCCTTGATTAACTTTTGTATAAGTGAACTCCTCAAATAAAATGTAATGCTACTCAAGTTACCTAACAATTTTTCTTCAGCAAAACATTTTATCTAGCTCATTGAATACAATTTAAAGAACAATATCTACAACATCGCTGATTTTCAAAAACAGTGTTTGCTTCTTTTTGAACATATTTTAGAGTTAAGAAAAAGGAAGATTTCCACTTTTAAAATAAGTCTAATAAGTGAGAATTTCTTTCAATTTCATAATACACATTTAAGTCCAAAGTTTCTTTTTGAAAAACTTTTGCTTTTGCCTACTAGAATCTTTAAGGCTTCAAGGAAATACTCATTTGCCAGAAGAAAGGAATTCATAGCATAGATCAAAATGATCTGATGGAACAGCGTGAATTATAGCTACTCCCTCCCAAAACCCAGATGCAAAGTCAAAAGACCTACAAAGAAAGAATATAGGCACAGCAGTCTACAGAACATAAGATGAAGAACAAGTTAAAAAAATAAAGTAAGGCATGTCGGAAGCATGCTTGCTGAATACACACTATAATTATTATGATCAAATGATGAAAACTAGAAAAGCAAAGAAAGTTTCATACAGCAGATGAAGAGGACAGATGTATTTGAAAGGGTATAAGAGAACGTTATGCCTGCTGTACAAGAAGTCAACCTTTTTTTAAAGTTCTAGCTCTGCTCCCCTGAGAACTTGACAAGGGAAGAGTATCAATTGCGATTATAAGCAATATCTCTGTATTAAATTCCCTCTGAAATAAGAGAAAAGTTAATAACTAAGAGGAAGCCATAACTTTGAGCTTAGTGTAGGAATTCTTGTAAAGCCAGGAATTTGGGGAGCAATGCTTATAGGTTTATTACAACATATATGGATTAGAGAATTCTTTATGAGTTCCCATTCCCAAATGACATAGATCACTTCTCTTTATATATGAGCCACCATCTAGGCTTCTTAATATATGAGCCACCATCTAGGCTTCTTTATATATGAGCCACCATCTAGGCTTCTTAATTTGTGGCAAATTGCCTGTCGGGACATTTCCAATTTATCTACAGACATTTTTTTAAGTCATGACATGGGGAACATGCCACCAACATCTCTACTAGAGATGCCAAAAACACTGTAAAATGAACAGGACAGTTCTCCCCTTCCAGAAATAATTACATTTTGGGCAGGGCAACTCTTTGTTGGCAGATTGACCATGATTTTGGACTGCTTAACAGCATCCCTGGCCTCTATGTAAGAAATATAAGTAGCATCTATTCTTTTCCAATCATGACAAACAAAAATATTTTTAAATTTTCAACCCCACAGAGATGGTGAGTAGCAGGGCATGCTGGGAAGCTGTGATTCCTGTTTTATGTCTGTAAGTGAATTTGATGCTAGATGTGCCTATGTAGTTCCATGAGTATTTGACCTGATGAAGACTTCTGGTAAGCTATAGTTTTTTACTAAGGTAACTGGTATTAACACAATCTAGGATAGTATAACCCCAAAATGAACATACACATACACACGATATATATACTGTATAATATATAAAATAGTATATATATATATATATATATATATATAGGTTATACATAGTATGATATATAAAATAGTACAATATATACATGATATATATATGTGTGTGATATATATATATGTATATATATATATATGAAATCTGTAGCTGCTATTCAGTATGAAAATATAATTAATCATGCAACTGATAAAGATTATATTTCTAACAACATAAAAATTAAAATTTTATAGAACAATGCTTAAGGTGGATTAAACATTGATAAATGTGTGTTTCTTGCTGCAGGGACAAGAAGTCATATCTGTCTTATAATATTAGCCATTGATTTGTCACTTCCTAATAAGTTATGCCATTTACCAAGTGAAGTGCTTCTTTGATTTGATTTATTATACTGTCATCTAACTTTTGAAGTGCCTGTGCATTTTTTTTACTAAACAGAGACTTAGGTCTTTTATATAATTTATCTTTTCTTCTGTACTATGCATGTTATTAGAAGTATATTTAAAATGAATTAAGTCACAGGGATATTCATAGGATATATAATATTATAAATATTTATAATTTATTCTAATGGCTTATTAGTATTGCCTTTGTATTTTTATGGGAGAACATAGTATTTAGGAAATGCTTACCTTCTATGCTTGTTGAGTATATCTTTATTTTTGGATGAAAGATAATTTCCTTTTAACTCAGAAAGATTAAACAGGAACAGGAGTTTTGTAATTGTACATGTCTATTTAACATATCTTTATGGTCAACTTTATAGTAAAATATTTTTCCACAAAGTGATAAAGGGAGGAAGAAATGATGTAAATAGTCTTCACTCAAAATTTATTTAATCACATGTATGAAGACTTTCAGCGGATAAAAAAGTATATTTCATGTATTATGGAAATGCTATTATTATCTACTTCGATTTATTTCTGCACAGAGGTAGGCAGATCTAATTAACAGACAGCAGTAATAAAAAAGACTTTCTTGAGTTATGTTGTCAATAATTCTAACCACTCTTTTAAACTGGCTGATCCTTATTCCAATTGTGTAGTTGCTGAAAATAAAACTGTTTATGGATAAGCTTTTTTTCATAAATGCATATTTTCCCCTTATAGCTCTGCTATGTCAATGTAGATATAACCATAGTTCAATGTTTGGTATGTCAGTAGATCTGCCTGTGCTGCTCCCCATTCTGTCTCTGGTGAATCCTCTCATCCCCTGCACTTCTTGCATGTACCCCAGTTCTTCTACACAAAAATAAAATAAGAAAATATTTAACAACTACTTTTTCAAGGCAGCTTCATTATAATTCCTCACTAAAGTCAGTGGGAAATGAGGTAAGAAATACGCCATATTTTACTGAACCAAATATTCAAGAGTTTATTTTATGCAGTTTAAAATTGTACTCCATCTTATAAAAAATATTGCTGTCTGGGGGAGGGAAAAGAATGGAAGAACTAGCATAAATATTAATGTTTTCAAAATATTAACAATGTTTCAGAATTAAGTTGATTAACATTTCCAACACCTGCTTCAAACAACAAAAGGGTGACTATGGCCACTTGTTACAAATTAAAGAATATTGTATAGTAAATGCTGTATTCTATTTAATAATCATTAATATTAAAATAGAGGAAAAATAAATTCTTAAAGCATTATATTCTTAGTAGTATATATCAAAGGTCCTCAGTGAGATGAGTCTAAGAATTCCTTACCAAGTGGAGTTTTAGCTTTACAGTTTTCCCAGGTATAAAGATGCTGGAATGCATCAATTAATCAAGAATCTACCAATTTGACAAGTGACATGGTGCCCTGGCCAATAATTCAACACTCTAAAAAAAAAAAAAAAAAAAAAAAGAGGAGTAATTTGCAAAAATAAATGGATACTTTTATTAAAATATAACAGAACTTTTATATCAAAATGATAATCATATCTCTTCACTGCTTTATGGTAAAGGACAGACCTCCCCAAAATATTAATAGACCTGCCAACTTGTTCACTTTGGTCTGTGATTTATTTACAGTTGAGGTTAGTTGAGTCCCTACAAATACCTTTTTTTGTGGTTTGGAATTTTTACCACTCCTTTATCTACCTTGAAAAGTAAAAACTGGGACTATCACCCAGAATTAGGATTATCACCAGAAATAGACTTTCTATCAGAAAAATTTGTGTATCTGGCAAGGCAAACATCTAATGATAGAGTATCTTATTTCTCCCTGAAAGCCCCCTTTTCTCCCTGAATTCTCAGACCTTTGTCCCACCCCTTACATCAGGATATACACCCTCATTCCTCCTCACAGAACCTAGAACACTTATTTTATATATCCCCACACATGTCTAATTAAATTTGTTCCTTTCTCCTATTAATCTGTCTTTGGTTAATTTGATTGTTTCAATAGTCCAAGAAGAACCCAGAAGGTGAGGCTGAAATGCCCTCTACTTCTTGACAATAGTAAGTGATATCCTAGTTAGTCTGCAAAGTTTTGTTAAATGAATGCTAAATAAAATGAGCAACATTTTTCTCTTTTCCGACACAGGGAAACTAAAGCTAAGAGAAATTAAGATGCTGTCAAGGGCCAAATAAACAGTGCTAAATGAGTTAAATAAGGAGGTATTAGATTGAAGTGGCTCTAATGTTCCTGCCATTTTTACTATGCAAAATACAATTTAACCCCATAAATATATTAAGCTTATGAAATTGAAAACTAAGAACAAGCAATTACAGACAGATAACTAGACTTTAAAGTTAATCAATAATACCCTTATACCATCCTTGGTGGCACAACAGAAGCACAGCACTATGAAGCTAGTTGCAATCTCAGCATGATTTTGATCCCCGGCCCCAGAGGTGACCCACATGGCTCAACAGACCTCTCCTGTCTCCCATGCTGCTCCCCTCAGCAGTGCAACTAGTCTGTCTGCCTGTTCTGCTCCCCACTCTGTCTCTGGTGAATCCTCTCACTGCCCCTGCTCCTCTAGCCTGTGCCCCAGTTCTGTATGCATAAATAAATAAATAAATAAATCTTTAAAAATTCCTCACTTTGTTTCTACCTTTTCTCAATGTTCCTCCCCAACACCTGCCCAGCTCTTTCTACACACCCCTAGAGTGTTCAAACTCTTAAAAATTTTAGCATACATCAGTTTATCATTTAGCAATAGCAGGAAATAATAAAAGCTAAGACTCTGTCATAGAAAATTCTTCAAATGATTGCTCTCTTTACAGTTATCATTATAGATAACAGCATCTTGATGCTATCATTACTTACAAATTGAAAATAAGGTAAGATATGACTTTTTTTTTTTCAAAGATTTATTTATTTGCACATACAGAACTGGG
>NW_004567114.1:40644210-40675115 GCF_000260355.1 Condylura cristata | reverse complement strand
GAGGGGAGCAGTGGACGGGTCCGGAGAGGTCTGCCGCGCCATGTGGTCCGGGGCAGGCGGGAATCGAACTCATGGGGAAGTGGCTTTAGCTTCTTGGTGCTGTGCTTTAACCCGCTGCGCCACCAGGGAGGGCTCCAGATATGACTTTTAAGAGTGAATTTATTTTATAGGAGTAAACCAATGTCTCTCAGATCAGTTCATTTTGGTGAAAGAAGAAAATCTCAATTTGATGATAAGAGGTTGTGTGGAAACTATACAGTCATTAGAAATAATTCTTTGTATAACTCACACTAATTCTACGAGCAGTATTACAAGAGCATTTTTGTGGGCAATATTCAAATGATTTGAAGAATGTACATCACCTAATGTTTTTGTTCAAAATGGAGAAGGGAACATTTAGGAGACATATGGAACAGAGACGTGAAGAAGTACAATTGCTTCCCGGCTTTAGACCTGCACCAGGGACTTGGGGAACATGGGTGAAGATACGTGGAGCAGAGGCATGAAGAGACACTGGGAAGAGATGTGTGTGAGAGACAAGTAGGGAGGCTGACAATGACCGTCTTTACCTTCATTTGTACTTTGATTTTGTTCTTTTTACGTCAGACTCACCTGGCCCCTCTGTCATCTTTCCTATGGTTCCCATCCAGATGGCACCTTAAACTTGTGGCAAGCATTTGGGGCTTGAGGGCCCTGCTTTGGACCAACCCTACTTAGCTGAACTTTTACCCTCAAGAGGATAGGTAATGTTGGGTGTTATTGGAAAACTATTATCCTTTCTTCTCTGTCTTCTGTATACATACCTTTTACTAAAATTCTTTCACACTGAGAGCAATGTCATAAAATCTTGTGCAATTGCTCATTCTGGAAAAGCAGAGGATTTATTTTACAGTATTTCTAACTTCTATAGCTTCCAGTGATCACAGATGATATGAAGAATAGGAAACTGCAGATAGCAGAACCCATTGAGAGGGGCAAATTTGGGGATCTAGGAGTACCCCCTCAGTGCACCATAACACCACAAAACTTTGAGAAGAAACATTTATGGGACAGATATTTTATTAAAAATAAAATGTTATTGTTTGTGAAATTAAAGTCATAGTATAAATATAATTATTAATTCTCTGATAAAATTAATAATTTTATCTTCATTGAATAAACACAGTCGAATATATATTTATGAAAAGGTATTTTTATTTAATTAAGATTCAACTTTCTTTCTAATGAAGAAATAATTTTTTTTTTTTACTGAAATTTTGTTTAGGAAATTGCTCTAATTTTTTCAATAAGCTTTATAAATGCTATGATTTTTAAATGCTATGAATGCATTTGTTACTTTTTTCAATTATAATATTTTAGTACTTCTAGAATGAAAATGAATTAGAAAATTAACAAAAGAAATTTTACAGTCTCAAGTCAAGTTAATTAAATTAAGTAATGGCTGGAAATATAAAAGTATTTTATCAACATTTTAAAATGCATTTCACAATTTTATCTGGCAACTTTTTAAATTTTTTGATTAATTTTAAGCATATTTTTCAAAATCCTGTAATTATGCTTGCAATTTCCTATTCTTCATAGCATCTGTGATCATTGGAAGCTGTAGAAGGTAGAAATATTGAAGAATAAATCCTGTGCTTTTCTGAAATGTGCAATGTGCATAAAATTTTAACTATTATGAATATTATGTTACTGCAAACAGGAAGTAGAGTTGTATAAAAAACCTGTAGTATAGGCTTCTATTATTTTACAAATCACTACACGTTTAAAGAAGAGATGAATTAACTAGAGTAATAACTCACTGGGTTTTAATAAAGTGGTTGCTTTATAATTGTAACATAACATTGGCTGAGAATAAATATTATTTAGAGATTTAGAACTTTAAATTAAATGGGTAGTTCCATTATTTATGTAAAGGACACACACACATATATCCATGTATGTATGTTTATACACACACACACATAAATAGGCCCTTTATATTTAGACTCTTGCAATCTGTACTTATCAAAGTCCAACTTACACTTGCTTCTCTGCTCCTGTAATTCAAAACTAAACAAGAATAAACACTTCAGACGTATGGGACCTTTTAAAATTCATTATGACTGATTTCTGTTCTTTTATATTTTAAAATAGATAAAATTACATTTAAGTATGTATGTATATATGAGTAGTTGTAGGTGTGTGCACATGCATGGATGCTTATAAAGTAGATTGTCCTAGAATGTGCTGATGCAATAAACATTTCTAGGAGGATCTTAATAAATTAAAAAATAAAATTTTATAAGGACTTATAAGTTAGAGTAATTTAACATCTCCTTTTATACCCTTGTGCTCTTTCAGCTCTCAAACTGCATACAAGTCCTCAGATATCCCTGAAAATTAAATAATAAAAACTAGTGATACAAGTAGAGAGCTTTATGTATTTATTCCATTTGTTACCATAACTTATATTTACTCAACACATTTACTGAATAGATAATGTAAAATATATTAAAATAGATTATAAAATATAAAATACAGGAAATAGAGCTTGTTAGCTACAGTGAGATAACTAATTGCTGAGGCTGATATAAACACATGTGCATATGTATTTATGTATATGTACATGTCTATATGAAATAATATAGTACTTATATTCCATATATGTTATATATATATATGTTTGTGTGTGTATAGATGTGTGTGTATACAAATTATTATTATAAAAAATCATAAGCTCTGCCTTATCAGATTTGCAGGGGTAAGTCTGAAGTAAACACATAGGCTGAACCTGTTAGGGGTATTATGTGCCTTAAAAATCCAGGTTTGATTCACTTAGGTATATTTTGATGATGTTATCAGTTATTTGTACTCAGCAAACAATCAGACACATAACCAAATTCTTCAAAAGAGCTGGAAATACACAAAAGAGAGCTTCTTGTAAGATATGATAGCATCCTCATCTGGAATGAAATAATGCTGGTACCAGCTCTCATCCTGGGTGAACCCGGGAAGCTAACCTGAAAGCAAGTGCATTTAAATGACACCATATGTTCTGCAAAGTCACCTTGGGATGCAGATAGGTTTACCTACATTAAATGATTAACTTTGCCTATGTGCTATGTATACTGGTGCCTTTTACAAGATGGCTTTCTTGTCACATTGGAAACAACTGTGCCATATTTATCTTTATACATCATTACAGAAATTAATTTTAAAATCCTGTACAGAACTTAACTTCAAAGAAGCAAAAGAAAAGAAATGTATCTTACCAAGAGAATTCTGCTGAACTTAGTTTATTCTGTGAAGACTGAAGATGCTGATTCCTGAAGCTTTATTTCAGGATTCCCTAGAGCTACTGAGTAACACAGTTTTATTTGTATCAGAGCTTCCCAGAGAGAAGTGTGAATAGAGTGAAAACTAATTGCCCTGGCAGCTCTAGGAACACTGAAGCTTTGTGGGTAACTCCAGAAGAAGCACGGTATTCTGTGATTGCAAACAAGAATGAAGAGTCTAAACTGTATCAGCTTCCTCTGTAGTCACTTGAGGGTGTCTCTTATTTATTTATTTATTTATTTGAGAATTGAGGATATGTTTCTCTTTTTATATTTACTTTCTATCTGAGACCTGTTTTCATATAACTACGTACACATTAACTTAATGTCATGAGGATAAAGACAGGGAGGAAAACACAATACTAAACTCAGTCACTTAAACTCTGCATTATTCAGGAAAAAACAAATAACAATCAAATGGAAATCAGTCAAGGTATTGACAAATACTAGTTTGTATATTCATTGGACAAATAGCATACTGAATCTATTTTTGTAATATAAGAACATGGGTTCAGCAGCCCACAGAACCTAGCTGTCCTTACTTCCAACTCTTAATCTCATACCTCAGAAATAAATACAATTGTTGACTTCAATTACTTATTCTTTTAAAACTAGGCATTAATTCAATCTACCAACATCTTTAATATAAATACAGACCTCTTATATTATTTCTTATTTATTTAAGTGCTTCATCTAATTGATTAATTTCCTTGAGGACTTTTCCACCAAGTACATTACATCAATCAAATTCCTGCAGCACTATAGGAATTTGAACAGATAGCAGCTAGTTAGGTTCTTTCAACAATATCGCAAACACCTCTCATCCAAGTTACCAGGGTATTTAAGTCTGAGGTAAACCAGACTTCAGTAACCCAACATCACTGACATGATTAAACTTCTTAAATTTGTGAATTTAGATATATTCAATAGTAAGAACAAATACAAAGTGTAGAATTTCTATAATGTTTTCATTAGAACTGTAAATAATTTTAATAAAAATCATTAAAACAAGAAAGTATTATAATCTGAAACAGCAATTACTTCCAGTCGCTATTTTGCTTCAATGCACATGACCAGTTTTAACCATTATGTTTGTTGATTCTTTGGTCAGAATCAACCACATAAGACCATTAATATCATCACGTACACACACACACACACACACACACACATGCAACACTTTCTATTAATGTGTATTAACTGAAGCAATAAGTATATTCCAGGGAAATTATAGATTACATTAAGTAGCAATAATCTAGAATCATTTTACCATAAACCACTTTAAAAACCAACTCATATCACTAGTAAATGATTGTCTTCCAGTGTCACCCACAGATACACAAAGAAAAAGAAATTACTTACACTGCACGATGAGTTGCACCAAGGCCTCCCTTGGCTTCACATTAAATCCATTGTACTGGCTCGTCTGACATCTGTACATTCCTGACATTTCCCTAGTTACGTTCACAATCCTCAGTGTTCCATCATAACTCTCCATTTGCATTGACCCATCAGGCATAGCGACTTCTTTATCCGCTCTTGACCAAAGAATGATGGGCTTAGGTTTTCCAGTTACTTGACACTGCAGTTCTATTGTGTCTCCTTCTCTGGTGACCAAAGGTGATTTTTCCTGTGGAACAGTCAGATTGGGTGGAACTTGAAATGGGAAAAAGAAAATTTTTCAAGGTTAGTATAAACTGGTAAAGCACATTCATATACATAAAATCATAAGGAAAAACATTCTGCTGGTTGAAGAAATGTGACATTTCACATGTCAAGAAATAAGAGATCTTCAGAGTAAGTAGCACTTATCCACATTTAAAATAATTCTGAATTGTTTTCAAGACCTCACTCAAGTAAGGTCTTTAATCATTAGCAAAGTAAACAAAGCATTAAATTGGAAAATGAATGGTCAACATAAGGACAGTCTATTCAGTGATTCATCATTATCAGTCATTAGCTGGGTCTTAACATCTGCATTTCACAGAAGTCATCCTGCTGGCTGGGGGTCGGATTCAGTTTTCCAATCTTCTGCTTCCTATGCTTTTATCTTTTACCCAAAGATGCTCAAAGAAAGGGATGAGACAGCATAGAATTAAAAAGGTAAAATAAATACAAGTATAGGCAAGGGAAATAGAACTGCTGCATAAGATTGGAAATTTTGACTCTGGTTTAGAAATGGCTGTTTAATTTCTACGTTTACAGCTTTGTTTTCTCCCTAATTGAAAGTAATAGAACAGAATACAGTATCACATGCTAAATAAATCAGCATGTACTTCTCTTTGGGACTTTTACTATTTCTTTACCTTTGAATTAAAAATAATTTCATTTTAAGATATTTGAGGTCATTGTAAATCATTTGTTATGATGTAATGTTGCCACTACTTGTGGAAAAGTAATTTTAAGTGAATTAAAAAAAAACATTTTAACAACATATGAATTTGGATTTAAGCAGATAAAATTTATTTTTGATTTTAGTGAAAATTGGGCTGAATTTACTGGAACTCACTGTGTTGGATATGTGCTAGGGTTTAGTGAAAAACATAGAAGTACTATTCAATTAAGTTTCTTATGAGCAACACCACTTATTCCACTAGAAGACTTGATTTCTTACACAGATGTATAGGTAGTAAAACACATCTATGCAGTAGAACATATATCAAAATAGTATGTGCTAGAGTCCCAGAATGGAAAGAACTGGAAATATATGAATAATGCTATTCTTCTGATAAATGTCATATGCTCCCTATGGAGGTAGTGCTGCACATAAATGAAAAACAAATGTTTCACTCTCCATTCTAGCATTCTTGTGCTCCAGTGCCCAGGGATAAAAGCAATTATTTTCTAAATCATTTCTCAACTAATGTTGAAATATTATTTCTTTTATTACACAGAGAAAAATGAACTCAAGTCCAAAGAAAGAGAGAATTAATTATCTTGTTATTTAAGTAACTTTACACCTACTTTTTCACTTACTTATTTCATTTACTTTTTCTTTTGATAAAGAACATTGAATAATTCAGAGCATATTAGAAATCAAAAATATGAGACAATAAGCACTACTATCTTTTTGAAGTAGCTCTATACTGCTAAAAACTGACATCAAGAAAAGATGACTAAAAATGGCTGCAATTTAAACATCTATATAATTTTTTAAATTGGCTATTTTGTTATTAAAAATAAAGGCAATTAAGTGAGTTAATTAAATAATTTGTTCTATTTGGAGTGGCCACAGGGAATAATGATATTATTCTAAACAGCATCCTGTATCAGTAGGATTAGAATGACCTTATGATACTTATTCACCTTCTATGAGAAAAGGTACAAATTATCTCAGCATTTAACACTAACTTTGTCCTTACTGAAGGCCAGCTAGAGTTAAGAATTTTATACTTTCATTTAATTACCATAACTATCCTATAGATAAAATAAGTGCATCTAAAATTTAACAAATAAGAACATGGAGAATAAGACAGAATAACTACTTTATTTTGTATTGAGGTAACATAGCTTTTCAATACTGTTTAAGATTTTAAGTATAGGATCACATCTGTTCAGATGTATATTGACAAGCAATTTGAAAAAAATTCAAATTGAGACCAACTTAGAGAAGGTGGTCAATGTGGAAATATGATCACGAAGCAGGCAACTATAAATAATGCTGAAGTGATGGATAATTTGATTAATACTAGACTCCTCTCTTCTTAATCATGCATTAATCCACCCAGCCCATCTCTTGGTCACTATCTTAGGAACAATATTAAAGTGTCAAGGGGTAAATGAAACATTTTGCAAATTACATTGTCTATCATATGTCTCCACATTTACTTTAAATATCTATATTAGTATACATTAGAATATTCCCAATATATGTCAAAATTCCTTATGATATGCAATCCAAATAAATATCTAAGTTTTGATAAATCTGCATGAAATAAATGAAAAGATATTATAGCTTAACAACTATTTATTAGAGAGCTATTATTTGAAATTTTATGTACTCATCTCTTCCAAAATCAAGACATAGTCTTGGCTAAATTTAACCACTATGAGTATTAATTTCTGTATTTTGACAAGTTTGCACTGTATGAGTTTCAATAATGACTGATGTGCTGATTGTAGGAACAAATAGTTAAATGTTAAAGAATGGTGTTGAATGAAATTTCTCATTTCTATGTTTAATAAGATGAATATTCAGAGAACTTTATTAGGTTGCTCTAATAAAGAAAAAGCCTTGACTATATTTCTTATGTTTATCATGCTCAATATTTCAAAAATTCCCTTTGTAAGTTTATGTGATTGATTCATATATATAAACTTTCCTCATTACCAAATCAAAATTAAGGAAATGCAGACTTTGGTTTTAATCTAAACAATATAAAAAACACTTATCATAAATTAGCACAGTTTTTGTTAAATAGCAAAACAATATAAAATATAATTTATTTCCACTTTTTTCATAAGACATTTTAAAGTTGTAATCAGCACTAATTTTTTCTTTCCAATTCTCTTGGCCAGTCAGACCTCGTAACTCCCTAAAGTTTCATAAGGTTCTCTTGGCTCTACCTGCACTAATTTTTCATAGCCTAGAATTCTATATTCTGCTCTGGTAACTATTACTCCAAATTCTTCTGTTAAGTGAACTCATTTGCTTTTATGAAATTTTCCTTGTTTTATATGTTGATAAAACAAATTTTAACTTTATCCTAAGGCTCTTCCAGTCTACAATTGCAGCCTTCTTGTATCCTACAAGTTTTTTAAATCTCCAAATATAAGTGCCATTTATTTCTTGACATGGTGGATAATTGTCAACACATTTCATCTGCTAAATTAGTAATTATAATATTTTCTTATCTCCTTTTGTTCGCTACTTGCAATGACTTCCTTTGGATTTTATAGCAAAAAGTACCTTTCATATTTGGCTGTTTCTTTTCATAATTCTAGGTATATTTTTCAGAAGGGGTCACCATTTTTCTCTTGTGACAGTATCCTAAGTGATCTTCCTGTTACCAGTCTAAAACTTTTAGCTTCCTTGTTACCTTATCAGAAGTTTCATCTTCATGAATATAATTTTGTTACATCACTAGGAAAGCAATAAATCTCACTGAGAATGTACATAAAAATACTCTCTGAAATTAAAAAAAAAAAATTGAAAACCCCTGCCAGATTTTAGTTATTTTTTTTTTTGTTAAACTGTCATTTTTGTCAAATGCACTTGTATGGAGCAATATATTGGAGATGGAATTTACTTGGCTTCCTAAATTAATATAATTCATAAAATAGTTGTAAGTTAAAAAAAAACTGACAGATATGTTAATAAATTCATGGTACAGTAACAAAAGACATGATGATACAGCCTTATAATGATTGCATTCATTGATAAAAGTACTATGTTGCCAAGTAGGTAAACAGGCTAATGGCTAACAGAATGACTCTGACCATTACTAATAAGTAAGCAAAACATGTGGCTAAAGAGCAGTAACATTGAATTTTTATAAAGTAAGACACATGTCAGTGACTGTTAACAAGGAACTTCTTAAAGGGAAGAATGTATGTGATTTATATTATCAGTATTCAGCACTTGATTTTGCATATAATAGAAACTCAAATACATTTTTTTATTTTATAACAGTTTATTTTTACTCAAATACATTTAAAAAATGTAGAAATGAACTCAGTGAGACATCTGGGTGCCGATTCAAGGAAAAGGAGACTTACATGGGGGGAAAAATCTAACATAAAATTAATCCAGAAGGAATTAAGCCAAATTGGTAACAGTGATACGTCTCCTTTAGTATGGGGTTATTAGTAACCCCACTTCTTCATGCATATTCTTCATTTTTCACTCTTACAATATGTGCAAGATATATTTATATTTTAAGGGCTACAAGAATTCCAGAGAGATTTAAAATGTTTAAATGATTTTCCAAAGTTCATTTGATGAAAACACTTCCAATATCACAAATGTATTATTCTGGACATGGCATTTTGAATAGAAATACACCTTTAAAACCATTCCCTTTTATAACACCCACTGACGTGCTGTTTCACTGATCAGTGAACCTCAGTCCCCTTCAACAGCAGTCTTTTCCTATGTTGGGTTTCCTAGCCCTTGTGGTCTTCTAGCACCCTCTACCTGCCCCATGTATAGATACTCAGTTAAGGAATTGACAGTTTTGTGGTAACGCTTCACATGCGTAGACAGTTTGCTCTCCTTCCTGACTGGATATTATGCTGTATACCCAGTTAACAATGTTTGTGGGGTTTCCCTCTATTTTTTCCATTTTCTATATCCGTGACCACAGAGCTCCTTGAAGGCAGCTAGTGCGATATTCTAATTGTTAACTTGGGGCCCTGATTTTCTTCCTGGTACAAACCAGGAACTCATGAAATGATTGAAAAGGAAAGTTGGAAGAGAGGTACAAAAAGACAAGATAGATTATTAAAAAAAATGAATATCATAGAAATCTTCACATTTGTTAATATTATGAAGATTATAGAACTAAACTGGTAAATAGCAAGGAAATGTTAATTCTACAACTAGCAGATAATACACACAAAGCAGAATCTTCTCCAAAACTTATGAGTAGTACAGATATAAAATGAAGTGGGTCTTGAGGTACTTGGAGGTGTGGGCAACCAAAGACCTTATTTCAAAAAGGTCTTTTTCATTAAAAAAACTTGGCGAAAAAAAAAAAAAAACAGAGGAAAGAGACAACTTGTGGATATCCCATTTAATTTTTTTTCATAATATTCTTATACTTATTCCTCTCAAATATAGTCTTTCCATAGAATGATCTGACAACCAAAACATCAAATTCATTAGGAAAATTTGAAATGTTTGAATCTTGTGAGATGCACATTGACTCATAATGTATTGATACTTACTTAAAAAATGCTTCTACTAAAAACACTAAGGTACTTTCTCTGACACATAGTCTATACACTGACTTTACCTTGATTTTTCTTATCTGAAATACTACTATAAAAGATGCTATAATCAGAGAGAAATTTGACAAGCATGATATGGCTTTAAACTTTTTCACTCCACATCTAAATGACTAGACAGGTAATTTAAACACACAGGTTTCCTGTTCACTTTTCCACAGTGTCACAGATTGTGAAATAAAACAAGTATGGGAAAGTAAAAATGTTTTTATTTCTTCATTAGAAATGAACACAAGGAAATTTAATCTCAATTCTTGACTCAGAAAATGACTGGTTTATTTTCTATAGTCAAAAGACTATAGAAGTTCAGTTTATCTGAACTATATGAGAAAATAACAATTATCAGAACTGAAACCAGAATAGGCTTATTATGCACTTATTAATTTAAAATGTATAAATATATACATATTATGTATATATTTGTATAAATATGTATACAATATATACATATATAAAAATGTATAAATATATACATATTTCATATGTGTTTATATAGTGCTTTAATAGAAGATATTGAGTCAAAAGCTATGTCTCTTTTAATATAAAAAAACAGAATAGTCTCCAAATTTGCAATTATATTTATATTTTCAAGAATCATAAAATAAGTATATGGAACTAATTAAATTTTACCAAATTTTGGGAACAGTTTATAATACATATGTATGCTCTAGACCAGGACATATAATCTATATTTTAACATAAATAATTAAATAACTTCACAAACGTGTGTTTATGAAAACTCCTAGATTTATGAATTCCAAAATTGCATTGCTGACCAGACCTATTTAAATATATGTAAATAAAACAGGATTCAAGTAAATATTGAGTTTACAAATATAATTAATCCAAATGAACTAAATCTTTTTTGTGTTTATATTTTTTAACCTTAAAAACCTAAAAATAAAATTTTAAAATTTAACTAAAGACATACAACTAAAGATCCTTATATTCTATCTTTCAGATGCCAAACAACAACATCCTTATTTGAGGCCACAACATTTTAAAGAAAAGATATTCTGTGACACTTTTGGCCTTCTCAGGTTCCACACCAGCAGTTTTCAATCTCTCTCTCTCTCTTTTTTTTACTAGAAAAGTAGAGATTCCCTCATAAGCAAAAAACATGCATATGAACATATTTAGATTTTGAGATTTAGACAAATCACAAAAAATTTTTAGACAGTAGTAAAGAACTAAATAGTGTGCAATGCAACAATTATCAGTGGCATATTAGTAATGACTTCTCAGAACAAACAATGGGATGTCACTGGTTATGGAAAATTGACAGCATGCTGTAATTCCAATCAAAAATAGTATATTCAATATAAGGGAGGCTAATGTCATTAATCTATTTTTAAATCTCTACATTATCAGGTATGCATGCACTAGAAATACTTATGCACCGATACTAGAAATGCTCTAATATCATTACATACTTGACAGCTGATTTGAACACACCACTGATATTGGAAACAGATGACTTTAAAAATAAAATTTACAAGAATGTGAGTGTTTTGGATTCTTGGAAAATAGTCAGATAACAATATAAGGCAAGCTCAAGAATTTATTGCAACTTAAAAATAAAGTTGCAATCCAATTCACAGAATACTTTTTGAACTATTAAGTTTGGCATAGTTTCTTAATAGTTATGTCAATGTAAAAATAGGGAAACATGCTTGAAAACATTTCAAGGCCATAAAAGAAATCTAAGATGCTCATGGATCAGTGAACCTGTTGCTATTTATTTCTTTTCAGAATGATTGGTAACATATAGCATTTGATGAAAGGCAGCCACACTTCATAACTCATTTCTCACTAAAAAATAAAGTCTCCCAATGGATACATATTGGAAACAATTGTTATTTGTAAAATCACTAAGAGCTAGTCTCTTGAATTATGGGATATACAGCACATGCATTTTTTTGTAGATGTTTTTGAAATATACAGAATTTCTCTTAGCCATAATTTTAACATTATACAATAAGTTACCTACTGTATAATTTATTATAGAGTACATTGCTGTACTTCCTTCTGGATTCTCTTCCTCCCTCAAAAGTTAATTACTAAAATCTACTTGATTATCTTTTTTTGCTTATAAGATGTTGCCATATCTGACTTCAATAGTCTTAAAAGTCTTATCAACCCACCACTCAAATACCTTCAGTAGCTCTTCACTTTCAAAAATAATTTCCATTTCTGGTTTTCCATCTTACTTGTTAAACCTTATTAAGTCATATACTTCTGTGAGAGGCACTCTATTCAAATGAGGTTACTCTTTTTATCTGCTTAACCCATACTTTGAGTCATTACCAAGTGTTTACCTTCCTATCTTTCCCCCAGGAATGGCTTTGCACTCATAATTCTTGACCAATGATTTTCCATTCTTTTAAGGCCCAACTTAAGTTCCCTGTCCCTTTCATCTTTTCTGATTTTAGTATCTTTTATTTATCTTCCACATCTCTGAATAAGTACATATATAGTCTATTCTATATATAGCTTGGCAAAATGTTTACCCTCTTATACATGTAACAAAATTTACCTGATCTTTTAAGTAACTCACATCAGGTGATGTTTTAAAGTATTTTAGAGGCCCTTCACAAATCCTTGATTGACTGACAGAGCAGAAGTTGAGATTACTAGGTAACCAAAGCAAGAAAACTATTGGTAAGTAATCACTTTTTGATTATCCGAGACTTAATTATAAAAGTAGTATATGAATTTTAATTATTTTTTTTTAAACACAGGAACCATTACTATTTTTAATAAAAGAAAACAACAGGTGCAAAGCACTCTAGTGGATATTAGTTTGGTCACAATGATGTGGGAAGGTAAAATATTGGAGACATTTTTTTGATAGTGGTGAGTAATTTGTCACACTGTGATAAAGAAAAGACTAGTGGGCCCTAGAATAAAACACCCATGTAAGCCCACACTCTAAGGTGTGTACTATCTACACTCTAGTGGACAAAGAATAAAACACTTATTTTTAGATAGGTCCTCACCTCATACCAACAGATAAGCCTGCCACTTTTGTCTATATTATGAGTGAACATAAATATATTTCAACACCTTCTGTAAATAAAAGATACCCTATTTGGACATTGACACACATACTTTTTCTTTACTGACTCACTTACAATAAAGCAGATGCTTATAAAGCATAACTGGCAATGGTTTCCTAATTTAACAACAAAGGAGGAAAAATACACCCATTAAAAACAAACATGGGGCGGGCCCTCCCTGATGGCGCAGCGGGTTAAAGCACAGCACTGAGAATCTAAAGCCGCTTCCGCATAAGTTCAATTCCCGCCTGCCCCGGAGGTGACCACATGGCGTGGCAGACCTCTCCTGACCCGCCCGCTGCTCCCCTCAGCAGTGTACTTCGTCGATCTGCCTGTTCTGCTCCCCACTCTGTCTCTGGTGAATCCTCTCACCCTCCGCATTTCTGGCCTGTACCCCAGTTCTGTATGAATAAATAAATAAATCTTTAAAAAAAAAAACAAAAAAACAAACATGGGGCTAAAATACATGGCATTCACACTTGGACTTTTTAAGGGGAAATGTACATGTAAACACAAACATTTGCCCAATGCTGCTTTTTTTTTTTTTTTTTTTAGAACCGTAGCAAATCTGATTACAATGGTATTATTAGTTGTATAAAACACATGGGAGAGGCAGGGGCAGGATCTAGGGGTTAGCAACTCTGAAGAGTTTAGCATTGGAAGATGGAGGACATGCAGTGCCATTCAATCAGGAAAACAGATTTGGCAGGCAACAGTTGTAGCTGTTCCAACTTCCCTTTCCCAGCAGGTGTTGCTATGGCACAAGAATAGTCTCTGAGGGATTCAATAGAACACAAAGTGTAAGATCAAAGAACAAAATAGAAATCATTCTCTGAGAAGCATTCACATTTTTCCTGCTACAAAGCTACAAGGCCGTGCAAATAAACACAGGTTCTTTTCTTGCTGCCTCATAAATAGATAAGTGATGGAGACCATAGGCTAAGGTGATTTTAGGAGCATTTGGTTAAGTTTAGTTTTCAGGTATCTTACTATATTATGACCTTCATATAATTTGGTTTTTAACTTGAGCTTTTAATAAAAGATTTTCTAGAATCATTACAGTATGTCTATGCTTGGGAAGTGATTAAAAAACATAACACATTTTTTCTGTTTCAACTTTCCTTTCTTCAATTATTCCATGTGTTTGTCATACAGTAAAATATCCAAACAAATGCTGATAACTGATCAAGCTGACATGTAGAAAAGAAAATTAATAATTAAATTTAAAAAACAGGAGCAGAGTAATTGTGCTTGCTAATGACTCACTTTAAATTTTTGGCAAGCTAGGAATCTGGACTTGACAGAGAATGCTGGAAAGTAGATGGACTGCAAAAGAAATACTGGCTTTTTTCAACAATAAAAAGGGAGGTATTATAAAAGTCAAAACTTCAAATAAATGATGGTATTACTCAACGACCACAGCATGGCTAAGTCATTTGATGAAGAAATAATCTGTAACTCTTTGCTGGGAAATAGGAGGACCTATTTTTTAACTGTCTACGGTTAATCAGATTCTATTTAATTTTTGTTCTTATTTTTTAATATGCAGAGTAATCCTGAAAAACTATAGTTATTTGGATATAAGCAATAATGATACATATACGTGTAAAGGTATGGATCTGTACCTTTCAAACATATAGGTGCTTTACACTAGTGTTACTTCAATAAGCATAATAAAAAAATCAAAACTGCGGTCTAAATAATATATCAAACAAACTAAATATAACAGGAGAATACGGTGGTTTAAAGGCTTAGAAACCTTCAAGTACTTGCATATTTTGTATTCCATGATATATTTGTGTACCAGTCTACTCATCCTTAAAAATGGTTTTATATATATATTTTTAAAGATTTATTTACTTATGTATACCGAACTGGCGTACAGGCCAGAGGTGCAGAGCACTGAGAGGATTCACCAGAGACAGAGTTGTGAGCAGAACAGGCCAACTGATGAAGTACACTGCGGAGGGCAGCAGCAGGCGGGTCAGGAGAGGTCTGCCACACCATGTGGGTCACCTCCGGGGCTGGGGATCAAACTTATGCAGAAGTAGCTTTAGCTTCTCAGTGCTGTGTTTTAGCCTGTTGCACCACTAGGGAGGGCCGAAAAATGGCTCCATATTTTATTCAAATACATTCATTTATGTGGAAAAATGCACCATCCCTTAAAATTAATAGTTATCATTCTGGATGTAAAAAAAAAAAAAGTCTCCATATCTTAACTCTGAGCTCTATGCTGGAGGTATTATCAATTCTTGTTAATAGATGTTTTAATCTCACAATCAGCAAATATTCTTTTTTTTCTTAAAGATTTTATGCATACAGGCCAGAGAAGCGGGATGGTGAGAAGATTCAACAGAGACAGAGTAGGGAACAGAACAGGCAGTTGGACGAAGTACACTGCTGAGTGGTGCAGAGGGTGGGTCAGGAAAGGTCTGCCCAGCCATGTGGGTTGGGTCACCTCTAGGGTGGGGATCAAGCTTGCACTGAAGCGGCTGTGGCTAGCTAGCAGTGCTGCGCTCTAATCCATTGTGCCACCAAGCATATATTCTTAAAACAGGGGCAAGAGAAATAAATTATATCATTTGCTATCTTCAAATACTATAATACGTACTATGGAAACAAACAGGGATACTTTTTATTAGGTAATAATTGCTCTTAATTACTTTTTAAATAAGAAAGCTCTTTTTATAGACATGATATGTTTGAAAGAGTTGTTTAAGATTAGAAATTTGACTTGGCCTCAGGCTGATAAAAAGAACTTAAGGATAAAATGGTACAATGCACATTAGAGTGTCCTGTGAACTGCAAAGTACTATGAGTTGTGTAATATACTTGTAAAGAGCAAGGCTAGGTCTGGTTGCCTAGATTTATATCCTAGGTCGCAATCCACTAGCTGTGTGACCTTGAGAAAGCATCTAACATGCCTCCCAGCTTACACTTAGAGAGCATAATTGTATCTATTTCACTTTTTTTTTGTTTTCAAGGATTAAACAATATAATTGACATAAAATCTTGGGCACCAGATTTATTGTAAATACTTAATACAGAGCATCAGTCTCCTTTATTGTGTGATATCAATGAATATATTTTGTTGTTATCCAAATACTTCCAAATTAAGGGAAGGGAAATGACCTTATTTTGTTCATAGCTATGATGTTTCAAGTAGTGAGCATGAGTACTCATAGGGTCAAATATTTTATAAGTTATGTAAGCTATCTCAATATAAACAAAAATGTATAGTATATACAATGATATATTTGTGTGTATAAATTAGATAATTGCCATCAGAAATACTTATGCATTTCAGATGAAGACATTAGTTGAAATAAATAACATTTTGGAAAACTCAGAATATTATATTTTCAATCTGAATAGTCAGAGGCATCCCAAGTGCCATCCAAGGAAAGAAGGTTGCATTTGTTTGCTATTAGGCATAATCATATGAACTATATGTTGGTTATTACCATAACATGTCACATAATACTAACATCCCAGCTCTCATTCTATTTCTACAAAGTAATGAGGCTTGGACATTCCTAAATACATTTGTTCCTCCTTTATGAGGGTGACAAAATATCAGCACGTTCCATTTTCACAAAGGTCAGGGGGTTGCCATGAAAACCAGGACTGGTAAGTAAAAAGGAGCTGTCTGATTAAGCTAATTATGTGATTGCTTTCCTGTGGATAAAATAATAATAAATTAAAAGGTGGATAAGCTCTAAATTATATATCAAATATGTTTTACATGAGCATAGCAAAATAAAGATGCTTTAAAGCAATCCACAATTCATTTTTACTTTCTAGTGCAACTGTTGCTCACAGTGGTAAGCTCTTCAATGCAGAATGGCCAGAAAAATCAATTTACTTTTATAATAAAAAGAGCATTTGTCTCCTTGTAAGACCCATGTGACCCTCGCAGACCTCTGTTAATAACAGTCTGGACAATGCTTGTGGTTTACAAATTCTCTAATTTTACTACCGATTGTGTACTGCTGACATGACTCATCCTGGGGAAATAGACACTGCCCATTTTAATAAACATTTCGACATAAAAATGAGTTCTTTCATGCCTTATGAAAAGTAAACTAAAACAGTGAGCACAATGTTCCATCAACATGCCAGGCCTACATGTTCTTTAGAGTTAGTAAGGTTGAATTAACAGATTCCTTAATAGATACCTAAATGGTCAATTAAAAAATAGACATTATATATGAATATTCTACCACTACATGATTGCATTTTATGATACATTCTGCCAGTCTGTAGTATAGAATACAATAAAAATATAGGACTAATTGTTAAACCACATAAAAACTCAAATAATGTTATTGATTTAAATGATATATGACTCACTCTGAGCTAAAAGTAGCGGTTAGCATTTTATTAAAATGATTTAACATAGCATTTTATTCCTAAGCAAGGATATTTCTGTTTAAATATTGGCTCAATATATTCTTTCTAGAATTATATTATTGAAACAGACTTGGTCAAAGTAGACTATTTGTGCTCCATTTACAGTGCACTGTAGTTCATACTTCATGCCACTTAGAAACAGAAACTTGAGTGGCCTGTCATTTTATTTCTACTTCACATATTTAAACTACTAGTATATTTCATATTGTGAAGAGAAACTATTGTTTTTTAATACAATGATAGGCTACTTGTTTCACATCTTTTTTTATCTGGGTATAGAATATTCTTAAAATTTGGAAAATTCTGAATGATTTCCCAGTTATGTGCTTGAGAGGAGTCTGCTGTGCTCAACTCTTCATTCCCCTGCAAATCACTGTCATATCCTCTTTCCTAAAGCTTTCCGTCTTTATCCTAAGTTGTCTCCAAGGCTCTCAACTAATGGGTCCCAGGCTCCAATTCCTTAGCCAAAGAGGTAAGAAGACAGATACAATGTGATTTAAGGTTTCTTAATGGATTCACTCATCAAAAATATATTCTTCACAGGACATCTCTGGACTCTGAAATCTTATCATTTGAGTACATTCCATAAAGAAGGCATGTTTTATATAAAATAACCTTGTTCTGATGCCAGATTTGACCTATGTTCGATTCTTACTTCACCACTTACTAAAGATGAGGCCTACCCAAACTACTTATGTTTTCTGAAGGTCAAGTTTTACTTCTGTAAAATGGGTATAATCACAATACCTACATTAAATGACATCTGAGGATTCAATGAAGAAGGTCTCAATACCAATTTTATTTCAGCTGCTAAGATATAATAAATGCTCTAAACATCTCAATCTTTTTTTGATAGAGAAATTCTGTATAGTATGGTCTAGAACTTATTTTTGAATACTTCAGATATGGCATTGCTTTGTTTCTTAAAGTGGTTATGGCTAGGCATGCATGTTCACTAAACTACATAATTAAAATTTATGCATCTTTGTGTCTTTGTTGTACTACTTTAATTTAAAAAAATCACCGAAGAAATGTTATCTGCATTTGTATGCTATGTTTTAATGCATATCTTAAAGTTACTATCAATACTTAAGATATACAGTGCATATATGGTTAAGTAGAATTTCAAAGACCTAAACCCTGGATCCATTCTGCTCAGGAAGCTACAACAAGAAAAAAATATCCGTATATGAAGCTGCACTAGAAGGTTTTTAAAGTAGCTGATGTGGAAATTGATCTTGCTCGGTGAAATAGTATTCAAGCTGTTTGTCTCAGTTAAGCTAATCTAAGTTGTTGAATGGCTATGAGGTTGGCAAACCGGGTCTAAAAATTTACCAGTTTACCGGTTTTACCAGTTGGGCCCTCAAAGTGGGGAGGCTACTTTGTGACATCAGCCATAGAGGATGTGGTCACATTCTCATGATTCAATAAGAATGTTATCAGAATTGCTTTTAGGATATGTTAGCAGCTGCTTATAGTGCAACTTTGATACAAAAACCTTGCTTAACTAACAAAATTAGGTAAATATCAGAACCACCTCAGATTACGTAAAGGACAATATATCCATTCAATGAAGGTGATATTTTATAGTATGTTCTAAGCCCTTATTCTATATTTGGAGCGGTATTATTCATTTGAATCAGGATGTAGAGACAGAAAGTGACAAGTTTATGGGCCCTATTTTTGTCTCTAGAAAATGAATGGTACTAAATAATACCATTTTCTTCCTTAGTATTAAAAAATATATCTATAGGTATCTACCCAAAAGACACAAAAACACTGATTGAAAAAGATACTTGTACCCCCATGTTTATTGCTGCTTTATTTACAATTGGGAAAACATGGAAGCAGCCCAAATGCCCCAAAGTAGATGACTGGATAAAAAAGATGTGGTGCACATATACAATGGAATATTACTCAGCAACCAAAAAGAGAAACACATGTCTTTTGCAGCAACTTGGATGGAGCTGGAAAAGATCATGCTTAGGAGATAAGCCAGAAAGAGAAAGAAAAATACCGGATGGTTTCACTCAAAGCAGGAGTATAATGGACCAGGCGAGAAAATAACAAAAATAATGAACAACCATATACCAGAGACATTTTGTGGGGGTGGAGTGGGGAATGGGATCAAAAACGGGGGTGGGGGGGAAAGGAGGGAAATGCACGGGACTATGGTGGTGGCACACGGGTGATTTGGTGATGGGAAACCCGTGGGGATTACAATCGAGATAGAAAAAAAAAAGTGCAAAATGATGTAATATATATATATATATATATATATATCTATACCTATAATTGTGATGTTTATAATTTTTTAAAACTTTTTACAAAATATATATTTAGGGACATTTAATTTTTGTTTACAAAAATACAGAATTCTAATTATCCTCAAAGTGTGCCCTCAAAATTTTCAATTTTAATGATTTTTCTAAATTTACTTAATCTGTTTCTAGTTCTCACTGATATTCCACAATAAAGGATCAATATTTAAGTTTACAGAAATTAACAGGGTCTTTTTAATATTAGAATGTATTTACTTTTAAACTGATTCAGGAATAGAGAGAGGGGTTTACATTAATTTCTTTCTTGGAAATCTTAAAAGGAATAATTTTTATTTAAGAAACTCCAAAGTGTAAAATAAAACCTGGAAACTACAAATTAAAGTCAGTGTAATAGTATTCTATCTGATATCATAAAATGTAGGATTCTAGGTTTTTCTGCTTCCATAGAGTAAAACCGTCATGAAACTACCAGTCTAGGGATTGATTCTCCAGGCTACTTCTATTTTTCTGTTCCTGACAATGTTAGATTGGTAATCTCTTCTAAAAAACATCAAATTCTGAAATATTGTAATTACAGAAGTACTGCATATAATACCACTTCTAACATCACTATTTTCCTTTGTAGTCAAAAGATCTAAAATAAGTCCTGATAATTAAACTCTAAATAACATACCTAATTTAATTTCATTCTTAATTTTAAGTTTGATGGAGACATTTATTCTTCATCACTTAATGAATATATTTGTCAGAAGTCTTTCTTTGACTAGTAAATTATTGTTAGTTATAATTTTAAATGCAAATTATGAAGCTAAGAATTTTTAGTAGTCATTAGATTAGAACAGATCCGATATATTAAGTTATTTAAAATCCAATAGGTACTGTATCCCTTTATGTATAGTTATAAATGGTATTCAGAACACAGTGAGCAGATATTAAGTAGTTCTTTCCCCACTTTCATGACAATCTGAAGACTCTCTTATGGTCCTTTCCCCGACCCATCCATCCCCCATTCTTTTTCCTCAAACACTTTCTTAAGAAAAATTCAGTTATAATGGGTAGAGAAGAAAACCAAAGATGAAAGAGGTCAGCTGACATTCAGATAATATTCATGAGCAATTCTCAAGTTTTTTCTATTAGCAAAGACTGCTGTATATTTTTCTCTATCACTTGATAATTTTCCGTTTGCCTTCCTGATCATTAGCTATTTATATTAATTGTGTACCAGTTATACACTATCAAAAACTTCCATTGCACAGCTGTGAATGCTTGTTAACTAGCATAATTATGAAACAAGTCAGGTACATAGTTAAAACAAAAATTCTAAACTAATTTTCACAATGTCATATCTGTATATCAATGCTTCTGAAGCTAGCCCTGATTTAATCCTCTTAATATAGTTCTATTTTGTTACAAAAAATGCTTATGTGCTCTAAATTGGAAGAAAATATCAGCAAAATTGTAGTGAGTTTTCTGTATTTTTGTCCACCGAGTGTCTCACCATGGAATTTCATAGAACACCAGTCTCAATTATATTTCCTAGTCATGCGTTGATTCTGAGTATAAAACTGCAACTTTATCAGATCATGAAAAGAAATGCATGCAAGCTAATGAATACCCAAGAACTTTACTTTGGGAACCAGTAGAGGCAATAGAATATTTTTGAGCAAGCCTTCTGAAAACTAAAAATCTATTACAGCAATTATTTTCATGCAAATAAGTAACCAAGTAATAATAGTTGAAAGGTTGATTTTAGCTGTTGTCAAAATTCACATGAATTTTCCAATCAGTAAGTATAAGATTTTCACTTTATAGTGAACTGTACCAATTAAAAATACTTAATTTAAATGATAAATTTACAAAAAGTGCTATATGCTACTTATGGTTATCTGTAGTCTAGCAATATAAAATATAGCTTTGGCAGTAAAAATAATGAAATTAAAATAAACCAATGTAACATGCTTATATTGTCAAGTAATATTGATCCTACAGAAAACACAATGTGATTTTGAGACTTTCTTTAACCTGTATGTTCTGTGAGTTGTACCTTTTTTCACGATCACTGACAAAATTCTACCTACATCAAGCTTGAATTGAAATGTAATTTTTCTGTGAAACTTTCTGTAACCACATTGACAAAAGCATTCACAATCCCTATGTAAGTCTCATTAAACATTAAGTATAACATTCAACCTAATATATATTTTGTCTAATTTCTAATCCATCTGTCTGGTTCATTTTAAGGACAAAGCCCTTTGACTGTCACTATGTGGATAAAATCCAGCAAAGGGCAATGACACAGTTAAAGAAATATGTATTCAAAACAAATTTTAAATTGACAAAAAATATTCAACAAATCAGAATGAAAAATGTGTCTCATGTTGAATTTGTAAAAAAAAAATATTTATTTATACATACAGAACTGGGGTGCAGGCCAGAGGTGCAGGGGTGATGATAAGATTCAACAGAGAAAGAGTGGGGAGCAGAAGAGGCAGATCAATGAAGTACTCTGCTGAGGGGAGCAGTGGGCTGGTCAGGAAAGGTCTACTTTCCTGGGGCTGGGGATTGAACTCACACTGAAGAGGTTCAGGCCAGCTTGCAGTGCTGTGTCATAAACCCCTTGAGCCACCAGGGAGGAGCCCCTAATATTAAATTTATATGAAAATGATAAGTAACCTATTACCATAAATATCATAATTGTTTGTTATGCCAAATGTATGAGGTAAACTCCAAAATTCATGAAGCTTCTCTAAAAATACATGTAGCCTTTTTTAAAAATCAACTAATTTTCTTATATATTAGTAATTTTGTAAACTATGATTTTTCCTTCCTTGGGTAATTTATATTTAAATTTTTAAAATCCTCAAAAATATATTTAGAAATGTAATTCTGTCATTTTAATCAATTTTCTTCTTATAGTACTGGGCAGAAATGTATTGCCTCTTCTTCACCTAATCAAGTTTCAAATCACACTATAAAAACATATAAAAAATTTAGGATTCAAGTTTGATTTTCTATGCAAAACTAAAGGCTCAGAAATGTTTAGAAAATATGAAAATATTGCCCTAAAAAGATTATATTTAACATAAAAAATGTTTGACATGAAAGAAAATCACTGCCTACTTGGTCAAGTTAAGTACACTAAAATAATAAAAAAAAAAAGTAGCTAACAAACTCAGAGTATTAGAGGCCTCTATATTTATCATGTCTTAATAGAAGATTCCTTCTTATCTTCAACTCCCAATTTGTGGGAATTTCCTCTGTATATTATATGGAATATAGTCCAAGATTTCTCTTCATGCTATAGCTTATTCATTCTTACTGTTCAAACTCTATAGCCAGGAATATTGCATTATTTCTTCAAACAGAACCATTTAAGTATAGCCTTTTACTATGTGGGGATAAAGATCATTTTTATTGATGTCATTGCTATCAATTGAATCACACCACCTCATATCTACTGATCTTTATACTGTAGTCTGGTATTCTATTTGACTGTAAGCACAATGGAAATCAATGCCAGTTTCATCATGAAGACATAATATGTATTTCTACTTTGTGAATTGTTTTTTTGGCTAAAACCTTCTCCAGAGTTATTTAGCAAAATAAAACCTCCTCTACAGGGCAGCCAGATAAGAATGCCACCTGTGCAGCCTTGATTAGGATGGCCTTGCACATGGCTTAAAATTCTGGTCTTACCCCTCTCTGGTGGCGCAGTGGGTTAAAGCACAGCACTAAGAAGCTTAAGACAATTGTGCATGAGTTCGATCCCTGCCTGCCCTGGAGGAGATCCACATGGCGTGGCAGACCTCTCCTGACCCCGCCCACTGCTCCCCTCAGCAGTGTACTTCGTCCATCTGCCTGTTCTGCTCCCCACTCTGTCTCTGGTGAATACTCCCACCCTCCGCATCTCTGGCCTGTACCCCAGTTCTGTATGAATAAATAAATCTTTAAAAAAAAAACATCTTGAAATTCTTGTGAATTCTGAACAAGGGAAACACATTTTTGTTTTCAGAGGACATCAGAGACCATGGTACCACCCCTGCCCATAGGAGTGATACATATTAAACCATCGTATAAATTGGTCTTTGGGTTAAAATTTTCTTAAAGTCAATACAGAATTGTAAGACAGCAGGAAGAGAAACACCAAGTGTCTACATTAAAGAAGCAATGTGAGGAAACAGAACCAAAAAGGAAAGCTATACGTATAAATTACATCCTATATTTATTTAAGGATTATTTATTGAACATTTATTATAGAGCATGTATTGTTCTAGAAACCGAGATTACAGCAAAGAACAATACACAACATAGACTTCATGAAATTTCTATTCTTGGGAGCAAATGTGTCTATGGTAGGTGGCAGAGAGCAAAAGGGAGTTTTTAGGAAGATAATTTAATATACCTCCTTTCTGTGGAATTGTTTACCTTTGTAACTGGGAACAATGATAACAATTAAGAACTGTGATTATTTCAATTATTATTACAATGTATTTATTGACTATTGTCTTTTTTTTCTCATAAGGTCTTGACATTTTCCCTTTTTGTATTTATGATGAATCAATAGCTGGCTATCCACTCTGTTCGTTACAATACATGGTTTTCAAAAGACAACATAACCTGCATATTTAAAAAGAGTGTAAATACTCATTTTGTGAGTGATGATAGAACACTTCTTTTTCCTTCTTCATTGTGTGCTCCCTCTTTTACCCAAATTTAATAATATATGAATTGGGTCCCCATCAAACCAGTTCATTTAGATAGGAACAATGATTATCTGGATCTGGGTTAATATTATTACTGGTTATAAATGAAGAACAAGCAAACAAAATCAGAAGAAAAAAAAAAGCCAAGGTTATTATACACGTAGACCAGTTTTATAAAATGGTCCCTTATTTAAAAGGACAAGTGTTCCTCAGTCTTACAAAGTTGTTCTTACTTTTACAGGAAACACCATGTGTGGATGTCACCTTGCACAGTGTCTATCACCTGGCACACGAAGCAGGCAATCGACAGAGCAGACTGGGTGAATGCATAACCAATTAATGAACGGTTAAGCACATCAACAATTTTCCATTAGATAGCCTAAAACTTCCCATACCTTAATGCTAGCACCAGTTTTCAAATATGAGTTAGGTAAACTAACCTATATTTTGCTAGAATGGACATCTGTCCAAATACAATTGCATCGACCTAACATCCTGTGACATTAATGGTAGCTGCTTCAAAATGGCACATCCCTTAGAAATAGTGCAGAATGTTGAAAAGTAAGCACAATTATTCAGACTGAAGTATGGATCTATGAGCCCACGTCCCATAAGGAGTAAAAATCAATCAGGTGTTCATCACAATTTGGAATCATGAGAAGACACAAAGTACAGATCAATATATTAATGTACAAGATCGAAATGCTGCCTGACTGAAAAGGAAAAGTCAACTATTAAAATGCCCTAAAAAGAGAGGATATTTTCAACACTTTCACTCTAGGATTATATAAAATTAAAATTCAACATAGTAACAAGTTGGCAAAATAAATAACGCTACTTTGAAGTTCTCCAGATGCATACTGTTTGCAATGCATAGAATCATAGTACTTTATTTTAAAATATTTTAAGAGTTAAGCAAATATGTCTTTCTACATTAAAACACCTGAAATTTTCCACATGTAGAGATGCACATTTAATCAGGCAGAAATTACTAGCATATTTTCCTGTTTAACATTAAAAGGAGTTTGATTGCAATTTATTTTTGTATTTAACTATCCTCATTGTGAAGAGATCCTACCATATGTTTGCTCAAAAAGTCACATATTTCAGTACATTTATCATTGGTTTTATTGTGGGTGGGAAACACATTTCCTATATATTTTATAATCTCTCAGCAGATTCTTTCGGGCTAAATAGTTTCTGTTTGCTTAAAATTTCAGAAAATTGTCCTAACTCTCAGATATCTGTCATTTAACTTTATTAATTAATATAATTAGGTTCAGAAGGGAGCTCAAATCTATTAATATTAACCTAGAGTCTATATTTTTCATAATCAATACTGTTGATTTTCTTTGTATTGTTTCTGTAAATACCCAACTCAATTTAAATCAAGAGAAGTAACGATGTATCTTAATGTGATATTACTGGACATTCAGAATATTAAGATTTTTGGTTTTAAACTTTTTCAAAGTAAGAAAGTTTTTAATGTTCTTTAGAACTACTGTGTTATCTAAATGTAATTATCTTAAATATGAACATCTTTTGCATCATAAATATACTTCTTACCTGTGCTGCTGGATATGTTAACATCAATACTGATATCAGATATTCCTCCTCCCTTCAGAGATGCTACGCATGTGTATGTCCCAAAATCCGTGAATTTTAAATCAATGATGTCCAAATTGGTCGTTCCTGGGGAGATGTCTGGATCAGTCTGTGTTATAACCATCCTCTCAGAACTTCTTAAGGGACGACCATTTTTAAACCAACTAAATGTTAGCTCCTCAGAAGGAACAGCTTCTACTTGGCAAGATATTTTCACCTCACGCCCGATCTGGATGTTGTCATCTTTGTGATAAGGATCTGGTGTGATCCAAAATCGTCCTTTTTTTAATGCTAAAACATAAAAATTCCATAGTTATTAGTATTACTTTTATAATTTTAAGAATTCATTCATTCCAAGTAATCATATTTGGTCTGCATTAAAATAAAATACATTTATGCTTCTTTGTTAGTTTCAAGTAATGTATACGTCAATAAACTTCTTATAAGTAACTGAGAAATACATAAAGATCCAAGTCACTATAGACTCTGAACACAGATTTTTATACATTGAGTAATATTTTCAGTAATATAAAAAAATATTTTCACTCTCTATATAATATGTAAAAATTGTTAGCACTGAATTCTGAAAATGATATAGCTTGTTTATATAAAATTCTAATCTATTAGAGTTAAAAGAAATCATTTGAACTGTATTGCTCAGTTCTCTACCTATGTCATACTGTAATTATAACATTATTTTAAAGATAAAATCCCTCAAATATTGCACACATTTCACATTAAAGGATATTCATTTAAGGCTGCATCTACATGCTGACCAGAACTCCTTTGGTAAGATAGAGTCAGTTTCTATCCAGGAAGCATTTGCTTTTTTTTTTTTTTTTTAATATTCATTTATTTATGCATATGGAACTGGGGTACAGACCAGAGGTCTAGGGGTGGTGAGACAATTCACCAGAGACAGAGTAGGGAGCAGAACAGGCAGATCAACAAAGCACACTGCTGAGAAGCGCAGTGGGCAAGACAGGAGAGGTCTGCCACGCCATGTGGGTCAGCTCCCTTGTCATGGATCGAACTCTCACTGCAGTGACTGCAGTCAGCTTGCAGTGCTGTGTCCTAACCTGTTACGCACAGGGGAGGGCCAGGAAGCATTTTCATATATATATATAAATAACTACAATTGAACAAGATTTTTTTTTTTTTCTCCAGAATATTTGGTCTGACTGCTCTAATCTACCACTGATAGATACTTCCAGTTGAAACTGTTTGCTGGCTGTCGAATACAGATGGCTAAAAGAACCCCTCAGCAGATGGCTTGGAAAACATGCTCTGTTTGTGTTCTAACAGCAGTGTTTTCTGGGTGTGAGGTCAGTGTTGCTCTCACAGGCTGGGTCGGTAGTGATGGCTACCAGAGGCTGTAGTGAAAGCATCTGTTGGCATCCAAAGGATTTGAGTTCTGCACTTTGAATGAATGATACCATGAAACTGGTATGAAAATGTTAGCTTGTTTTAAAGACAGTAGTTCATTTATACATATATTTTTCTCTTTATCAACATGTTACCCATTTATTTTTCCCATACCAGTACCACTCCTATATGATGAAATATAGCAAATACAAATAAACATGTTCAGAAAAAAATACTGATGATTTGCTTTTCCTATTCAACCTAAATATATGATAAGCAAAATGTACATCATTTTAGAGAAGTCATAGATATTAGAGGCTTCTAAATGCATTTTGAGTCAATGTACCAAATTGAACCTGATTAACCTCAAACCAGTAAAGGTCATATGAAACCATTACAATATGTAGAACCTTGTAGGAAAACTTTAAAGATTATTTTTTTTTCTATTTTATTTTGCTTTTACTTTTCTTTACTCATTAGTTGACAAATGTTTGTATCTGTTTTCTCATTTATATTTTAGTGAGAAGAAATAAATAGATATGTTAAATATTGCCTCTTTTTCTTTATCTTAAAGACATTTATAGGAACGTTTACTTTTGTTAGCACTATACAATTTAAATGAAAATTTCCTTTCATTTGGTAATAATTTCCTTATTATGCTTCTATAGGAAAATGATAAATTGAAATAAAAACCATAACAATTCAAAATTCTAATAGCTAACATATCTATATATTAATTTATTAAAATCTTCATATGATACATATTATGATATATTTCATCTCAAATTTATGTCTTGGTTGCCACAAGCAAACAACAAAATTCACACTGATAAATACAATACAATGCTATTTCAGGAATTACCACTAATATACTAGATAATATTGTATTCAGCTATGTTCTTTGCATAGTGACATATTTAAAACAATAATTGACTGAGAAAACAACAAACTCTTGAGACAAATTAGACTTAGACCACTAGACAATTCAAAAAACACTGATAAAAAGTCATGAAATCATGACTACCTAAAATTTTCTATATTATAATTTACAACTTTTTTATTCATGCAAAATAACTTTTCAATTCCAAAGTAGGGCCTACCGGGTGGCCTAAAGGTTAAGTCTCAGTGCCATCATCACTATAGCCTGAGTTCGACTCCCCAACAGGGAGCTAACCCTCATCTGGCCCTGCAGACTTCTCCTGTCTTGCCTGTAGCTCACCTTAGCAGTGTATTTCAATAAATCTACTTCCATTCCCCACTACCACACCCCTTCAGCCTACCCTCCAGTTGGTCTACACAAAAATAAATAAATAAATAAAATGTATTTAAGGAAAATATTAAAAATTATAAACCTGGCCCTCCCTGGTGGTGCAGTGGCTTAAAGCACAGCACTAAGAAGCTTAAGCCAATTCCGCTGAGTTCAATTCCCGCCTGCCAGGAGTTGACCACATGGCGTGGCAGACTTCTCCTGACCTGCCTGCTGCTCCCCTCAGCAGTGTACTTTGTCGGTCTGCCTGTTCTGCTCCCCACTCTGTCTCTGGTGAAGCCTCTCACTGCCCCTGAGCCTCTGGCCTGTATCCCAGTTCTGTATGCACAAGTAAATCTTTAAAAAAATTATAAACCTTATTGTCAATAAGGAAAAATATTAAAATTATAAATCTAATTGTCATTAAGTTCAAATATGATATATCTTTACTATTTGACTGAAAACAGTATAATTTATTTAAGAAATAGCTCACTGTCAAAAATATTTGTTGATCGCAGTAACAGACAATTCTACAAATTGGTCAAAGTCAATTACATTAATCTTCTAATGACACAGATTCTAAAGAAGGAAAACGGCACAAGTTTGTAAAGTGAATTAAAGTCAAGAAAATCAAAGTAGCATGGATTGCTTTACTCAAAGTCATTTTTTTGAGTTTGTGTTCTTTCATCCAAAAAAAAAAATCTGGTTTTGCATATAAAACAGAAAAGTTCTAAGGTGAAAAATGCTTATGTATGTTTGTGCATCTATCTATAATAACAAGGGCAGTTAAATTTATTTGATATCCTAACTTTCTTTGACTGCTGAGAAAATTAAGAGCATATCTCTGTAAACTAGATACAGGTGCATTAAGAACTTGAAAGTAAGATCAAATTTTTCATTTCTATGTGGCCCAATGTGGGCAATCTAATTTTTATGGGTCAAGTGCATCATTTATAAAAATAGGTGGTGATAGTATTAGGCTCCCTCTGAGACCCATTGTGAGAAATAGCTTATTAGCAGTAGTGTAGAGCTTTGAAAATATAAAGTGTTTAATATAGTTAATCAACTGGGAAGCAGGTTCCTTCGTTTATAATTAAACACTCTCTTTTTCAGTGAACAATTTATAGTAGTTCATGCAATGTTAATTTAAAGTCATTTCCTGCTACCAGTTAAGATTTCAAATGCTTAAAATCAATCTGATTAGTACCAGAGTATAACAGGATCCAATAGACATAACAAGACTCTCCAGAACTAAAGAAACTATGTAAGAAGAGAATAGAAATCCCTTTCCTCAAATGCAATTTTTTAGCCTGAATGTTGAAAATCCCCTAACACCAGCCTGAGAGAACATTAGATTTAGCTTAATGTATCATAAATTGTGATGGATGAACCTGAAAAGGTACTTGTTTAGACTGGCAATGCATGTAAAGCATTGGCATCAAGCTGATCCTCAGTTCTGGCTAATCAGTTTAGAAACATTGCGATATAGTACCATAGCTTTGCTACTCCTGTAATATTGTGAGGACTGAATGCAAACGTGACCCACATTTGCTTTGACAGGCTCCTCTGGAGGACATTCAAATTGCACTCTCCTAAGTTCCTCTATTTGGAGAGATTTACAAAGGTGCTCTGGGAACAGAATGAAACCAGTGTGTGAAAGTAAGACCACTGCAGAGATGAGGGAGAGCCTTCAGTGGGCATTTCCCAAGAGAAAAAAAGTAGATTTTTGTCTATGAATATCTACAGTTTTGATATTCATATTCGATTGCTTCTTGAATTTATCCTTTGAAAAGGGACTGTAAGTATTGGAGAAATCTAGTCCTCTCCCAAATTATAAGTTTGGTGCAGATAAAGCAAAAAGGAGGTTATAAAATTAGATCTTAAAAAAAAAAGAGGACTTCCGGAAGATGGCGGCAGAGTAAAGACGCCGAGATCACCGCGTCCAAGCCGGCATAGGAATTGAGGAC
>NW_004567114.1:40631509-40637533 GCF_000260355.1 Condylura cristata | reverse complement strand
AAAAAAAAAAAAAAAAATTAGATCTTACTTGAAATTACAGAGTTAAAGTTATAAAATAGACCAATCTTTTGTCAAAATTTCCATACAGTATACAATTCACAGTAATTTCATAATAAAACACAACTTGTAGACAACAAAAAATGTCATTTAAACATTTGACTAATGCAGTTTAAAATGTTTTAAATTTTATACGTAAGTTTAAAAGGTAATTTCAGGTGTCAGTTTTTGAACCTCTCCTGAAACTCGGTATATCAAAATGGTGATGAGACACAGAATGACTATGGACCACCATTCCAAGTAGACAAACCAGGTAAAAAAATCTCCAGTTATACCACAACATGCAATGCCAATAGGATTGTGGACAACATGAAAAACTGGCAAAATGTTGCTGAGAGGAATAGTTCTAGAAATCATTAACAATCAGATAAATAAAAATTGATTTTCTCTTCATTTATTCTGCTAAAGAGAATAAAAATAATTGAGTGGAAAAAGAACTCTTTGCCAGTCCCACTAAATACCGATTAAATAAACCATTGGAAATGCATTACGTTAGCAAGAGGATTTAAGAGTTAGCAAACAATACTAGATGCACTAGATATAATGTTTGATTTTAAATAGATGCCTGTCTTTTGCCTTAAGTGGGCTTCAGAATGTGGACACACCTTACTGTTTTCATTGTCCCCTAGATCCTTGTTATAGTTTGTGTTTCATAATGTATGTTTAGAATTAAATAAATTTGACATTTCTAAGCATTAATTTTTCAGATTCAATGGCTTCTCTTTAGCCTAATATATTTCATTTAATTGTTTATCTTCAGCAGTCCTGTATTCCAAGATGCATGGTAGACAGCAACATAAAGAAAAGTGAGGAAATTTGATTTCTTGTAGGATTCTTGGATTTTGCTGTGGAGCCAGAGAATTTGATGAACAGAGTATTAATATTGGGACCTAAGTGAGGACAATTCTGTTAGAAAAATAAATGACCTCATGGAGACTTAATTCTGAACAAGATAGTGTCTACGGAAAAGGGAGATCCCAGGTTCCCTGCCCCACCTACGGGACAGTGGAGCTGAGCAGGATTGAGAAGCAGCTGGGGAGAAGACTGGAGAAGGAGAGAAGCAGGATGGAGAGCCAGAAGGAGATCTGAGGGAGGTACATGGAGCAGAGAGAAATGTGAAGAACCCGCTCTTGCTTCTTGGTCCTGGAATGGTTGGAACAAATGTGTATGAGAGACCCATAGGGATGTTACAAATGGTAGCTTTTATCTTGATTTTGATTTTGCTCTTTTCCTCCCGGACGTGTCTGACTGTTTTTAATTGTTTTGACTGTTTGGGTCGATGCCAGAAGGTACTTCAGACTTGTGGAAAGTTTTCAGGACTTACTTTGGGCTATCCCTGTTGGGCTGGGCTTTTACCCATTAGGAAATGTGTAACTTTGGGTACTATTTTCTGTGTCTTGACAGTATTGCACACCAATTGTACAAAAGTTTCTTTCCATTAAAGGTCTTATACATTTTGTTTGATGCAGTGGATGGCAGAAACTATTTAGAGCAGTAAGGTTTGGGGGTTCTGAGGTGCCCTTCTAGCCCTGTAACAATTCCAATATGGTAACTCACTAGTTATTTATGTATCTTAGTGCCATAATGTGTTAAATTAGCTAGAATAATCAAATATGATATCTATCATTCATCCTACTTTGAAAATAACTTGTGATTCATGCAAAAGGTACTTATCCTAAGTACCCAGTTAATAAGTTAATGCTAATTTCTAAAGAATATGTTAGAAGAAACTGACATCTAAATGTATTTTGCATCACCTGAAATAGTATTTGTCAAAACATGTTTCAGAAAAAGCAGAACAAATCAAGTTGGGAAATTGAGTATACAAGTGATAGAGTTTGTTTTTCTGCAGAAATTTACAGGTCTTTGAACAACATGCTAACATATACATGTACTCCTAGAGGGACTGATCATATTTGGGAAACAAACAAACCAAAAAACTTTGTTCTTGATATCCAAGAACAAAGTAAAATAACCTCTTGAGTTGCAAAGAATCACTGAAGAGACTCAAAATTATGTGATTTTTAAAGGAATAAAGTACATTAGGTCCTATACAATTATTGATAAAAAAATATTAAGACAATGTCCCACTTGCTTGAGGGTAACCTAATTTATGTGTATCTTATGTTGTTGTAAAAAGTATTTAAGTTTTTACTATAACATGTATTAAAGCTTCTAGAAAATAGATAGGAGTTTAAAGGTATTTTTTCTCTTATGTACTATTAGGTTTTCTTATACTCACTTCCCTTTATTTAATGACTCAAATTGCCTCTCTATAGCCTGAATGTAAGTTCATTACTAATCCAAGAACAAAACAAAACAAAAATCATTATGTCCATTTCAGAAAGAAGTTTAAAATAGCACCCCCGATCATTTGAAAGTAGAATTAGATACTGAAAGGGAAACTGGGATTCTATATAATTATGAAATATCAAGACTATATTTATTTTGTGAAGTTACTCAAATCTAATTACTACAGTTAATCATTTAAATTGTTTAAGAAAACTATAGTTGAATTTTAATTGTCGTTTAAATGTCCTTGCTCAATAGAATAATGTAGATATATACATTTTGGATGTGATCATAGTAAAAGGCTCTTTTAGGTGTGTAGACATTTCATGTTTTTGGTTTAAGTCCTCTTTTGAACAGGGAAACTGAGGGCACTAATATACTATTATTACTATTAATAAATCATTATTATTTTAGCATTCTTATGATGGCCATATTTTAAGTAGGTGAAAATAAATTGTCAATGTTTCTATGTCATAAATAAAACAAATATTTTTAGAGTGTAGTTAATACATACATGGTATTTGATGTAGCATGATAGCTTAGCATCAGTTATTCAAGAAGGAGAACCTTAACAGCATCACTTATTAGCCTTATGGTGTTAAAAATTCATAAATATTTTAAGTTCACCTATTATATCTAACCTCATACTACCCCTTCAGTATAAGAAATGAAAACATGTTCATATAAATTATATTTTAGCTTGCTTTTAAAGACTAGGACTAGAAGTAGCTTTAACGTGAACTGCAACTTTGAAAAGCTTGTGCTTAATAAATTCTTTTGAAGTCCTTTAGAAAATAGTACATTCTTAATATTTAAGGATTGAATATTAAGAATTGCTATTCACATAGCAATGAAACATCAATGAAATAATAAGACTAACTCAAACTAAAAAAAAAATCTATCTTCATTTTATTTTTTTTTTGGCTGAATAGTAGATTTTTTTTTTCCTTTCTAAAATGACACTGTATAGTGAGCAAGGTGGTGGCAGAGTGAAGAAGCTGAGCTCAGCCGCTCCATACATTCATAACTAAATTGCAGAAGAAGAAAGTCAATAATCCTTGAAAGATAAATGGAAAGCTAAAGCATACACTAAGAGCAATGGTCCTGCAAAAAGAAGTAGGAAAAACTTTAATTGAACTGTTTGCCATGATACAAGGATAGTACACCCTTGTGCATCTTCCCAAAGAACATAAAACCATCAGTTCAAAAAACTATATTCTCTACAGTGCTTATTGTCGCATTATATACAATGGATAGGATATATATGCCACTTCAGAAAATATTGTCTATCCACTATGGAATACTATTCAGCCATAAGGAAAGATGAAATGCTGCCGTTTACAGCAAAGTAGAAGGACTCTGAAGGAATTACGTGTAGTACATCAAATCAAAAGGGCAACAAATACTGGATATTTACAAAGTGGAAAATTCAACAAATTAGAATACTTATAAGAACTAGAAGACAATAATGTAAAAAGTGAGGTTTCTGAGGTTAAGAGCAGAGAAAGGGTGAAGTGTTCTGAGAGATGATGGGGGAGATACAATTCTCCCTGACTGTCAACCTCTCTCTCTCCATACCTTAGTGACTTAGAGTTCAATTTTTATTAACTAATGAGTTCCCACAAAATTATATACCCACTCACTTCCATTTCCCTGCTGTCTCTGAGAATGCAAACTGGCTCCTAATCTCAGGGATAACCTCATCAACTCTGCTCTGATTTCAGTTCCAGTTCTCCATGCACTAAAACGTATCATCAATGTTTCCTCTCCTTCTCTCTTAAATTCTCCCTCACAACAAAGCCCTTCCCATGTTGTTTCTGTAAACATTATCAGAATATCCTTATTAATTAGAACAAAACAAAGCAAAAACTAAGAGTACAGAAAACATTCCCTTGACTTCTTTATCTCCTGGAGTTACATTTTATTTGTTTCTTTTGTTTTCTTACTGAGAAACGATTATATATAAATTACTCTCCTATAACCTATTTAAAGTTATTTTTTATTTCCACCAGTTACAGTATTTAACAATCACCAGTGAGGACATGTTTCAAGAAGCTTCAGCTAAGTTGGCCTTCCTGCTGCATTTGCTCTATGGAACTCCTGATCTTTTGTTTCTAGATGGACTCTATTTCCATTTCCTTTGTCCTGAATCTGGGCTCCTCTTTTCTTGTGCACTCTAACTTCATAATTTGCTTTTATATCCTTAGTTTCTGTCTCAGCAGAGATGCGACCTTAGTAAAGTTCTCTGGTTCCGCTTCTCTGAGTTACTGTTGCTTGTTTCTAATCACCTGTTGGGTGACTATAGGATGTAACACTTGAGAGCCTGCATATGTGCTTCAATTAAAACTTCTACCATTACATTAAGAATAGCTGTGTCTGCTTCTTTCATTAATGACACTTCCTTTCATCTAATCTATCTTTTCCCCTTTGTTTTTCACCATTTGTTAATAACCCAAATTTTTCCATTGCCTTTGTTTTTATCTGGTATGTTATCATTTCCATGCTGTCACCAAAGCCTCCCAACATAATGTAGTCTTTGTCATAATAGTCCACAAATTCATGCTATATCTAAAAGACTTATTATTTGTTAACCTTTTCCACATAGTTTTTTAATTTTTTTATTTTTATATAATTTAGCATATATCTTAAAAATATTTTTTTTAGAATGGAATATAGAGCAGAGGTGGGGGTGAGAGGTGAGAGGATTCACCAGAGACAAAGTAGGGAACAGAACTGGCACATCTGCTGGAATACACTACTAAAGGGAGCAGAGGATGAGACAGGAGAGGTCTGTTGTGCCATGTGGGTTAGTATTGAACTCAGGTCATGGTGATGATAGTGTTGAGACTTAACTCTTAGGCCACCAAAGAGATCCCAAGTGATATTTATTTCCTGGACTTAGCTTCTAAAACAGAGATTCTTCATATCAGTGTCTTCTTGATTTCACTGCCTTCCATATAGTTAGATGTCATTATATTCACATTTATAATATGGAAGAAAAAATAGTTTTAACAAAAGTGTAATTTTTTTAATCTAGTGGGAAACATATCTGAAGTTAACTCCTATGCAGTTATTATCTGATTGTTGCTACCTAATCATTAACCAGAACATAGGTGGCCAATTTTATTAAATATGTTTCTATTTTAAGAATTTTGATGAATTTAAAGAGGCACTAACATATAATATTATATTAAAATACTATTTATATGATTTATTATATTTATACCCACAATTTAAAATCTGTAGTCCCATCAATGACAATGGAATTTTTGTTTTATAACTCTAGATAATTATCCTCATAGTAAACAAAATTACCTTCATGAATCTTTGAAAAGCAACAGAAAAAAATCATTATTGCATACCAATATAAAATACAAATAAATAGGGGCCTCCCTGTGGCTAGGGGTTAAGTCTCAACACTACCATTGCAAAGGCCCACTGTGCCCATTGTGACAGATGCCCTTAGATGGTCGTTGGCTAGGGAGGTGACCCACATGGCACAGCAGAACTCTCCTATTCTGACCCACTACTCCCCTTAGCATTGCAAGGTCTGCCTGTTCTGTTCCACACCTGCCTCTGGTGAAACCTCTTACCACCCACACCTTTGGCCTGATCCCAGTTCTTCTATAAATGGATGAATGAGTGAATGAATGAATACATAAATGAAAGAAAGAA
>NW_004567114.1:40626136-40631409 GCF_000260355.1 Condylura cristata | reverse complement strand
TAAAAGAAAACGGAAATAATTAGCAAACAAATGATGCAGGGATTGACTATTACCCAAGAAAATATTTGCCAAGCAGATTAATCCTTACATAAGTGGATTCCAGCAAAGGTGGTACATGATAAATAACAGATGCTTTATGTGAGTAGATTCTAATAATATGTAGACACACTGCAGAATTTTTTGCTTCATTGTATTTTAACTAGGTGTATGCCTTTTTAAAAAATAAATAATAAAAAAAGATGAAAAATATTAATGCTCACATGGTAACTCCTTAGATATTTTGGGAAAAAAAATTAAGAAATCTAAATTATGGAGTCATCTAACATGTGCCACATGTACTATTTTTCATTGATTTTTATATTCCTTATAAATTAAAATAAACATGATAAATTTTGCTATGTTTTCCCATGTTAAGTAATCATGTAAAATCTGAAATTTCAGCCATAATAGAGGAAAATAGATAAAGGGCCTGTGGAAGTAAGGTTCATCTTTATAGTAGGACATTTTCAACATATGTGTGAATGTGTGCTTATATACATGAATGTGTATGTTTATATACTACCAAATGATTATTGTCTTTTCTAAATAGCTTTAATTACTGACTCCTTTTTTCTTTCTTTTTTATCTGCAATTATAACCAATAAGAGTAGTACATATTTGAGCATATTCTTTGAATTAGGTACATTCATTTAGAGATCAACATGAAACTTGAGAATTTTATGGAGCAATTATTCCAAACACTGTCTCAAAGTTAATTGCCCTGAATCCAATCTTTTGACCTGACTGTAATACATTAGCCTTGAATATATTGTTTTAATATATGGCAACAAAATACAATATGAATTAAAACATAGCTTCAGAAAAACATTTTTCCCATTCTGAAAACTTACCTAATTCTGCACACCCTTCTTTGTTATAAACATTTTTGCTTACAATAAATTTAAAATTCACCCAGTTAGGAAGTCAGAGAAGTTTGGATTCATAGAAATGTTTGTCACTGTAACTGAAAGCATATCATTGTAAAGGTACATCTTTAAGAGAGTAGGCTTTTAAAAGGTGTTTGCTTTAAAATGTGTTTCTACATATATTATACATATGATATATTACATATATCATATATAATCTGTGTATGTGTATCATTATTCTTTTTAGAAAATGAACTTTAACATAGTTTTGCATTTTCTTGAAAATTTAAGTACCTATCATCATGAATTTACTTAACTGCATAGCTTGGTACTAGGCATCTTCAGATTATAATTTATTTTCTTCACAAAATGGTTACAGACAGGTATATATTTTTAGCTTGTGCCAATTTCTTTTCGTTTCTGCAACTTTCTTGTTGACAACTATCAACTTTTACTTCTCAACGTTATGGTGGTAACTAATTTAAACTAAGCTCCTACTTAACTGAGTTTTAAGCTCCATGGTTTTGGGGAAGCTGTGTGAGCTTCACTGACTTTTGAAGCACATGGCTCTGGAGTTAGTCTAGATTAGTTACCTTGAGTGGTTTGTCAGGGTTACGATATCAACTCATTACTGCTCAATATCTTTCTAAGTTTGTTACTCTACCTCTCTTATGAAAGACACATGGGTATTATCATATGCTGTGTGATCTCTCTTATCATAGTTGTCGTTTCTTACTTTCTTTTGTCGTATCTCTACTCTTATTTGTGTTCTCTTGGGTTTGATATGGTTATTATATATAAGTGATGTTACTTTTCATTCTCTGCAGAATGGGATTTAGCATGATCCTGAGGCTGCTGCTCATTTATTCACATTTATATTCTAGGAATTATTTAAACTTTAATATATTGCTTCTTGCAATTAAAAACAACAACAAAGAAGTGATGATAAAATCAAGTTAATGAAAAAAACAAAACCAAAAGAGAAGTTGCTGTGAAAAACAAACACAAAGCTCTTCTATACATTTATTTGATAGACATAAATCAGAGATTACAAACTAAGCATCCTGGGAGCCAAAATAATGAGGAAATATGACAACTTATAAAACTGATATTATTTGCAAAATATATGCACAATAATGTGCAAGAGTAGTACTATTATTCCTATTGTCATCAAAAGAAAAAAGATAAAAGATAAATTAATGAGCAATTTATCTGAAAATTTTCTTTCAACAAACAGGAAACATTTTTGAAGTAAAAATTTAAAACATCAGGCCCAGGAGTATTCAGAATTCAGCAAAGAAGATTCTAACTGTAAGGCATGAGGCAATAATGAGATGATGTGTCAATTTAGGGACAAATTTTAGAGAATTGAGGCCAGCAGTTCTTAATTAAAAGTAAGCATAAGAATCACAATATCTGAGCCTCAGACCTCAGTGATTCTATGTCAATTACTTCAGGGATATGCATTTTTAGATTACACAAAGAAACTGATTTATGCCTCAGGATGAGAACCACTACTTTGGAATAGTTAAAAGACATACCCTAACATGAACTCTTACATATTATTGATATTCCCATTTAAGATACTAAAAGATAGTGAGTGATAATAACTTTGAGATCATAACCCTGACAAACCACCCAAGACAACTAATCTATAAAGACAGTTAACTCCAGAGCCATGAGCTTCAAAAGTCAGTGAAGTTCACACAGCTTCCCCAAAACCATAGATCTTAAAACTCTCAGTTAAGTAGGAGCTTAGTTTAAATTAGTTCAGAGTTGACTAATCAAATGCCCTAGGATGACAACATATAAAAAAGAAATAAGTTTGGGGCCTTCCCTGGTGGCGCAGTGGGTTAAAGCACAGCACTGAGAAGCTAAAGCCAGTTCTGCATGAGTTCCATCAGAGGTGACCCACATGGTGTGGCAGACCTCTCCTAACCCACCCGCTCCTCCCCTCAGCAATGTACTTTGTCTGTCGGCCTGTTCTGCTCTCACTCTCTCTGGTGAATCCTCTCACTGCCCCTACACCTCTGGCCTGTACCACAGTTCTGTATGCATAAATAAATAAATGTTTTTTTTTTTAAAGTTCATATCAAATATTAAAAATATAAACCCAATTTTACAGGTTTGAATTGAAAAACCTACAATCTATGTTCCTTTTTAAATCCCTTCTCAAATTTGGGGGAATTTATTATATTTGCCTCTTAAGGCAAAATCTTAGGTAATGACACATTTTTACTTAAAGAAAATACTTTTAGTAGTAAACTTAAAAAATAATGGTGACTACTCAGCACAGAAAACACGTGACACTCATTCCTACTTATGCAAGTATCCATGGTTTGATTTCAAACCTGGGATGGATGCCACCTCATAATCACTTAGAATGTGTTCTGTAGGCAGTCACTAACATCTGATGGGCATTTTGCATGCACAAAGAAACCTTTCTGAACATCTACAGTTACTGAATCTTCATGTGACACAACTCTCTTCAATGGATGCTTCATAATTTGTGGATTGCCGGAGTATTTTTAGCCACATAATAAGGCACAAATTAAGATAATGGTTAAAAATTATGTTGCAAATGTCAGATTAAGAGGTGCACTAACTACTGTTTGCTCCAAAGAACTAAGCCTCTCAAAAAATTCTGATTTTGAATCTAAGATTTTTGTATGCTAAATTGATAAGTATCTAAGCATTGATGAAATTTTATTACTCTAACCTTATAGGCGGCAAAATAGATAATAATAAAATTGCTTTTAAAATATACTCTTATTCTGAACATTACTTGAGGTAGAAGCTGGCACAAAGCAATATTGAAAAACTGGCAAATCATATATGAAAATCACAGATAATTTGTGATAGCAATACTTCAAATGTGGTAATGAACTTTACAGACAAGGACAAATTACCCATTTGCTCTCAGTTTTCCTATGAAAACATTTACTGAATTCAATAAGTAGTTTTAGGCAGAATTAACAGATAATATGCTCTCAAAGGTAGTAAGTTATTTGGGGAAGATCTTGATTTCTTCTCTTTTCTATTTGCAGTCAAGCTAGAATTAAATAATATAGAATGAAGAAAATATAGGAAGGTGAAATGTAATAGTATGTCTAATTCAGTGAAATAGATTCCGAGTATCACTTATGTGATTCTGGCATTTGAAATGCCACCCCATATAGGGAAGAAAACATGATTCTAAAGCAAAATTAAAATATTTGAAACTAAAGGTAGTAAATGTAATTTATATTGCACTTAAGTTTAATTCAATGATATCTAGTTGAAGAGATGTCTGTTCTATTTATACAGCTACAAATTTATGTGGAGTACAGCATTGCATTAAAATTCTTCCACAAAGACTTTGGAAGAGTTTTACTTCAATGGGAGAAAAGTTTAAACAATTTTAAAATATTTTTCAAAAAGAAATCTTGAGAAATATGGACCTTATTTTATTGTTATTTACTTTTTGCCAGACCCTAGAATATGTATATTATTGGAATCTTCTCTGATTTTCTTGAAATTTCAACAATGTATTTATTAGTTGAAAAATAGATTGGTACACTCTGAGTAGGTAGTCACCAATGATATGATATCACTCCATTTTAACAATCTATAACTTTGTTAAATTCAATTATTCATGGAAAAAGTTAACACCATTAAGCACACCATGATGTAATGATAATTTGTTACAAGTAATACTGTGTTTATTATTCATTGATAGCAAAAACATGACTATTTAAAATCTGTTATTCAGCAAAACTTCATGAGCCCTCTCTTTGCACATCTCATTTCCTTCAAAATTGGTTATTATTATCCTCAAATTTCCATGAGTATATCTCTCACAGATTCAGTGAAAGTGATGCCCTTACTTCAATGAAAAGACAAATGGCATTGAGTATAAATGCTTGAAATACATTCCACACAGCGGTAAAGCTACATTAAAACTTCACTTCTCCTCTTCCTTCCTTCTCCCCTCTTAGGGTGCTCCCCTTCACATTCTACCACTACTGTGCCTGATTCTGGGATTTATTTGTCTTCAGTGTTTCCTCTGGACATTTTCTCTCTTCATTTTTCACTTTTCACCTTGTCACTCATTACCTAAATCAATATTTCACAAATGCTATTCTGTCACCTAAAAAACAATCATTCCCGTTAAAGAGCTTCTGTACAGCAAAAGAGACATTACTAAAAACAAACAGAAAGATCACTAATTGGGAAACATTTTCTCACACAAAAGTAGAGATAAAGGACTGATTACAAAAATATACGGAGAACTGATGAAACTCAACAAAAATGAAGTAAACAACCCCATCAAAAAATGGGCAGTAGAGGCCCTCCCTGGTGGCGCAGCGGGTTAAAGCACTGCACTGA
>NW_004567114.1:40593722-40625045 GCF_000260355.1 Condylura cristata | reverse complement strand
AAAAAAAAATCATTCCCTTATTTTTGATATTTACTCTCATTGTTTTCAAGTAGCTTTCATTTTCAAAGTTTTTATCTCCCAAACCCAGTTGCTGCTATAATGTTTTGAAATCTGGGTTCTGTGATAACAGAGTCATGATACAAACATAGCATGATTTCAATTTCAGTTCTTCATATCTTTTAGCTTTTTTTTAACATTTATGCTTAAAACATTGGTGAGACTTTCATTTATAAAATCTGCTCTTTTGGAGAGTACTAGTAAAGTAGAATTGGTTTCTGGTTTACATTTTACCTTGACAACTATGTTTACATTAAAAGTATTATCATCTTTTAAACACAGACATTGCTAAAGTTTAACTTCCAGGCCCTGTATATCACATTACTTTACTCTATAGATTATTAAATGAGAAACAGAAAACTTGCTGGAAAGAAGTCTGCAAGTATCAAACTAATAATATGTTTTCAAGGCAAGTAAATTTTAAATATTATTTCATAAAAATATTACTATAAACAACATACTTCTCTTACATAAATGCAACCTCTAAGCTTATGTATCATTTGTACACTTGCTCTTCAGTATCAGGAAAATAGGCAAATAATATGTAGACATAGTGCTTTTAGAAAAACATATAATGGTTTTTCAAAAGCCATTGGAGTTTATTTCACAAGGAATATCATTGTCAGCTTATTTTTGGAAATGATGTGTTCTTCAAATAAAATGTTTGAATTTCACACAATGCTGTACATATTAGCTGGTAAGTATGAACAGTTCCTAAATCATCACTGGAAAAATACATATCCAATTAACATTATTTTCAGTGAACAGTGTGTGCAATTAAGACATATCCAATTAGGAAGAAAGAACTGAATTTGTTGCTCAATTAAAATTTTTCATTATTTGATAATTGAGCCATTTGCCAATTATTGTTTCTGTGCTGTTGATTATTATAGTGTGAAATTATGCTGTTAGCACCTTTACCATGTAAATATATCAGATTGTAAATCCTATCATATTCTATTGTAGCCTGACTCTTCAATATGGAGACAGGAAAAAAGCTTCATTAAATAATAAGAGCTTAAAGAATACCACATTTGTGTGGGAAAATGAACTAAAATAAACCACTCAATGGTTTTTATTTCCCATGCTTACAATGAGTGGGTTTTCTAGGTTCTGTTTTCATTGTTCTTCAAATTGAAATACAAAATTAGCCTATATTGTAAAAAATAATTTATTGGTAATAATATATTGAACCAGTTGTGTGTGTGTGTGTGAGAGAGAGAGAGAGAGAGAGAGAGAGAGACTCTGTGTCAGGGTCACTTGTAGTTGGTCATCACTCCCAGGGAGACAAACTAGAATTCTTTAAGATTTCTAAAAGTTCTTTTGAAAGCATCAACTACCAGATCAGGCAACCAAAATTTGAGGAGTCAAAATGCCAGGGAAGGAAAAACAAAAATATTTTGCTGCTACTTTTCTTTCAAAGCACTATCCTATGCCAGGACACTGAATATCCAAGCAAAAAGCTCCACAAAATAATCCAGGTTACTGATTTGGAAGCTCTGAAAACCGTGCCTCAAGAGTGAGACAAATAAGAGATTTTACCAACTCAAACTTGAATCTACTAAACTTTTGATTAAATAGTCAATCAAATGACACTCTATCTTCCTAGCAAATAAATAAAACAACAAAAGAAAGGCTGTAATTCTGAGCTAATATTGCACATAACATAAGTGATATTCAATAGTAACATTAGACTTACTAAGAGACAGTACAAAGAAAAACAGAAGTAAAACAATATTTCATGGATGGTCAAGAAAATAGGGCATTCTCAGATAAAAATACTAATATCTTTATATAATATAAAGATACAAGTATATCTTATAATATATATTAAAATATTATATAAATATATATAGATATTAATATTTTATTATATTAGTATTGTATATTAGTTTGTGAAACAGTGAAAGATCTAACATAAGTATAAATTGAATCAAAGGAGAAGAGAAAAAGAATAAGAAAATGAAGAGACTAAAACCCACATATTCAAGAAACTCATTTAAAAATAAAAAAGTATAGTGGCCCTCCCTGGTGGCGCAGCGGGTTGAAGCACTGCACTGAGAAGCTGAAGCCACTTCCGCATGAGTTCGATTCCCGCCTGCCCCGGAGGAGACCACATGGCGTGGCAGACCTCTCCTGACCCGCTCGCTGCTCCCCTCAGCAGTGTACTTCGTCGATCTGCCTGTTCTGCTCCCCACTCTGTCTCTGGTGAAGCCTCTCACCGCCCCTGAGCCTCTGGCCTGTGCCCCAGTTCTGTATGTACAAGTGGATAAATCTTTAAAAAAAAAAAAAAAAAAAGTATAGTAACACTGAGAAAACCAAATCTAAGAACACAGTAGGAAAACTATTAAAACACCCATCATAAAGAAAAATTATAAGAAAAGTAGCCAAGAAAAAGTGAATACAGAGATATATAATGAAAAACACAATAGATAAGTCAATATGAGAAATTTATTAGTTTAGTTACATTTAACAGAAGAGAGTAGGAAAATTGTATCTATTCCAATTTCTAAGAAGTTGTTTCTTGATTCAAAAAAAACATGGAAGAGAAGGAAAAAGAGAACAGTATGATGAAAAATAGAGAGAGAATGAAACAGGAAAAAAAGTACTTATGTGATTGGTATAACCTTTCAGTCTTCATGTCAATAGTAGCATGTAATTTTTGTCTGATGTAAATATTAATATGTTAGTGAAAACACAGTTGTAAAATTAATTTAAAAATGACTATTGTCTGTAAGAAACTGACTTCAAATGTAGTAATATAGGAAGATTAAAGGAAAATAATAATGACAAAAAATGATTACAAAAACTTCAAAGATAAGAGGAGAGGTTATATTTCAGAGATATTTATCAGGAAAAGAGAAAATAGAAACTGATAGGCTGCTCATATGTTATATATTATATTTAAGTCTTGGACTTAAAACAAAGATAACATTGCAATATAATGGGAATTATGTTTAAATATCTACTTGAGGAGTTATCTCAGTATTTAAATTGAAAAAAAATACAACTAATACCACATATAAAAATAAGTTTCAAATTAATGTGCCAATTAATATAAGTAATGTAATGAAACTTAGCAGAATGAGGTAAGTATATTTTTATAATCAAAGTTAGGAAAAAAAATCTAAAACTAGGCACAAAAAAGCTAAATGTATGATTTTTATAGTTTTGTCTTCGTAAAAATCAAAGTCTTTTATTTATTGTAGAACAAATTAAAATTATGAGAAGACAAGACACAATGTAAGAGAAAATATTTTCAATCAGATATTAAATAAATGACACAACAAAATATAGCAGGAACTTGACAAATAAAATAGTAAAATTATAATTATACTTCCTAAAATGAGAAAAGGAGGCCAAATATTTTAAAGATTAGCAAAGAAATTATCAAGCAAAAAGAAACTAATGAATTAAATAAAAATGAAAATTCTTCTGCACAGAAAAAGAATATTAAAATGAAAAGACACCCTGCTAAATTAGAGAAAGCATTTGCATATTTTCATTCAAGAAGGGATTGATATTCAAGATCTGAAAAAGAGTTATGCATTTCAACAAAAAGCAAACAAATGCCCCAATCAAAAATGAACAGAAAACCTATATAGACATTGCTCCAAAAAGATGTACAGATGGCCAACAGGGAACAGGGACAAGAAAAAAAATGTTTATCACCCCTTATCATAAAGGAAATGCAAATCAAAACCATAATGAGATACACCCATGAGAATGGCCCATATGAAAAAGACCAGAAAATAAAATGTTGGTGAGGGTATGGAGAAAAATAGAACCTTCATATACTGCTTATGATAATGTAGACTGTTCCATCCCTTATGAGAAACTGTATGGAGATTTCTCAAAACATTAAATACAGGTCTCCCACATGACCCAACAATTATTTTCTTAGCTATTTACTCAAAGAATGCAAAAACACAAATTTAGAAAGATATACGCATACCCATGTTCATTGTAGCACTATTTACAACAGCAAAATTATGGAAGGAACCTAAATGAGTGCAATAAGTAGATTAGGACAACGCATTATATAAACACCATTCATGGAATACTAGTAAGTATAAGGTAACCTCTTGCCATTTGCAACAACATGGATGGAGAAAATATCCAGACCAAATTGCATTGTATAATTACACTTATAAGAAATTCAAAGAAAAATAATTTTAAGTCAGAATCAAAACAAATCAGATTGAGAAAGACAAATATTTGATGGTCTTACATGTGGAATATAGACAAACAAAACAAAACAAAACAATACCAAGCCCTAGAAAATTGACTTTAGAATGAGTCTCCCTCAATGGGGAGGGAAGGAGGAAAGCAAGTTTCTGAGGGGACACAGTGGACCCTGAGCACAGGACTATGGGTATTTTGCTGGTAGATGTGTATGGTAACATAGACCTGATGTATAAATCAAATTTGTAAACCAAAGTCACCCCCCAAAAAAAAACATAATAATAAATTAAATGGTAAGTACTGACAAGTGCATAGAATGAACAAAATACTAAAAAATGTGCAAGTTGGATTTTTTTTTAATATTAGATACTAACATATTCTTAACCTGACTTCTAGTCATATACCCAATATTCACTATTATTTTCATACCATAAAATTGGTTAAAAAAAAATCTGAGCAAGTTTATTCATACAATGGCCTTAAATTAGAAATAGCTAAAAATTTCACAAATAATCTAATTCATTATAAGTATAGTGGAGAATTATATGTGTATTATATGTATATGATTGAATAAAATTAAAATTAGCAATTATGGTATGTATTACTCTTACAAAAATAATCTTGAGAAAATATCCAGACCAAATTGCATTGTATAGTTACATTTATAAGAAGTTCAAAGCAAAATAGTTAATAAGATGTTCTAAGTCAGAATAGAGGCTACATTTCAGTGAGGATAGAAAGAGGAGTAAGATGGAACTTTCCAGAAGGCTACTGGATACTAGTGACACATGAAAGCTAACTTTGTGTAAGTTCACTGAGCTATATACTTGCATCTTCTACGACTTCTGTTAGATTTTAATTAAAATTCAAAGTTATACTTTATTTTAAGATAGTGTTCACATATCCTGAGTTTACAAAGCCATCAAGAAGTTGGACTGTATATGATAATATTTTAAAACTAATAAGAAAATTCTGAAGATACTGAATGTCCAATACTGTGAGGAGAAAGAATTGCTGAACCAGAACTTTTCTGGTACATGTGAATATCATTCACTAAAACTAATCTCAAATGATTAGGCCAATTCAACCTGATACATGCCTCCACTTTTTGAGTTTTACACATTTGTCAGAATAAATTAATAGTGAGTGTGAAATGAAATGTGTCACACTAGAAACAATCCTCCAAAATAAGTTTCTGTTAAGAAAGTTAGTATTTAATTCAAAGTTTAAGAAGGAGCCACAATCTGAGACTTTATACCCTCTTTATGCCTTATAGTGAAACTAGGATAATTATAAAGTTTAGGAAGATTGAAAAGTGCAATGCTTGTTTTTTTTTTCCTTTTCTTCACTTGCCAAGATCTTGATTTCCCTGCATTGGAAATTCAGACAAGATATCATGTAGAGCTTATAGAAACATGGAGACAATACTGTGTTCATCTGACGGGGTTCTTTGGCAATCTGGAACCCAAGGGATGATGGGAAAAGAAGTACAGGCAAAAGCCTGAGAAAGAGCACTCAGTATTGTGAGAGTAGTAAAAATCAGGTTTCAAGATTAGGTAGCCCTTTAAAGAGTGTTCACAGATGAGGTTGGAGATATTAGCAAATGGAACACAATCCCTCAGGTGAAGAATCTAAAACATTGACTAAGTGAACAACATTGACTAAGTAGCCAGGAAGAGATCATTTTAACCTAGACTATGGGAGCTCACAGACACAGACCACAGATAAGACAAATTTCACTAAGTTCCCATTAACACTGCCCACGAGGACCAGATACTCTTTTCTCAAGAGATTGTACAAAGAAAGATGAATCTTAAGTTAAAAAGATACTCATATATGAAATTCTGAGAAGTAGATCAAGATTACCAAATCTGACGTCTTTATTATGTCAAAATAGAGAGTATTTTTGGGAATGAATAAGGTTTGTTTAGGTATGTGGATACAAGTGGGTTTAATTTGTTTTCAGAGAAATAGTTACTTATGCCAGGGTTTCTCAAGAGCAGTGCTACAGACATACTGGAGGGGTTAATGATTGTTTGTGGAAGTTGTCTAGTGCATTTGAGAATGCTGCCAAATCACCATAAAAGGGAAAATGGACCCCCGATTGAGATACTTGATATAAGCAATAAAATGGTCCTTGAATTCAGAGTGACCCCAGTCCATGTGCTCTCACTGGACACATGAATATTTAGCAAGACAACTAGGGTGTTGAAATTTTGCTTTCAGGAAATAGATTAAACATGACTTACATTGCTGTGGATTTCCTATTATCCACTAAATGATGGCTAAAATATAGATTTGAATTGGTTCCTGTGTGTGTTAGCTAAACAAGGGCACCTTGTTTATGTCATAGCAAGAAGCATAGGAAGACCAGAACTAATGTTTACACAACTAAAATAACCCTTCTAGAATTAAAAACAAAATCAAAACTATAACTGATATTTCCATTCATTTAAAAAAATATTTTCCTCATTTTTGGCTTTTGGAAATTAATTCATTTTGAATTGAATTTGGGACTTTCTCTGGATCCTTTTCTCTTACCAATCGCTAACACTTGAATCAGCTGAACAGATAAAGATAAATTTTGGCTAAAATGTATATGACTAATGATAATTTTGAATTATAAACAATTTTCAAATAAGAATATCTGTTGAAGCAATAAGGTTAAAGAGAAACATGCTTTGAAAGCTAAAATTAAGAGATCATATTATGTAGCCTAGAGAAGAAATAAGAATTATGTTTGAGTGACTATTTAGAAATCTCCTGAAGCATTCAGAATAAGCAGTGGTGTAAGAACATTGGACAGAATTCAAAGGGAAACAGAGACACACAGAGAAAATAGAAATTTGGCAGGTTAACTCACATAATTAAAAATTGCATTTAAAACCTTGTGAAACCCAAGATTGCAAGAAATTGACTTTAAGCCTTATAAAAAAAATCACAGGATAAAATGTACAAATTATTTGATGTCTTGTTTAAAGAGTTAGCCATAGTTTTTAGTCTAAGTAAATTGGGTATGTTCAAAAGCTACTATAGTTCATGCCATCATTCCAGACAGCACAGGAAAGTGACAACCAACTCTGGAATGTAAGCCTTGCCATTACAAAAGGATCAGCTCAGATTTATCTTCTGTGAACTTTCACTCTTAACAGCCAGATGAGAATGGTTTCTTTCACTGGAGCTTCCAATAACACATTGCCTGTTTCTACTGTGACGCTGGTTTATTCTTCCTTAACATTCTATTGCAGGAACGGTCCTTATCACTTGACAATTTTCAGAATTCATGGGCTTGAAGACTGTACTCATAACTTCCCTGTCCTTTAAGCTACTGACACATTATCGAGCATTGGGAAGATTTTTTTCTAAATAGCTATTGAAAGCATCACTTACACTGATTTGTCTCCCTGCTTTAATAACCCTTGACAAGGAACTAAACATTTTTAAATTACTTTATTCAATTAATGAAGTACTTTTTTCTCAATCCTTATTGACTGAAGTATGGGTGACCACACCTGTGGGAAGGAATCCTATGACATAACTTTTAAGAAGTGTATTTTGTTCTAAAGTTTAGTGTTGTTCTATATTTATATGTTAATAGACATATAACTGTAGAGTTGTGTGACCTCCTACATTTGTTTAGGGTAAGTGGTAAGTTTATAAATAAAAATGTGACTAAGTCCAGAAACACTTAAATATGGACATGTCAAGGGATATTTGATCATATAAGTCTTAAAGTTCATGTACTACAACATTTTAGTTGTAGAGAAAAGTACCAGGGCCTAGTTACATATCTATGATCTAAGATCTAATTTAAGGAAAGTCAGGTAGTACCACAGATCTCTTCTGTTAGACCTTATTGCCAATAGGCTATTTAGTATACACAAGCTAAGGGTGGTTTTCAAGTAGGTTTGAGAAATAAGGACCTGTTATATTATAGGGCAAAAATATTTAATTACAATTTTCAAGTTAGTATCATTTTTTAAATCCCATTTTACATATGGAAGGTATCTAAAAAAAAAAACTACACAGTGACTTCAAAGAAATTGATTAAAAATAATGTTTTTTGAAAAAAAAAAAAAACTCTTCTTTCCTGAATAGCAACTGGTAATGATTTAAGGTTCTACCATCAGTTAGCAATTTTCTTTAGTATAAATCAAATATTACAGAGTCAGCATCAACTGAGGACTATCTCTGTTTAATAAAATTGATATGCATATATAAAAAAGGTGTTTGTGTATCATTATATAATTAAATTAATTATGCAATATCTAGACAAACTTTTGACTTGAAATTCTATTTGACAATTCATCATATGTAATTTAAATAGACAAAGATAGCTTAGAATTATCTTTTTATAAAAGAAAATGAAGCTCTCTATATTCAGATGAGAACAGAGTTTGAGAATTTTTAGATTTTGTATAGCCCTGATTATTTTTTAAATAGATAATAATGAAACCATTTCAGAGCTACAAAACATAATATAATAAAATTCTCTATGGTGTTTTGGGGAGATGTGATTACTACAGAATATTAAGTTGGGAAAATAGAAATAGAGTACTTAATCTACATGAATAATTGGAACACCTGCACACAGCAGACGGTTTTGCTTTTGGAGAATGTTAAAAGATTGGTTTTCTACTATCAGTGATTATCATTATAGTTTTTATTATTAATCAAAGATTCTGAAAGAAAACTTGAGGACTGGAAATCTAAATGTTTGGGAGGAATTACATTGACCCTATAAATGAAAATTCACACATACTTTATATTTAGAAATGTATGTCAAGCAAAGTTTGATCAATTCTTTCAGGAAGATTACCAAATATTTGTAACTTGCTGATCAACACCTTGAAGATGTATATCTGTTAGCGAAAACAATTACATATTATAATACAGGTTATTTAATTTGTTGTTTATACAGCTCGTTTTTATTGTGCAGGTAACTTTAATCTCTGTTTTTGTGACACAATGGGTCACTTCTAAATAGCAGAAAGTCCTTAAATTTTTGTGAATAATTTGTAAAACAATAAAATAGAGTCATAATAAATTCCTTAAAATGCAGTTATTATTTGCAGTTCTTTCCTTCAAAAAGACTTATTTTATTTATGCATACAGAACTGGGGCACAGGCCAGAGTTGCAGGGGTGGTAAGAGGATTCACAAGAAACAGAATGGGGAGCAGAACAGCATACTGACAGAAGTCTGCTGTGCCATGTGGGTCACTTCCCTGGCCAGGATCTAACTATAGGTGAAGTAGCTGCACCCAGATTCATAGTACTGCACTTTAACCCACTGTGCCACCAGGAGAGGCCCATTTGCAAGTCTTAGGGTATAAACATCATTTGGTTAAAATTAAAAATTAAAATTTTCCCAACATTATTGGGGAAGAAAAGCTGATTAACAAAAACATGGTTTCCTCCAATAAAAAATAACTGCATGTTTGAAAGGAAAACATCATCACTAATGATTCTATAATGCTGGGGCTTTTTTATAATTATAAAAAAAATACTCAATTTACAACCCAGAAAGAATTTCTGTTAAGTTGCTGGCAATGCAGGGGGATCCATGAATAGAAAAATACTTTGAATGGTTCCAATTCTTTAGAGGAGGAATCATTATAGATTTAAAACAAAACAAAACAAAACAAGCTATATATATTTTGAAAGGCACTATAGTATCTTGGTTAAGACAATGACTTGGAACCATATTGTGTAGTTTCTAAATTGTATTGCTGCTCATTAAATTCAAGACTTGCTTTTGGGAAATTATTTTTCTGTACACTCTTCTGTTTAACTTTTATCTAAAATGGGAATGATTTATTTAACCATATATCCTTATCTTCACTAAGTATAAACTGACTTCTCCCATGAAGGCTAAATCTATTTTGATATTGACAACTTTGTTTATTAATTTTTCTATAGGAGGAAATCTGAAATCCCAATGAAGAAAAATAGACTGGAGTAATTCTAAATTGCAAGAAAACACATCTGTGATGTCAATTTGCAAAAGCCTTAGGTTCAAAATAAGAACTAACAAAATTTAAAAGAAATGGAGAAAAGAGGTATAAATGAGTACAGAGGAGGCATGGGAATACGATGTGAAAAATGTGGTTTGTGGAGTAGGCTACATATTGTAGCTCTAAAAATACAGACTTTAAATATGTTTGCAGCATATGTGACAATCCTCCTTTCAAAGGGTGAAGCTATTGATCCCTTCCTGAACCTTGTCTTTGTCACTGCCTTGATGAACATAATGCATAAGGACACCATGTGCCTTCAGAGGTGAGGTTAAAAATAATCCATGCAGTTGTTGGGACCCTCATTCCCAGGGAGCCTGGAGAAGTCGCCATAACTGCTAAGAGGCAAAAATACAGAGATGAGAGGGAGAGAAGCAGGTGTGGAAGGAAGTGGGCAAGAAAACTGATTGGAGCTCAATTACAACTATTAGAGCTTTATATATTTTTAAGTGAGGTAAGACTGGTTGTCAACACTATTGGTGTTTTGGGGGTATAAAATCTCCCCTTCAGGCATTGTCACTCTACCATATCCACCAACAAAGCACCCATACTCCACTGTGCTCCCATCCTTCTTTGCTCTCATCCAATACCCCTCCGCTGCTCAGTTCTACTATCAGATTTCTAAGGTTTGTAAGAAAGTCTCATTTTGACTTTATCTGCCTCTTTGTTTTCTCCATATCCTACTTATAAATGACACCATTCAGTGTTTGTCTTTCTCTTGATTTATTTTCCTTAATATAATCCCCTTCAGGCTCATCTTATGGTCGCAAGTAGCAACATTCATATATGCTAGAAAATTTCCTAGACTTTAGGGATTTATCACCATATAAGGCAACAAACAGATAAGTTATTTGTCCATACAGTCCCATGAGAAAAAAGGCCAACAAGTGAAGAAATATGTATGACATAATATCAAAGTAGTTGTAGAATAAGAGGAAACATTAAAAGGTAAGCCATTAAAGAAATGATAGTAAGGGAAGGCATTTCTAGAAGATGGAATTTGAAAATTAACATCCCAGACTGAAAGAACAGCTAATGCATAAATCCTAAGTTGTGAAAAAGGACAAAAAGAACAATGTACTTGAAGCAAGGTGAGTTAAGAGGAGAGGAAGATGAAACAAGAGTCTGACTTTGCTTTAAGTGAGAGGGGAAGCCATGGGAGGAATTTTCCTAGGAGAGTGAGGTGACATCAATCACTAGATTTTGAATGAATATAGTGGAGATGTCTTTCTGTTGACAGAAATTTTTATATGTATATTCCTGAGCATATTGTAAGAATACATTTCCCAGCCATCAAGCCGCTGGGTATGACTATATGCATAAGTTTTAGCAAAGAATGTTATTGTAACTAATGTGAACCAGGTCTATAAAAATCTCTTTGTGTTCATTCAAATTTCTTTCTGCTTCCAGCTGATAGTGATTGGGGCATCATAACAACCTTATCAGCCAAAGACTGCAGATAAAGGAGACACAATCAACCAACATATCTGAGTGACTGTATGGAGTAGATGCTACCCCTTTCTCACTCTCTCTCACACACACACACACACACACACACACACACACGACTACCAGTAGCAGCAGCAACTAGGAAATACCCTGAACTTTCTCATAAAAAAATTGCTTTGTTTTGATTTGCTTGAGTAATTGCATAGATAGGTCTGTTGGCTAACTCAATGTAGTCTACATTATCCAATATAGTATATAAAAAGCCTCTTTTAAAGAGAGGGCTGAAATGGAAAGAAAATTACAGAAAATTCCATTTTAATCATCTGAGGAGCAACATGGATAGTTTATGACAACATATGATCGGATTTGGAATTTTTGACAAATGGCTTGCTAATGGATCACATTTTAAATGTTTGCTAAATTTTTAAGATATTTTTCTGGCCATTCTATATTCTTGTGAAACTAAATGATAAAACAAACATTTCCTTACTCACTTTAGACAGAAAATAATCTTGACAAGATTCTTCAATGAGTGCAAAGCCGATCTTTATAACGCAAAATTTTCAAAGGATATTTTTTTAAAAAGCCCTCTATTCTATGATTCTTATACTTCATAGACAATTAAGTATAGAAAAAGGTCAGAGACCACATGTAATACTATCTTTGGAGAAAGCTGTGAAATACAGTTTCTTCCAAGTGCAAAGTGACACAAGGAGAGCTTATTTGTTTGCTTCAATCTTCCTGAAGAGCTTGGCATGGATCAGTCAGAACTCTAAAAATGCCCTTGAAATGGTATCTGACCAATCAGAGGAATCTAAAACCTTTGTAGCAAGAGAAGAGCTACATTGGGATTTGTGTGCTTTTACTAAGTTTACTGATTAGCATTTTCACTTAAAGATGTGAATCACAAAGGGAAGAAGTGTGAATCACACAGGGAAGAAGAGGTAGCATGAACTAGTCTTCACTCTGTTTAGTGTTTACCTGCAGGGGAGAGAAAGAACCTCAACAGAAGTTGGGACAGAAGTTGGCCCAAGATGCTCAGGGAACATGAATATTAATGGACTCTCTGGACATTCCTTCATTTACACCAATGTACCTTTAGCTCCTGTATATAGAAGGATCTCCCAAGAACCAAATATTGGTCCACATAAGAAAAAGACATGACCATTTTACACAGTGACTTCCCTGCCCTATCCCAAGACAAGAGGGTCAGAGAGGAGACAGGTAGAGATGTGGATGGATAAGTCAGAGAAAGAGGAAGATGTCAAACATATAACACCACTCTTTCTCACTGACGGTCTCCAACCCAAATCAACTCAAGCTAAAGTGAAGAAATATGTTGTATAAATCAGGTTTGGATTTTTATTATTCTTTTGGATCATGCACCCAAACACCTGAATTTAATATGTGTTTGTGATTTGAAACTAACTACAGGATTTTCTATTTTTAAGAATGAGCAGAAGTGTCATGGGGTCTGCCTGACTGTTATTTTTGAAGCAGGGAAGATCAACTCACTAAGATTTTAGAGAGAACAAAGACACTAAAATACAATGATGTTTTGATCATGTTATGAACCATGCTTGTTCAAAAAGTGTCTCAATTCACTACAGAAGAGAAGTGTGGGCATTTCTAAGTATAGTTAATCACAACAGAGAACTTCAGATGAGAATAAATATCTAACAGAGGACTTGGAAGGCACTGAGTTCAGGTTACCTAACACCATATTTAATGTGTTAAGCAAATGCTTCTCTCCTGACTTGGGAGATAGTGACTTAATCATTGCAATTTTTAAAATGATTAAAAGAAAAGGCACTACTAACTACACTAGAAATGTTCTAACAAAGTATTAAAATTAAATTCTTCTTCAACGTTGAACTTTATTTTCCCATAAGGGGAGTTCTACACAATGATGTACATTATTTTAAGAATATTCTATTTAAAAACATACATGTATATCATCTGTTTATATATAAAATCATATACAGGTGTATAGCTATATGAATATATAAAAGACAAAAATATATACAATTATATATATAAACAAAATTAAGCAATGAATTTGGAAATGTTTCTAGAATTTTTTTTTTTTTAAGATTTATTTATTTGTACATACAGAACTGGGGTACAGGCCAGAGGCTCAGGGGTGGTGAGAGGCTTCAGAGTAGGGAGCAGAACAGGCAGATCGAGGAAGTACACCGCTGAGGGGAGCAGAGGGCAGGTCAGGAGAGGTCTGCCGCGCCATGTGGTCACTTCAGGGGCAGGTGGGGATCGAACTCATGTGTAAGTGGCTTCAGCTTAGTGCAGCACTTTAACCCACTGCGCCACCAGGGAGGGCCTGTTTCTAGAGTTTTAATCTCCTCTGCACTGTAGGTTCTTATTTTGTCTGTAGATATTCTCAAATAGTAACAGGACTTATCTGCACAAAATATCCTTGTGCTTACTCAGAAAAATCTGTCTGTGGAGCCTGATTTAATTACAGAAAAGAAAGTAAGGGGGAATAAACCTAGAGTGCTGTGCCAATGATACAGTCAATCTAAGATACTGCAATAGCTACAATTGCAGAAGACTTGAAAATAATTTCTTTGATATAATAAAAAGAAAACCGTTTTTTACTGAATTTCTTGGCCTCTGTTGCAGAAATCAGATGTGTCATATTATTGCAGTAGTTTTTCTCCCCACAGTTAAATCTGGGACACATTAACCTTGGCTACTGCTATATTGGGTGAGAATATATACAAATTTGATTGTATGAATTATGTGAATGGCAGTGCTGAGAAGCTCCAGCATAATCTAATATTATGATGCAAATGGACGCCAGATAAATTAAAGGCATAAAAAAGAAATATAATTTGGGGATATTTTTAAGGTTTAATTTATTTTGGATCATTTGTATCAAAGTAGTACACTGTCTCTTAAAAGATGCAGATGAAAACTGCCCGATAGGTGGGGAAGAGTAAACTGCTCTCTGGCATGTATTTCTGTGACCTGAGTTACAGAGGCACCTGAGCAACACAGACATTTCATGCTGGACATTTCGACAGTTGTACATGGATTTAATATACTTGTAGTTGATTTTACCGTCAAACTAGATTTAATACATCTTTTTTTCTCTAGCGAGGCCTGTCCTTGATAAAATAATATAAGATTCTACATTACATCCATGACTCTTAAGGATAGGTTCTGCAATACTTTAGCAAATCTCCCAGTTAGAAGATTTGGTAGTATTAACTTATTGCCATCTGGTGAAACAATCATTTAAAAAGCAAGTAATAAAAAGCAGAAACAGTAAACAATGACACTTATTAAATTTGGAGGAGTTATCTAAAGCAATGAGTTTAAAGGAGTCTCATTTTCCAATACTAGTATTTATAAAAGGAAGGTTAAAAAATATCCATTTGTGAGCACTGTTTTTTTTATTTACTTCCAGATATTAATTTTCACTCTTATCTTCCTTATAGAATTGTAAACTCCTTTGAGACTATAGTTTTAGCCATTGTGACTCCCTTTCTGTCATTAGCATATGATTTTGGTCCATTGGATATCTCTTAAAAACTGAAAAGATCACATTTCATTAACTTTAAAAATCCTTATTTGCATTCACATTTTAACATAACTAAAATGAGGCTGCATGTCCCATTCAGTAGTCTCTAACAGTTGCTGTCAGATACAACAGAGAGCTGGCTTTATGAAAATGTTCTGAGTGACAAAGAAGGGCATTGTGTAGAAAGCCAGGGCCTCATAGACTGGGATGAAAACCAATTTAACCTTGACTGGTTTTGAGTGTGAAGTATTTGTAATCATTTAATCAACTTACATCTCGTTCTTTTTTTATATATGTTAATGGATGACATATACTTTAAAAGAAGACCTAATCATAAACAAATCTGAATGAGTTCTTTCAGTAACATTCTATCTCATAAGAAAACTCAGTGATAGCTTAATTGGCATTATGTGTTTTTACCTTGGTACTGATACATTAATAGTGCATCTTGCAATTACTCAATATTCTATGCCTTTAATTTCATGGCAGAGAGTACTCCACTCATAGTGTTTTCAGACTGTAATATCTTGTAATACTTTGAGTGGAATATTTTTGTCAAGTACCTTATCTTTGATAATTTGGATAATGTAGCTATGACCACTAAAACCACTATGTTCACAAAATCATAAATACTAAACTCTATACACTTAGTTATGGTTTGATTACATTTAAAAGTTCCATCCATAGGCCTGCTGAGTCTGGGTGGATATCTATTTGGACAACAGAAGCATCTCTGTCCATCCTCAACCCCAACCAAGGATGACATGAGATATGAACAAGCAGATGTTGACCCTGAGTTGTAACTTTAAAATTTAGGGAAAACATTTTCTTAACACATATCAATAGCATGTCAACAGGTGGAAGTCACACCACAACATCATGGCTATTGTAGCCTCAGTGACAATATTTTATGTCAATTCCTTAAAATATATTTGGCCTTTGGCCCTCCCTGGTGGCGCAGCGGGTTAAAGCAAAGCACTGAGAATCTGAAGCCACTTCCACATGAGTTCGATTCCCGCCTGCCGCCTGCCCCGGAGGAGACCACATGGCAAGCCAGACCTCTCCTGGCCCGCCCGCTGCTTCCCTCAGCAGTGTACTTCGTAGATCTGCCTGTTCTGCTCCCCACTCTGTCTCTGGGGAATCCTCTCAGCCCCTGCACTTCTGGCCTGCACCTCAGTTGTTCTATGCAAAAGTAAATAAATAAATCTTTAAAAATATATATATATATATAAATATATATATATATATATATATATATTTGGCCTTTAATATTTCCATCTCTTTCCCTAATATAATTTGTTAAAACTCTACCCAAACCAAAAGATTCAGTGCAATTTTCCTTAGGTATTTTACTAACCTCAGTCAAAAGTTACTACATTTTTACAAATTTCTATAACTTATTCTTAAAATTTCCACAAACTTTATTATGTGGCTTTTAATTGGCATACCTATATAACCCCATAATTTAAATCTCCGGTGTAGCAGAGATTAATAAATGTTTATAAAATATTAAATCATGCATTTGTAAAATTCCTGAAGTTATATACCATCTGTGTAATGATGTGTACAATACTATACCACACTTGAATTTTAATTACTCTTTTTATTGAGATATTATAAAATTATCCAGTGATATCACTAAGAATCCATTCTAAAAACTAGCCAATGCCAACATAAAGCATTATTACTAAGATCTAGGAACTTAAGGTTTCACTTATTATTAAACATCATTCATAGCTTATAAATAATTTTCTATGTGTTACAAATATTGTAATATATATGTAACATATATTGTTTTATATCAAAACAGTAGTTTTATATCAAACATTATTAGCTTTGTGATCACCTGGCTAACCCAGGGACCAGAGTTCTCCAGGGAAACTTACCTCTTACAATGATGTTGGTAGACTTTTTAGCAGGGTTACCCACATTATTATTGGCAATGCAACTATAAGTACCAGCATCTTCAGAAGTGATGGCAGGTATGGTCAATGTCCCTCCATTCAATACAGTCTTTTCCGGGAGAGTCCCAAAGGACCTGACCCAGGTAAGAGAGGGTGCAGGCTCCCCTCCTGTTGTAACACACACTAATGTTATGGCCTCTCCAGGATTTACAACTATAGGATCATCCACCAAGAGTTTAATTGACGGAGATGCTAAAAGAAATAAACAAAAGAACATGCAACTATTTAGACTTACTAGAACTAAAATTAAACAGTATGCTCTAGAGTGAAACAATTAAAACTAAATTTGATATATTTGGACAAAGTCATATTATATTAACCAAACTTAAGCCACTCAGTGGTTACATATTAATTATACCGTAAAAACCTATAGAGCTGTATTCAAATTGCTACACATACACAGGAAAGTTAACATTTATGTATCACTAAAATATTGTTCCAAAATAAGTGAGATTAAAGTTAAACAAAATCTTCTTCCTCTTAATGTTGACAATCACAATTTATTTTTGTCATTTCATGCATAACTATTGCAGCTGATTCATTAGTTCTGCATTTTCTTGGTGAGGATGGTTAGTTGTTTCACTTTTCCATCAACTACAAGTAAAATAATACAATTTTTAACCTGAATACAATCCAGTACAAATAAATGCAAAGGCCATGAGTCTTTTAGCAAACAGGCATCATGGTTTTGATCTGAAAAGAGTATCAAAATCATCTCATTTTAATTCAGTCCCAAAACTTCTCCCTGGTCTGTACATTCACAAAGATCTAAGCAGTGCTTCTTAAAATCATTGCCTTAAAATATAGGAACAAACAAATAAGAATTCAATATAGGCATCAAACTGTGACTCTCACAACTCTATTTGGATTATTAGAATCTTCCTAGTGAAAATAAATCATTTGTGATCGTTCATATTAAAATATACACAGAAAATATTCATATAATAAAAATGTTATATCACAGATACTCAAAAACTCAAAATAGGAACTACTCAAAAATATGTTCAAATATATTACTTTTTTCTCTTATACTGGAGTGTCCACCTAAATATGCATCACTAAATAAAACTACATTATTCTGTATTTTGAACTAACACATTCAGAAGTATTTATATCAAAGTTATAGCTTTGTATGAAGTCAATTGACATTAGAAACATTTAAAGCCCCAGCTCTTTCTCACACCATGCCCAACACCAACAGCCCCTAAATTCTCCAACATACTGCACTGATCTTCCTCCCCCAATCTCTCCTCTTCTGGTTGCCTCAGTTTTGCAGTAAAATAGCAAGGGACTGCTACCAGTATGGTTTTGTCTGTCCCTTTGTTTTGTTTCTCTGTACTTCACATACGAGTGAAACCATCTGAATTTTGTCTTTCTCCTTCTGACGTGTTTTACTTAGCATTATCCTTTCCATTTCCACACATACATTTACTTGAAAAGAGTAGGGGATTTGTGTGTGTGTGTGTTTATTTATAGTTGAGTAACATTCCATTGTATATATGCACCTCATTTTTCTGATCTACTCTTCTATATTTGGGCATTTGCATTGTTTACATAATGTGTCTCTTGAAAACTGTGCTACAATTCATATAGATATGTATGCATCTCTTAGAATTAGTGTTTTTTGTATTCACGGGGTAGACCTAAAAGTAGAATTGCTGGAATCACAGGTCAGGTCTAATTTTGATATTTTGAGAAACCCCTACTGTTTTTCATAGGGGATGGGCCAGTCTACACTAAAGTAGAAAGATTGTTTTTCTCCACATCCTTGTCAACACTTCCTTAATGTGGACCATTTCATGGGTATAAAATGGTATTGTACTGTGGTTTGGTTTTGCATTTCCTTGATAATAACTAATAATGACCATTTTTTTCTTGTGCCTGTTGGCCGGCCATCTGTGTATGATTCTACACCTAAGGCACGATTCATACCTCTGAATTATATATACAGCATTAAATACATGCTGCCTCAATAACAAATAAATAAAGGAAGGGGAGAGAAAGAAATCGATATTATAATTATGGCTTGGTAGGAAAGACTTGATGCCCAAAAGCCTTTATGAAAATCATTGAAATGATGGTTCTTCTAACATTGCTTTAAGAAATATGGAATTTTTCAGTGCCTTCACAGTCCTTTTATGTAATGATTTTACAGTGTTGCAAATTAATTTTATCACAATAAAAGCTAACAAAAATTATCACAATTTAGTACATTAAAAATAAATAAATAATAGAAATTAAAAATATTTTGGGATAACCATATAGTGAAAATAACATGCAGAAGTCACTACAGTTTGAAATAAAATAAAAAGTATCTTACAACATTGCTATAGGTTGTTAAATGACAGAATTCTATTGCTAACTAAATATTTTAAAACATTTACACTAAGTTATTGAGATATCATCATGAAAAAGTAAAAGAAATCTGATTGGAGGCAAATATCATAATCTAAAAATACAACCCTAGTAATTCCAACCTTTTTATTAAATGAGCAGAACTTATTTCTTTTATATTTTAGTAAAATTAAAAATCTCCAGGACTATGGGCCTCTAATAGCATATGTTTGAATTGTGGAAAAACAGATAGAAACATTTAATGAAGAAACATTTGCCCTGAAACTTGCTTATATAAGGATGCATTGTTGTTATTTTTTTAGATAGACAATGCTGAAAGAAAAAAAGCACAAGAGAAATTCAAAACATGTAAAGTAATACATAAAAGACTTATTTACATATTGATATAATGCATTGAAGAACTATATGTGCAATCTTATTAACAGATTCTTTTTCCAATAAACATAGTTTTATTGAAGATGACATTAATTTCTCTGATTATCCTAATACTAAAAATAGCTAAACAGACCATAAAAGTGTCGAAATTTTGAGAATTTCACATATATTTTAGTATCAAATTTTTGCAGCTTTAAATTCTGAAAATTTAAAAGCAAATCACTGGCTACTTTGTTCTAATAGTGTACATTTGATTGTATGAACATCAACTCTTGAAAACTACAATTCTGTCTAATAGCCATCAGAATATGAAAAATAATTAAAGTAGGAAAATATTAAAAATCTTTGTTAAAATGTATATATGAAGATATTTCATATTGGAAAATTCCATTCAGGTTGTTTCATGTTGGGAACAAATAAAAATATAATGGAAAGCACCATAGACTAAATAATCTCTACTTACATATCCAAAGACTTCCTTGTTTTCCTTTTCATAAACACATTGTAGATTACTAGTCAGTCTACAGTTACCTCTTTCCAGCCAGAAATAAAATGTGACAATTACATTCTCTAAAGTATGACATAACAATTAATAGTTTATAATATACAATCGGAGAAAAATATCTGGATTCAAATGCTGACTTTGCTACTGTTTAGTCACTATATGAACTTGAACATGTTCTTTTATTGCTGAGTATCTTTCCCCATTGTTGGGGAAAAATAATTGCTAACTATTTTATAGCACTGGGATGACTCACTCTATGTGTGTGTATATATATACATATACACACATATACATATATGTGTATATATACATATATATATATATATATTATGTACACAATAGTGCCTACCAAAAAATATTCATTGAAAGTGTTTTCTTTCACTTTCTTGAAGATGTTATTCTTATTATCAACCATACCATAGCCTAGCTTGGTAAAATAGTGTGTGCTTACACTAACAAGGTAAAAATCAGTAACTGGGCTAAAGAATAAGTGGCTGGTATTAAAAACAATGTAATCACACAAAACTGTAATATTGACCTTTGAATGTAGACCATATTCAGAGACACACAGGATGGGAGGGGTGAGGAGAGGGAGGAGAGTAGAGAATAGGCAGGGAGGAGAGGTGAGTGGAGGGTGGTGGAGGACTGTGGACACTTTGGTGGTGGGAAAAATACAGTGCCTGTACCTGGGGGGAGAAATTCTATATTGTGCATAAATAAACAATGATGCTTAAATAAATTAAGTTTTAAAACAATCAAAAGTGTGTGTGTGTGTATATATATGAGTTAAATAGAATATATATATATGAGTATATAATATATAATATATATATGAGTTAAATAGAATATATATGTGAGTGTAGATATATGTATATATATCTATACATATACATATATATATGTTTTGTGTTTTATATAGATATATTTTGTATATATATATATATATATATATGAGGAGATGGGAGAAAAAAGAGACCAACGCATTTGTTGTCTCTATTTTCTAAAATAATAATTCCTTAATATTCAGTAACTATAATATGGAAAGCATATTTCAAGAAATATTTCTAAGGAAGGAACTTATTCCAATGTTCCCTCAACCCCTTCCCTATACAGACAAAAAAGAAAGTTTCTTAGGCTGAGCAACAGTTACTTGGGGAAACAACATGCAGAGATGACTAACTATGACTCTCACACAAATTCTCAAATATTTGGCTATTTAAGAGCAGTGGGCATTTGCTTGCTCTTTCCTCATTTTAGGGCACTGAATGTGACTGGGAAAATAGGCAACAACATACTGAGTTTTATGGAAGAGGCTTGATGCCTCAGGGGAACAGTACCCAAAGCCACAATGGTAGAATGGAAGAACAAGAGACACTCACTGGAATTGAATGTGCCAAGACAGCAACAGCAGGGATTGGAATTTAAAGAGGTAACATGTCTGTCAAAAGATTGACACTCAATGCCAGGAAATCATACAGCATAGCACTGCCTAGAAGTGAAGCCAAATTTGGTGAACAATAGAATTTCATATGAACCAAGTTCAATATCCAAGTTGGTTGAAATAAAACAAATTTTAATTATAATAAAAAGGATATATTTATTTTAAAGTTGTTTGAAGACTGGAATTTATTCCTACTATAAACTTGAGTGAAATATGAGGTCATCTTAATGTGTGACAGGAAAACTAGTTAAGGTTTAATTAAGAATACATTCTGCAAGAAAAACACTAATTTAGTCAAAATGGATGACTTCAGTGTTTTGTTTTATTTGATTGTTGATGATAAATATGTTTTAACAAACCAAAAATAATGCAGTGCTAACGAGTTTTATTTTCTTAAAAACACTGGCCTTTTATGGATCTGGGGCATTTAATTCTTAAAAGGGAGTTCAGTTTCCACCAGACTTTTGATAAATTGACATGAAGCAATTATTTGTTGCAAAGACCAGTTGTCTTGAAATAGATCTATTCTTTGAATAAAGTATTAGAAATTAGCTTGAATCATAGGGCAAACTGCAAGAAGGAAGTTAGAAAATGAGAATTAATGCCAATGAAAACTCTTAAATAAGATGGTATTTTATTTTGAATTTCCCTTGAAGAACATGGTTTAGGTATTAATGTAAGCAGTTCCTTGGATGGAGATTTTAGGAAGTCTACTAACGAAGCAGAGAAGAGTTACAGGAAAGGATAAAAACCCAGTAAAGGAGTAGGGATGAGTACCTGTCACAGTGGGAAACCCAGCTTACTGCATTGGCTATAGATACAATGTAAAAAGGATGAAGAAAGTACAGGAAGGAATGGGTGTTGAATAAGGTTACCTTCCCAACAGGATGTGAGAGCAAAATGAAATGAGTAAGGGAGTAGTATGAATTAAAGTAAGAGAAAGAGAGTAAAATATATGATTAGTTTTATCCTTCTGTCCTAGGCTGTACATTTTTAAACAATAGAAAGTATATTGAACCTAGATAAGTCTAGTACTTACGTAAAGAGATGTTCTGAAGTGCTTACAAATTCAAAAAATAGAAAATTAAAGAAAGCTAGTTTCTTTCTTTGTACAAGTATAGCTGCTCAAAATAGGCCATCACCATTGGAACATTTATCCCTACTCTTTAACTATAAGAGTCTGGTAGGATATCTGTGTTAAAAGAATGAAAATGTTTGTATTTGCATGAACATTACCCAGAAAATGATCTGGAAAAGAATTAAGAGGGTTAATAAAGTCTTATTTAATAAAAGAATATTGAATTTAAAAAGCACAGGATAGAAAATATAGGTAAGCCCCAACTATTATTCATAAACAAACAAAAAAAAGAACAAATTCAATGTAAAAGAATATAACATATGACTCAGAATGTCATGAATCATTCATTGAAAAATTACTAGTTATGAAGATCTGTCAGTTCTTTCATTGTTAAACACATCTAAACTTAATCATGCTTCATATTACTAATAAGGTGATGACTAAGACTTTCTCTACAGATAGTACAACACTTACATAAAATAAAAATAACATTATTTATGCTTTTTTATCTTTAATTCCTTATTCAGTTATAATACATATATTACTATTAATTAGCCATGTGATTAAATCAAATTATGTCCCTGAAACCAAGATAAAGGACATGACCTTTGTCATTAGAAGAGGAGTAAGTAAATAATTGAGTATGAACTTAAAGATCAGTCATTAAGTTCTTCTATACAGAAGCTTAAATGTCAGATTAGAGAGATGTAACTTTCAAAAGCAAGAAATGAATTAATATATTCATATATTTGAATATTTTTAATATGAAGGTGGCACAGAAAGTGTTTTTGCTGGTGCTTCTATAATTTGCTCTAACATACTATTTTGTGATGAATGAAAGAGGTCATATTCTACAGTATACAGTTCAAGACTAAACTTCAAGTAAATTAAATCAAAGCATGCACATCATGCATGCATTCATATCTAACACACTTGAACATTATAATAATATTTACTATGGATACTAGAAGTAGTTTTACAAAGTAGAAGAATATCATATCTTGATTCCTGAACTGGTTGTGATCCAGATGAGTCCTTGCTAGGTATCTGTTACCAGTCTTATGACTGAAATTTCTATTTTCGCCTCCAAAATACATGGGTGCACTGAAAGATGCTAAAATGAGGAATATAATGCTTAGAAATTATGATGTCTCAATAAATTAAAATTTTCCCTAGGAAACCAAATAAAGGTGATATTTTATTTTACAAAGAGTAAATATATTATTCAGGAATGTTTTGTTTTCAAACCAAACAAAGCATTGAGTATGTTTTGTTTTCAAACCAAACAAAGCATTAAATATGTTTTTACTATTATTTTATAGTGATATTTTTCCTTCATGGTGAAAGTGAAAAAGAAAGGCAGAAAAAAGAATCAAAGCATAATTTGTTGAAAATATATTTGCCAAAGAACAGGGACCTGATTTCAAGTTTCGTGTGTGGCTAGATGTCAATTTACTATACTGAATCACAAAGCTATACAATTGTGGTTTACACAGGAGGAAATGACAATTTAATACTTTGAGTCTTATAGTAGATGTCGCTATAGCATCATGTTGACATTCTGTAAGACTAACTACTCTGCCTAACGCAGTTATTACATATCTAACTCCAACAAGAGTCAATTCAAGTCTAACTATTTTAGTAGCTACATTTATTATCTTGGGATTTCAGACATTCAAAGTACATTTAAAATTTTTGTTGTCAGGTTCTAGGACAATGCTGCTACATGATAACAGAGTTATGTACTTTTTGAATAATATGATAGGGAATGTAACATATGTAGAATAACAATATACTGCACAAAAACCAGACTGTTACTTAAAAAAAGATTAAAAGCCAATAAAACCTTTTTAATGTAATGTTAGGTAAATGTAATCTGAAAGATAAAGTTGACTAAATCACCTCCTCTGTATTCAATTGTTCTCTACACATAAGAAATGTATGGACAAAAGGTTCTGCCAATATCTTATTTCTGAAGCTACTGAAACTACAGCTTTCACATTCTAATTCTGACAGTTTTAACACAGACAATGCACAAGATTAATATGAATTGCTGAAATAGATTTCAGAAGAAATAAATACCAGACATTTGCCTTAAATGTTGAATTTTTTTTCCAAGTTCTAAATATTGATTTGCCTGTTTCAATGCTAGCAACATATTAAATTCATAAAATATTATGTAACTATGGATTTGTTTATGTATAATAATGTTTCCTTAAACCTTTATTCATATTTAATATACTGCTTAAATACACAAAACAATTTTAGCATGCGGATCACTCATGGAAATTCAATTTTCAGGTTCCTTGAAATATAGTGTCATATTTTCTATATTCTATAGTGTCATTATTCCGATCAATGTCACGCTGATTGCCTTTTACTTTTTAGTTCCAAAATGAAAAAGACATGAACCTTAAAATTTTTATCAGATTGAGTTAAATTTAAAATGGAAAGATAATATGCAAAGAGATAAGACTTCAGTATTACTGATCGAAATAAAAAGAATAAGAAAAATGTAAGTATAGTTTAACCTCTTTTGCACCTTTTTGTTCTTTCTAAGCAACTGTCTTTATGGATTCAATCCCAGAAAACTAAACAGGAATCCATATTACATTGCTGGCTTTTTCAAATAGCTTTGTGCATTTATTTGATGCTGTGCCTAACCTCATCCACTTCATTTTGAAAATAGTGTTTTAATTTGTAGTGAATATGTACATAATTTTGAAGAAATTATCATCCATTGTTACATGTTAAGTTAAACTATGTGAAATTGCCTCTATTTCAACATTTTAGAGCTACAGACATTTTCTGTTAAACAAAACAGAACACAAAAAAAAATGTGGCAGGATGTTGCTAAAAAGTCCACAAAATGACTCTTTAGTTGACTGAATAAAAATTCTACCTTTTCCTTTGTTAAGTGTAATGGTGTAATGCCAAACCTTAGCGAAAACTTATAGAGTAGATTTATACCATTGCCACTGTTTATGTCAAAAAATTATATAACTGTTGTTTTTGATAATTACCATTTTGTGAAATTAGTGAAATGAGTACAACTAGTAGGACAAGAGAGCAGTGCCACTATCAATAAACTCCTATGATACAATGTGCCTATCAGAAATCAATACTGTTGACTTTACTGCTTATCCACTAGATAGTATGTGATTAAAGGATGCAGCTAATAAAATGTGCAAATTTTAATGACTGCACCCATTAATCACAAAGAATGTTTGAGAAGACACGAGAGAGAAAGAAATGCTGTTCAGAACATAAACAAAGGTTTATTTATTGATAGACAATTGGATATACCTATTTTTCTATAGCAATGAAACAATTGGACATAAATCAAGATGAGTAATTAGACAAAAATGTGATCTGAATAACAGGCTTTACAGAAAATAAAAATTAAGGGGACAGTTTAAATCTTTGAGCTACTTTGGAAATAACTGCCACATAGCAAACACAAAAAGAACATGCTACTTCAAATAACTCAAAAGGTTGATATTAATGCCAATCTGATAATCTGATTGCTCACTATTTCCCAATTTAACAACTTCCTCTCCCCTTTTAGTCCCTGGAATGGTACACTAGATTGCCTACTTCTGCTACCTGGACTACTCCATGAACTTTAATTACAGCTCCTCAGAATCAACATGGATCTGTAAATCATAGCCAGTTGCGGCACATATGACTATATTAATAGCTACAGGCTGATAACCTTAGCCCCACTACATGGGAGTAAAGTCTATGAGGTATATGGCTAAATTCAGACTATGCCTTAACAGATATATTAGCACAAAGTTTTAACAACCATCTGTTTATTTCATCATATCAGAATGGGAGAAAGCAAGCTTCATCACTCATTGCCTCCATCTTGCCTGCTTTTAAATAGAAAAGAAGGCTTCTCTAAGTCATTTCTGATGAAAAATGATGCATTTCTATTTTCCTAAATTTTTAAAAGATATATTAGATTACTATGCTTGCTATCAAGAAGGAATAAAAACATAAACTGCTGATATTTCTTCACTGTTAAAGTAATTATAAGATATTATAAAGCAGCTTTGTAAAGTTAAGCAAAACAAGAATAATATGTTTATTAGTAGGATGTTGCTATGCACTATGAATATATAGTACTAGATATTCATTTGTCTCCAATGATTGAGAAAAATTTATAATTTGGTGATTCACTATATCTACTGAAAAGTATAGACTAATAGATTCAATACTTTAACTAAAGAAAAAGAAGTACAAAGGGCTAAAAATGCTCACTGCTCTCTTCACAAAGTTAATCTTTAAATCAAACAACTGGCTCTACAATAAGGCTAAGAACCTATAATTTGCCAGACACATTAAACATAATCTCATTTAATTTTTTAGTATATAGAATGAGGTGAGGTTCAGAAATCTGATGATATTAGATGCCTTACAGCTTTATGGGAACAGAGGTCAGGATGCATCTTCTTGAGAGAAAGTAAAGGCTCCCTGCCAATGACTTTCATAGAAAAAATGCTGGGAAAAACACCATTCTCTCAAACAGGTGCCTCGGCTCTAGAGGTGATTTATTTGCAAAATTTTTCTTGAGTAGTAATGCAAGTCCCATGTATAAATCTAAAATTTTGTAAACTTGAACCTTACTTAGAGGAAACTTCAGGTTCAAGCTTACCTGCAGAGGCTGCATCTGAATTTTTTAGCTACCTCATTTCATTTAAGGTTTCATTGTTGATATTATCTTACTAAGTGAAAGTGAATTTTAGATGAATGTTCTTTCCCCATCAACCTGTATCTGACCTCATGGCACATATATCCACATGACTAAGCAGAAAAGCAAGTTCAAATAATTGAAGGAATTGCTCATAGCATTGAACATGGGGAGCGCCAGGGTCCACACCAAGTTTTTTCTTATTAATGCTTCCACATATTCAGTTGATTTGGATTATAAATTGACATTAACTCTAGTATATTATATGAAAGTAGGGTGCATATGGATTAGATCAGTTGGTGACTAGTTGTATTTCTTTGGAATTATAGGGGCCCCCGGACAAGAGAATTTCATTGACTCTAGAACAAATTAGAATGATTTCTGAATTTTTAAGATGACCTCTAGATGTAATCTACCCTAAAATTTGTGATGAATAAGTAATGGGATTAGTTGTATATACTTACAGAAATTATTGCATCTTTATTATAAAAACCAGTAATTAAAAAATTTAGTTTGTCAGTGAATAAACATGGAAATACTTGGAACATGTGCTACAACTGGTCAGCTCAAAACCCATGAAAAAAGCTTAAAAGGTTTTGCTGTCAACTGAATAATTAGCCACAATAAACACAAGTTTCTGCAGTTTCGTGAGAACAACAGAAAATTGGAAAGTGTTAAGCCAAGTCCCAGGAATATAAAAATCCTATTACTTTATTTTTGCAAATTTCCACTCACCCCTCTGAGAAATATTATAAAATAAATGAATTGAACAACTGTATTTTCATGAATACCTTAAATTGCTCAAATGTAATTATGATTTAATAGCACATGAAGAATAACTTAAGTTGTAAAAAACTTTGATCAATGAATTATTCTACATGTTTGCTAAAACACATACTTTTTATATGCTCCAAAATATTTGTGTTCTGAGAGAGCACTTCAAAATTTATAATCTTTTCAATAAATATAAAAGTGTAGCCTTTCATTTGATTAACCATCCTTTTTCTTCTTCTGTGTTTAACTTTTAAATATGGATGGGTTATTATGTCTTCTGAGAGAGTTAATAGCTTTTGAGACACATTTTAGATAAAGACCCAAAGTCCAAGAATAATTTTGGACATAATGAACCTGAAAAATTCGCTGCTAGCATCAAATAAATAAATGCACAGGTGTAGGAAAATTTCAACAACATGAAAACATACTGTTACTATGGTAATACAATTTTGGAAAATCTGGGTTACCTTGTTGCTCTGGAAACAATCTCAGGAAGACCAAATATGAAAACTTATAATGACCACTCTTCCATCCCCACATTCACTGCAGACTCACAATCTATAGTTCACATTTCTGAAGTCACTAGAGTAAACATTGACAAAACTCTAGGAAATGACAAGCACTGTTGTATAGCCATGCGATTATACTTCAGTTTTGCATGGTCAATATCACAAAATATTTTATATTTCCTTAAACACTTTTGTAATAATAGATAAGATACAAATACCCCATAATATATACTTACTTCTATAAATTTTTCAATAAAAATGATTTAATGTACCCACTAATAAAACTCCCTCAAAAACAGATTATGGATTTATTTCAAGATCATTTGCAAATAGCTGAAGAGACGCATAGTAACCCAGCAGAGTCTAAGATTCTTACCATTCCCTTACCAAAGTTGCTGATGATACCATTTTAATACCTACTTTCTATTGTCTACATGAACAACCAAATTACAACTACTATTTATCACATATACTATGTACTAGAGATTTTTTTTAAGGTTTCTATTTTATAATGTTTATAATAGCCTAAAAAAACAAGTAATGTGGATGTTTTAGAGAAGGGAAAATATAGAAAATTAAGTAACAGTAAATTTGGAGAACCAAAATTTGAATTTTGGGTTTTGTTATTTTTAAATTCATGCAAAAGTCTTATTTATGAGAATATCTCACACCCTAATGATTCTGATAACAGCTGTGTTCTACTGGCATCTACTGTAGTAAATGGCCTTTAGAAAATTTAAACTACCTGTGACCAAAAACTATTATTTTTTGTATTTTAAAATCCTAACTTATTTACCACACAAAAAAAGAAAATCAGCGAAAAATAATGGACAGGTTCACTGATTTGTGTTCAGATTTTAATATTTTGATCATGGTTTTAAAAATCATGACAATATTATTACAAATGTAAATTTGTCCCTAACTTTTCATCTTAATTTCTTTTGTAGTTTCTTTTTTCTTATTTCCCTTTGGCTTGGACTATAGGGTGATAAAGTCTTACAATAGGGTTCCCTCTTTGTACTCATATTCTATTGAAGAATGTACCTTACATATTTTTTTTTATGAGACAGCATTTGTTTGGAATGTAGTTTCTTGCTGTCATTTAGCAGACATTGTAAATGTTGAAAGAAAAGAAATCCTAAATCCAAGACACTCTTCAGACATTTAAAAGTGCAATGGACTAACCTATGCTCCCTCTGCCCCCATCATATGTTGAAGATATAAACTCCAATGTAACTGTGTAGGAGATGGGGCCTTCAGGAGGTAATTGGGTAAATGAAATCATAGGGTAGACATTTAATCTGATGGAACTGATGTCCTTAGAGGATGTCAAAGAGACATCAGAGTTTGCTCACATTCTCCCTCTGCAAACCATACTAAAATATTACTGTATTTCCATATAATTTATTGAAATAATTTCACACATATTTCAGAGAAATACTGATATATGTAAACATTTCACAAATTAATGAGTGATATATGTCTGAAACTGAATATAATCCACCTATTTAATTGGGGTAATTATTCACATACTACACTATTGAGAAGTCACAGTGAAAAGGAGGAATTGGACATGTTAGTTAAGTGAAGCCTCTCCAGGAACCGGCCCTGGTAGCACCTTAATATTGGGGTGCCATAGTAGCCCAAGTGCACATATACAGGGAATTATTGCATTTTTGCACTATGTGTTTCTCTTAAACTCTTAGTGTTTCTTTAAAGCTATGATTGTTGGTTAAAAAAAAAAAAGAAAAAAAAAGAAAAAAAAAAAACAACTCATCTAGATCCTAATAAATGGTACTACTGATTACTTAGATGCTGTGGAAGTCACTTAAAGGAAATAAGCTCCAATATTTGTACGGCTAAGAAAAAAGTGTGAGGTCAATAATCAGGTGCAGATGACAGAAAAATGTCTATTGCCATTTCCTGTTGTACTTGAACTGACTATTTATGACAACAGACATCATTTTACAAAAGAGTTTATGTATTTTGGTATCATGTTCACAGGTACTCTTAAAATTTATCTATTACTAAGCAGCATTTTATATCTCATAACACTTTGGCAAATTAGTTAAATTTTTCTAACCACAGGCGAGAACTACTGTGAATGCATCACTATGTACATGACATTTTATGTTGAGGTTCATAGAATCATTAGGCATTTATATTATAACTTCCCGGTGGGTTATATAAAGTAATAAGAAAAGAGAGAGGACTTCCGGAAGATGATGGCAGAGTAAAGACGCTGAGATCACCGCGTCCAAGCCTGCATAGGAATTGAGGACTGAAAATGGACTATAGACTCACTTACTACAAGTTTTAACCCAAACGAAAACACCCTGGACTCACTAGAAGGTAGATAACTGAGAGGGAATCAGCGAT
>NW_004567114.1:40522942-40587262 GCF_000260355.1 Condylura cristata | reverse complement strand
AGGGAAATGCACGGAACTATGGTGGTGGCACAGGGGTGATTTGGTGATGGGAAACCCACGGGGATTACAATCAAGATGGAAAAAAAAATGTGCAAAATGATGTAAAAATAAACTTTGTAATAAAATAAAGAAAAGAGAATAGTTAGCTAACATAGGAAACAGAGATGTTTCCTAACCTCTCAAGCCTTTTCCATAGTATGGAGGGAATAAAAGAAGAAAATAAGAAGAAAGGGAATGAAAAGAGAGAGGGAGAAAAAGAAAGAGGTGGTCAGAATTTCCCCTACTTATATAGTCAGATATACGTTATAGTAACTTTGTTCCCTTAAATGGGCTATTGTACATTTAAGGGGAACATTTTAATTAGATGATTTATATAAATATTCAACTTGAACAAACTATATCAAAGGACAATATAACTGAACAAAATTAACCACACTTGGCCTATATTTTATACTATTCATCATAATCTCTCCAGGAAGAAGACAAGATGGTTTTCATCTGAAGTAACCTACTTAATTCAACTATTTCCTTTTGAAATTGTGAGACAACATATAAATACATGGAATATACTTTAAACTTGTATTTCTTTATAATTGTACTTATATAGCCTCATGTTAGAAATACACATAATCTGAAAGTATTTCAAATATTAAATTAAAATATATAATTATGATAATTTAAAAACTGGAAATATGCAAATCATTACGAGTTTAGTTTACTAATCTTGGAAAATCCAGCTACATTAAGAATTTCCCAAACAACAGCTTCTTCTTCCAAATGGGCACAAAACACACCTATTGCAATGTTTGGACTCTGGTACGTTATGCTAATTAGGGAACAATCAAAAAATAAAATTACTTCATATTTTATAAAATTCTGTGGTTTGCTATGAGAAGATCTATGACAGTATTAGCTATAAAAAAAATCATGACACTTCAGTGACAAGAGATTTTTCATAGCATGCCAAGTAAACACTGGGGCCAACAAATAATAACAGGACATTCCATGGCAGCTATAGAACAAAGATCTGTAGTATAAATTAGAAGATAATAGTAGAAAAGTTATTGTCAGTAAATAGATTACAATAACTTTTAAAATAACTTAAACTTTTAAAACCTAGATATTTTTTCCCATAAGCACTTTTAGACAACTGATTTTTATTAATAAAAATTCCTATTCATAAAACTGACTAGGCTCTAGGAAAACAGACTGATGACCACAACATTTGTTTTCCAAAGCAATTACTTTTTCTTAGAATGTATCCATAACCAGTCAGTATTCCCTATGAAAAACCTTTTGACACATTAGATGCAACCTTGTCCCTACCCTTGGTTAGCTATTTACCATAAAGTTAAATTCAGCAGGTCTGGGATGGGGCCCAGGAAGCAGTACCCTATGGTGCAACAGTCTGTTGCAAAACCTTTAGGAATCTTAAACCACAGAAGACATGGTGTGCCTCTTATTTGGACATGATGCAAATCAAGTCAAAAGATAAATGGCTATTTAATAGTGTATTTGACTACAGAGATATTAAAATGATTTTGTACATAAAATACATTTACTAATCAATTATTTGATCTTTATTGCAAAAACTATTTTCCAAGTTATACTTTCACAAACATATTGTTCAACAGAAGAGATTAAAAATAGAATATTCTCCATCTTAATAAGTCACACATTTTCCTTGATATTTGCAAACCAAGAATTAATCTATGGAAACTTTATCTATGTCACTAGGAAACTCAGAAGAGTCAAACTGTGAATAACATCGCTTATGTTATTGCTGACCCATAATCTCCCAAAGTTAGAGAAGCCATGAACTAGCCTATACACATATTTGTCAGTGTATAGATATGTTTGCAAGAAGATGTTTACAGTTTAATGTACTTCTGATGTATTCTGAGAGCTACCTTAACAATTTCACCTATTTGAAATGCACAAACTTTTACAACTTGAAGCACAACCAGATGGGAAAGTGCTGAAGCAAACCTGGTTTGAATATGTAAAATGCAAGGCCCATCACATGCCTGGTTAGAGTTATTGAAGAGTCAGGCAAGGATTAGCTTATATTTCTAAATCCAACTATTTATTATCAGTATATGCACATTTGGCAGTAAATACCAATCTGACAATTTTGTGAGATAATTTATAAAAGAGGTTATTTTGCTTGCTCAGTCTTTTTTTTTAATAATATAATAGCTTAGTTTTACATCATTTTTGCCTTTTTCCATCTCAGTTGTAATCCCCGTGGGCTTCCCATCACCAAATCACCATGTGCCATCACCACAGTCCAGTGCATTTTCCTCCCCCCACTGTTTTTTGATCCCATACCTCACACCACCCCATAAAATGTCTCTGGTATATAGCTGTTCATTATTATTTGTTATTTTTCTCGCCTGTTATGAGTGAAACCATGTGGTATTTTTCCTTTTCTTTCTGGCTTATTTTACTAAGCATGATCTTTTCCATCTCCATCTATATTGCTGCAAAAGGCATTTATTTATTTATTTATTTTTGGTTGCTGAGTAATAATCCATTGTGTATATGTACCCCATTTTTTTAATCCAGTCATCTACTTTTGGGCATTTGGGTTATTTTTATGCCTTTCCAATTGTAAATAAAGCAGCAATAAACATGGTGGTGCAGGTATGTATTTGAATCAGTGTTTTTATGCCTTTTGGGTAAATAACTAAGAGAGGGATTGCTGGGTCATATGGATGCTCCATTTCTGTTTTCTCAGTCTCATTCCACAATACCTGAGCTTGAAACACTAAAACAAATGGAAAGCTGAGAAGTGTTTCTGTGCTCTCCATAAGGCAGGCCGTCAAATCTCTCTTTTTTGATTTGGCAACTGCTAAAAATCTTTCTAGAAACAAATTCACCTAGATGCTTTCATTATTTCTTTATTTACAGCAGGCAATAAAAATCAGATTTTTGTTTCTTTACAACTGGACATACTTTATTTCCTAGTTGTATTATTATTATTATTATTATTATTTTGAAGTATGGCTGGTTTACAATACTATACACAATTTAAAAAGGTATTTTAAAAGACAACAGGAATTAGGAACAGCATCTTGTGGTAATCTTCAACTTTTAGCTTTAAGGTAAGAAGTTCTTATTCTTTGTTTCTCTGGCTGAAACTGAAGTCCATTTTCTACAGCACACTAGAATTTTGAATAGCTAGTCAATATTCTTTGTGAAATAACTTTTGACACATTACAATCAACTTTGTCCCCACCCTTTATTAGCTATGAGACACTGGGAAATAATAAAACCATGCATTCCTGCAACATAAAATATTAAATATAATTTTATTATACCTCTTAGTGTTTAAATAATTTTTATGTTGATTCAGTCCATCAAAGTCAACCCTATGAGAATACTTTGATTGCTGCAGGCCACTTTGTTATGTGTTAGATCATAGGAAAAGACATGATTTAAAAAAATCCACCTGCGTGAATCCCAGTAGTAACAGAGATAAACTGATATAATGGGTATAAAATACTTTCCGAATTAATGAAACTCTGCTCAAGGGAAGGTTGTAATATAAATAATAACATAACCACTAGTTGCTCTTCCTGGTTTCACTGCAATGCCCTCCATCACATTAACCTACATCCATTTTACTTTTAATAAAATAAAATTTTGCTATCATTCATATGCACTTTCCAAATACATTAAAGAAAAACGAAATTGCTCACAATTCAAAAAATATTTAAAGACTAAAATAATAATACCCAATTCTGATAAGTTATACTCTGGTTTTAATTTCTCATTACCTTATTTGTAATCAAGTTTTATGTCTTAGGTTAACTAAGATTTGGTATTTCTATTCTATTTCTGCAATATAGATTTTGCCAAATAGTTCCTTACTTCTTGCTAAAATTAACCTTTTGCCCACATTTTTTAAAGCTCTCCTTGGGGCCTCCTTTAGCCTAATGGTTAAGTCTCAGCACCATCACTGCTACAGCCTGAGTCCGATCCCCAGCCAGGATGCTGACTCACATGTGGTGCAGCAGACCTCCCTTGTCTTGTCGGCTGCTCTCCTCAGCAGTGTATTTCAGTAGATACACCTGATCTGCTTCCCATTGTGTCTCTGGTGAATCCTCTTGCCCCTGCATCTCTGGCCTATACTCCAGCTCTTATATGCATAAGTGCATAAAAATAAATCTCTAAAAGAAATACATTATTTTTCCACATATACTACACAAATCACTTGGTCTATGAAAAAGTCACTGAGAGTTTTTAAACAATCGTTATCAATAATAGACATTAAGTATTAAGAGTTGTTCCATACCTGTTTTATTGGAAAGTCTAAATGATACCATCTTATCTGGAATATTACATACATTTCTCACTGAAGCAATGCAGCTATAGTTAGCATAGTCCTGAGGTCGAAGGTTCTTTAGTTTTAAGATTTTTGTTTCACCCTGAAAATATAAAAGAGATAATTAGAAAAAAACAATGGCAAATGAATAAATGACAAGGAATTATTATATATTAAGTTCTGTTATTATGAGAATGATAGAGTACCTTATTTTTTAAAGAAAATGTCTTAAGTTAAAAAAAAAACACTCCTTGCATTTTAAAATAATAATCTAATATGCCTGAAGGTAACATCTTACAGACTACAATGAAAATTCATAACATTTTCTTTCCAAATTAGCTTTCTAAGCAGGGGAGAATCTATTTTTGGTGAGTTATGCAAATTAAGCACAGATCAGAACAGTGTAGTTATTAATGGAGTTTATTCAACAAACAGGCAATCTATGCAGGCTTCAACATTAAATGTTATCAAAGACAAGGATTCCAAAGAAGAGCCAATAATTGAAACACTGTTGGTAGAATAAGTTAATGAAGTAAATCTAAGATGGGTAATTAAATTTATACATAAATATTTGGTTTATATGGAACAATGATGGGTGATAGGTTTAAAGTGTCATTAAAAAGTATTAATGAGTATTCCAATATTATCATTGTTCTCATTATTTATGTGCAGGAGTTCAAGGTCTAGGTCTTCCAAGTAATTCTGCAAAATTGCAGATGACTCAAATTAGCAAATGGCCAGAAATATTTCATAAACTCTTGATGAGCCAGAAAAGACTAAAAATTAAAATTGAACAAAGTAAAAAGGAAAACAACAGTAAAAACAAAAATCTCCTGTCCAATTTCAGTTAGGCGGGTGCCTGGGATTTCTAAAATAATCAATACATCTTTTAAAATAGTCCCTTTTATGGAAGTCTCCTGCACTGCTGATGAGAATGCAAACTAGTACAACCACTATGGAAAAACTGTTTGGAGGTTGCTCAAACTGCTAAACATGGAGCTTCCCTATGACCCAGCAATCCCACTCCTGGGTATCTACCCAAAAGATACAAAAACACTGATTCAAAAAGATACTTGCATCCTCATGTTTATTGCTGCATTATTTACAATTGGAAAGACATGGAAACATCCCAAATGCCCAAAAATGGATGACTGGATTAAAAAGATGTGGTACATATACACAATGGAATATTACTCAGCAACCAAAAAAAAAAAAAAGAAACACATGTCGTTTGCAGCAACATGGATGAAGCTGGAAAAGATCATGCTTAGTGATATAAGCCAGAAAGAAAAGGAAAAATAATGATAATAAGATACTCCATTATACTATGAGTGAATGGCTTCACTCATAGTATAATGGAGTATCTTATTATTATTATCATTATTATTATTATGAACAGTTTTATACCAGAGACAATTTATGGGGTGGAGTGAGTGGGAAATGGGATCAAAAACAGTGGGGGGAGGGAAATGCACTTGACTTTGTTGATGGCACATGGGTGGTTTGGTGATGGGAAGCCCAAGGGGATTACAACTGAGATGGAAAAATGCACAAAATGATGTAAAAATAAATTATTATATTATTTCTTAAAATGTCACTTTATAATTGACTTAATTCTGGAGATACTAAACAGTATGCAATAAGGCCATATTTGTTACAGCGATTTTAAAAATGTGAATATTTTTCAGATAACATCTGTATAAACCATGTCTTTTTAAACATTTTTCTTAAGTAATCCCACTCTACACTAGTCATATGTGACTCAGAGTGTTGGAATAGTCTGGCTTAATACATAAAGACACTAGCTGTTCATTTCTTTTAAAGCCCATACTTAGGCAGGCAGACAATTTTCCAAATGTGTCCACTAAATTTCTCCCTCAGTTTGAATTGGCATTGTGGACATAATTCCTTTCTTTCACTTTCAAAATTTAGCCTTAAGTCAGGTATGTTACTCACATTTGCTAAGCAACTATCTTCTAACTTTTCTTTCAGAAAGACATTGTATTTTTCTACAAACATGCAAATATACCCCACACAAATAGAGAAAATGTGTGTTTTCAGAACTTATATTAGAAACATATACACAATGTATTACAGAGTTCTTATGTTTTAGTTCCTAGAAAAATAAGCTTAGATCGAAGTTACAGTTGAAAGAAAATGTTATGACCGAACCAACTGAGTGATAGTTTTTGAATGAGATGACATACTTCATTCCTTACCTTTATGTCTATAACTTCCTAGATATTTATAGAATTTTTCTTTTATTTCTCTACACCATATCTACAACTAAATGTTGGCATTTTGTGGAATTCTATTTGTTCCACAACTAATCTCACTTTATAAAATTCTCCCAGGTGATGTTATACTTGCTGATGAATTTCTAATACAAGTCCTGTTCCCCTGGTCCTCTCAAGTCTGTATTCCTATCCAGAATTGTCCGTTAAGTTTCAAATGCATATATCTAATTTTTACATCAACATGTCCATTCTTGAAACACCTATCTGAAACACCTGTATCTAAGAAACACCTATAATTCAACAAGACTATTCTATTCTTATGAACCCACACTTCCTTCTTTAATAACAGGAATCTTAGCATTTCAATTATTGCTTCCTATTCATATTTTCAGTATCTCAACCTCCGCTATTTTATTGAACTGTTTAAACTTAAACATCAATCATTTAAAATGTATTATTTATGACAATGCTTTAAAGCCTGAAGTTACAAAAGCCTGATAGTATTTAGTATTGTTTAAAAATGAAAGCAAGCATAAAAAATCTAACCAGGAATAAGATCTGGCCATACCAAGTATCTGCTTAAATCACAGGAATGGCTTGCTATTGTTCTTAAAAATAAAAACAACAGCTATTAAGATGATTTTTAGCCTTATCTGATCTTAATTCTCTTTGCATCATTTGTCACTTCTTTGACTTTCTGAATATCCAACTTTCTTCTACTATAGACCTTTTTGCTCAAGTGTGGTTCCCATGTCTCTCTGCCCAAGAAATTTCACCTCATTTATTATATTACTATATTCCTCACTTGCACAGGTAAGTAAGCTGAGATTTTAACACCCGCAACAGGAATTTATATTACATTTTGAGATGATCCCCATACTTAGAAGACCAAAATGCACTATCTAATAAACACAATGCTTTGCAAACATCATGTCCCAGATAATTTCCATGCAGAAAAGAGCAGCAAAATGGCAAAGAAAAGATAAAATGAAAGACTAATTTTTACTGTAAATTCAAGATTCACCACTTTCCAAGGGTTCAGTTGTCATGGAATTGGAAAATTGCTTAGGGTGATTTAGTAAGATTTATTAACTAATGGTGATTTACAGGACAGGAATAAAGGTTAATATGTAAGATAACTTTGTCAAACACAAAAACAGTGAAGTTCTAGTAAAGAAAAACTATTGAAATTTAGAAAATAATAGGCAGATTTACGGAAGAATTTGAATTTTGCCCATGTAATTCACTATATTCAGGAGATGATTTGGGCATTGAGGCTGACCTTTCATTTTAATAAACAGTTTTAAAACACAGAAAAATTTCTTAAATGTGACATAAATAACAAAACAGAAAAATATCAACATAGTGTGTCATGCATATATATGTATATGTATACATATATGAATGTATAGTACATATTTACATATATTATGTGCAAAGATTTAGACTTTATCATTTAAAAACATTTTATCACATATACTAATTTAATTACTCATATAAATTTAATATTCTGTGATGTTCGAAGTCTTTTTGCATGTGAATTTCCATGATTTGTAAAAAGGAATTTTCAGTTGATTATTGTCTAATTAGTTTAATTAGCCTAATTATAACTAATTATGTAATTGATGTAAACATGTTCAGTCTTGTAATTAGATGGTGTAATTACAATACACAAGATGATGTCATAAACATCTTTATAAAAGTTCTACAAAAACAGAAAAAGTATGTTGGTTTTGTGAAATTTAATTTTTTTTACCTTTACAAAATATTTTGTAACACCTAAATGTAAACATTTAAAACCGATTTTAAAAGTAAAAGGGAACAAATTCTATACACTAATTAGTAGATCATGGAATAAATGCAAAAGCCTCAAACAATATTTCCATTTTAGATATAAAAGAAATTGGAATAATATTTAAAATTATTTAAACATATCAGTAAATAAGTAAGACTTCCTAAATCACATTTTTGTTATAATAATTAATTTAACTTATAAATATACATTATGAATTTATAATATGTATGACTATATGCAGCCTACATCTTCAATATTAAGTGAGTAGAAATATAAAAAGCATCATTATTTCATTTAGACATTACATTATATGCTGATGAATACATATCAGCCTCCAGAACATAGACCAATTTGATTCCAGAAACATAAAAATAAGGCAATATTAATACCTTATTCTTTAACAAGATAGTGAAATATTCTCCAAATTCTTCTTATTATTATTTATGTATATGAGATACCATTATCTTGGTCATTATATATTATGCAAAATAAGCCATTGCTACTGAATAGCAATTTTTTTTTTAATAAATTGAATTTTCTAACATTAAGGGAAGAGAGGGAATGGGAAATCTGGGAGACAGGGATTAACTGGTGAAGAATGGTTCAGATCTTGAATGGTTAAATAATATAATGTAGTAGAGACAGATAGACAGATCTAGGAAGATGCAAACCTAAGGCATATAAACTTATAATGCAATGTTACTTCAATTAAAAAGACAAAGTAGATTTATCACCTCAGCATGAAGAGCCTTGCATAATATATTTGTATCTTTAGCAGAGAGTTGCCCTACTTTATTGGAGAAAAATTTAGTTCAAGCCTTAAAAGATACCTTTTTCTGCTCCCAGTAGAGGCCCATTATCAGTAACTTTTTGCTTCTGAATAGGACTCTGACTCTAAAAACACTCTACAATATTCCTGGACTATGATTTTGCAAGAGTTTAAGAATTCTCCATCTTTTTTTTTTTTTTCTGGCAAATAATGGCAAGGGATCTCAGAAAGACTGAACTCAAAAAGGGTACACATCCATAATATGCACAACATGATTTACTAATTCCAAATCCAGATTACCAATCTTATCTGGAAAATACAACATGGGTTTTAATCCACTTCAAGGAATATAATTTTTAGGTATCATCTGAGAAGATTCAGATATACTAAAAGGTGGCATGCTCAGGGTTTGATATTAGGAAAGGCAAACAAAATCTCATGATTCAAATAAGACAAGTGAATTTAGACAAGTGAATATTTAAACCCACAGCAAGTAAAGGTACTTTTGGAGATTTATGGGAATGTTTAAGTTTTATTGAATTTGGATCCCCAAATTTGGACTAATAGAAAAATATCAAATGCCCAAACTCTGAACCTTTATTTGACATCAAAATATCAATAAACATAAAGGGAAGACTGATGTCAATACAACCTTAGTACTATCAGATCCAAAATATTTCCCAAGTCTATGTGCATGAGAGAGAGAATTAGATTGACAGTGTTTATCCAGTCATTAAGGACCATTAAGGTCAGCCTATTGCATATGTGTTCAAACAACTGGGCCACATCACTAAGGGATGGGCTCCATGTGATCATTGACAGCTGTGACCTTGTCCATGAAAAAAAATGTACTTCATCTCAGTCCAACACAGTGTATGCTCCACAATTTATTTTGATATTGTTAGTACAGAAGGTAGATTCTGGTTGACTACTAGGTTCATTGGGGAATCCCCAAATCACTTGAGTGAGTAGCTCCTTAAACCTAGCTACCTTGCTCCCAATAAATGCAGAGAATCAGGAGAATGGAATCTTCACTCTTAACTGTTTAGAAACTATTGAACGTTATGCAGGGCAATTTGAGAAAATGAAACACAGTCTAAAGAATAATGTAGCAAAACTATGCTAACAAACACATCTGCATTGGGATCAGTTACTGTCCATCACCCTCCTCCAAAGTTCACTACCTTTAAGTCCATTTAAAATAATATTAAAAAAAAAAGACCATTTTAAGCTTCACTTTTGAGTATTGCATCAGACATAGAACATAAATGTAGGATTGAATAGTACTTAAAAACCAGGGAAGTTTAGCTGAAACTCTTAGCTTTGCACTCACTAGGATACTTATACCTTCATATGAATCACTGCATCCTTTCAGACTAGTGACTGGGTCTTACTAAAGAGCTCAAACTGTCAGAAAAATGACCTAGTCCTTTTTGTTTACCATTCATACATTTTAAAAAAGTTTAAATATAGGGCCCTTCCTGGAGGTGCAGCGGGTTAAAGCACAGCACTAAGAAGTTAAAGTCACTTCAGCATGAGTTCAGTCCCCAGCCCTGGAGGTGACCCACATGGCGTGGCAGACCTCTCCTGACCCACCTGTGGCTCCCCTCAGCAGTGTTCTTCGTCAGTTGTCCTGTTCTGCTCCCCACTCTCTCTGAATCCTCTCACCGCCCCTGCACCTCTGGCCTGTACCCTAGTTCTTAAAAAAAGTTTAAATATAAAACCCTGGGTACATCACTCCAGATTAAAAAACAAACACACAAACAAGAAAGTCCTAGTAGCCAGGACTTGGAAACCAAATCCCATTGAAACTGTGATTCTGTCCAGGATCTCAGATGTTTAAGAGAAAGACAAAAACTCATTTTTGTATTGAGGCCACACTGGTTTGCAACAATGTACATAAGTCAGATACACAGGATCTCATCTTTCAGGTGAATTTGACCATACAATACCTAATATTGCACGCATAGTTTTCATTCCATTATGCACCTCACAACCCTGCTTTCTTTCTTCCCCAACTTTGGCAGCCTCAATTAAAACAGTCATATTTCTATGGTTTGTGGGTGGCTTGGGTTATCTGACCCTTTTTTTTTTCTCTATATTCCACATAAAAGTGATACCATTTGATATTGATTTTCTCCTTCTGATTTATTTTGATCTGTATAATCTTCTCCAGTTCTACCCATGTTGTTGCAAATGCAAGAGTTTAGCAATTTTTTTATATATATAATTGAGTAGTATTCAATTGTGTATATAAACCAAATCTTCCTACTCGACTCACCTGTTCTTGGGCACTTATTTTGTTTCCCTAACTTTTATATTATAATTACTGCCACAATGAACATATATCCTTTCTAAATAGCATTTTACATTTTTTTTGAGAGTAAAAATTACTGGATTATATGGTAGATCTATTTTCAATATTTTAAGGAATCTCTATTTTTCATAAGGGCTACACTAATCTACACTCCCACAAACAACACACAAGTATGCCTTTGTTTCCAAATCCATGCCAATATGTGTTGCTTCTAGAGATTTTAATGAGTCATTTTCACAGGTGCAAGATCTTGCCTCTTTATGGTTTAGATTGGCATCTATCTTACATTAGTGATGACAAACATATTTTTCATGTGCCTGTTGCTCACTAGTATGTCTTCCTTGAAGTGTATATTTAACTCTTCAGTCCATTTTGATTATTATTATTATTATTATTATTATTATTATTATTACTGTTGCTGAGTTGTGTTAAGTTCTTGTAGATATTGGACATCAGCACTTTGTCAGATAGTGTGTACATATTTTTTCTCATTTTTATTTACAAATAGTTTCTTTCACTGTGTAGAAGTTTTCTAGTTTGACATAGTCTTAAATAAGTATTTGCTTTTGCTTCTCTTGCTATTGGAGATATCACTGAAGCCTTTGTCATGGAATGTTTTTTTTTCTAATGTATTTTATGGTTCTACGTCTTATATACAAGTATTTTATCCATTTTGAGGATCACGTTTGAGATCACGTTATGGTGTAGCCTAGTTTCATTATTTTGCATGTGAATGTTCAAATTTTCAAACACTATTCATTGAAGAGATTTTCCTTTCTTTTATATATACCCTTGACTCCTTTGTCATAGTTTAACTGTCCATGTTAGTGTGGGATTATTTCTGTGCTCTCATTTCTATTTCCATCTGTGTGAATCTTTTTGTTTTAAATCCAGTACAATACTGTTTCAAATACTAAAGTTTTATAGTATAGTTTGAGATCTGGGTGTATGATACCACCATTATTTTTGTCAGGATTGCTTTAGCTATTTGGGGTGTTTGGTAGTCACATATGAATTTCAGCAATGTTTATTCTATTTCTTTGGAGAATGTCATTACAACTTTGATAGGGGTTGTACTGAATCTTTATTACTTGCGTAAGATGACCACTTAAGTATCATGTCTTTCAATTCAAGAGTAAGGAATATATTTTCATTTTATTGTTTTTCTATTTATTTTAACAATGTTACATAGTCTTCACTGTGTAAGTCCTCTACCTCCATTGTTGAATTTACTCTTAGATTTTCTTTTTTTTTTTTTTTGGTTGATTATTTTCTTGATTTCTTTCTCTTCTAGTTTATTATTTGATAAGAATACATTTTAAAAAATTAATTTTGTAAGCTGCCACTTTGTTGAACTGATTTATTGTTTCAATTAGTGTTTTCATGAAATTATTGGAGCTTTCCATGTATACTATTATGTCTTTTGACTTCATAATAAACACTGAAAACCCTATAGTGATGAATAGGCTTTAAGCCTCACTTGATATTTTGTCCTTTATATAATTTAAGGTGCATCACAAACCACATGGGTCCAGGACCCATAAGTGTGATGTGAACAGCCTGATCTCTGCTGTTGTCCCTCCCTAGCTTTGGAAACTTGATTTTGATTTTGACTTTGCATTTGTTTGTTTTTTTCACTGAAGTTAAAGCTTGGAGATTTGTCCATATCTATATGTCACATGGCAGTGTGTCTTCCCTTTGTGTATAATTATTTCGGAACCCAAAGGCTAGTACTGGTATCCAAACCCAGTGTAGTGCAAATCTGTCAGTATGCTGGATGAGAACTACTTTGTTCCAAAACAAGTATAGTCTTAAAATTGTAACACTGGACATAATGTGTTTCCTGCTATTCTCCCTTTTCCTACATTTTACTCAGAATAAATTGTAACTATGTGTTGATGTTTCTCTCTTTTGAGGCACTGACGGCCCTACCATTTGTATTTTTCCCAGAAGATGGCCAGACCCAACCAGTGAGAAAAAGTCTGACCTGGTGACAGTTTTAGACCTTTGACCAGGGACAAAGATAATGTGGAAACAGACTTCAATACTGTACCAGGAGATACTTAATAGCAAGTATGTGCCAACAGTTTTCAGTGAATTACATATTGGCAAATCTCACAAGTGCTATACCTTCAATATGTGGAAATGATTTTGCATCATCACCACCACGTAATTTTCCACAGTTAACACTAAATACTGGCAGTTATACTAACCTGAAAGTAGACAGGATTCACACACATTAATTGTTCACAACATAAGGAACTGTACTAAATTAGTTTAAAAATGGTATGCTACAAAATTCACAAATTTATGATAACCTTGAGTTTGAGAACTGAGAAGTCAAATGCATCAGTCTTTAAGCTTAAGCTGAATATTTTAATATTAAAAAAGTAAATTGAATATTTCTCAAGTTAAGGAAGATGGATATTTTAAAACTCATATGATAAGGTCAAATCCTGTTTATATGTTATTTATAGCATATGCATTTTTTTAAATTTATGTTCACAAATATTTTTGATATTTTTCCAAGTACATTTTATTTTGATCTCAAACATGTTTTTGAAATTAGACTCAGGCTCTTTTCTAATAATAATAATAATAAAAACAAAGGTTTATAATTACAGCATTAAATATTCCTACAAATTTCAATATGTTCCTCAAGAATTATGAACAGCCCACAGTTAACACATTAGGGAAGGATATTTCATAATACATTAATCACATGTAAAATTACTTCAAAGGTACTTTTATTAAGTACAGTTTTAATGAGTCATTAGATATTCTAGTGTGTACAAACTTAAGCTTTCATCTTAATTTAAGTAAAGAATAAAAATGAAAAGGGTAATTTAAAAACAGAGTTTCTAAAGCCAAAGTCAAATAAACCTATATATCTTTATTCCTTTAAAATGTATTTAGCATTAAATGAAGAAATCAAAAGCTTCTGCCTTAAGAAATGAGATGCTAAGTTTCAACACTGTCACCTCAGCAACCTGAGTCAGAATGCTGGCCAGGGCACTGACCCACAAACCTCTCCAGTCTTACCTGCTGCTCCCTCCCTTAAGCACTATATATTTCAGTAGATAGCCTGTTCTGCTCCCCACCAATTTTCTGGCGAATACTTCATTCTTCACCCCCTCTGGCCTATGCCCCAGTTCTTCCACACAAAAATAAATAAATAAAATATCTAAAAATAATTTCTGTAAAAAATATTAGTGAGTAAATCATGCACTACATAATGAAACATGGATAAACTTTATGGATAGAGACATATATTAGGGTACATTATTTTCAAAAGTTAGCATTTTTAAATTTAACAACCACATTACAAAACAATGTACTTACAATATTTGAGTTTTCAGGTATTTCATTCAGCAAAATACAATTATCTTTCAAAAGGTCATTATTTGGAAAACTCTCAGTTTCAAACAAAAATTGTATTGCATGCTGGCTGAATTCAGAAGACACCATAGTAGAGTTGGATGGAAATACTATACCTTAATTCCTACCTGTGTAAAGAAGGGTTCATAAATCTCAACTCCTTTATCAGAGCCTTGTAGTAACACCTCCTGGCCACGTCTCCAACTGTACCGAACAGGTGGGTTGGAATTAGCAACGCACCGGAGGAAAACTGTTCTCTCATAATAAAATTGTTCTTTAGCTTCACCTATACTTTGATGAACAGTTACTACTGGATCATCCAAATCTAGAAAACAAATGTTACAAGCAAATATTAATACATAAAACCCAACCAAGATGCATATTTTAATTGACTTTATTACTTATCACTATACATTTTTTTTCTTTGACTTTAATGAACTCATTTGTGGATAAATTTGCAATGGCAGACATTAAATATATTTATTTGTTGAGAATATACAAATGATCTTGTATGTTTCTAAAAGCAACATATAACCATTGAAGAGAGACAATTAGAATTCAAAATTCTCAAATCTAAGATTTCAGTCAAAGCAAAGCAGTAAAGTGACAGAGAAATTAACATCCAGCAGCCCAATTGATTCTTTTCGATGAGAAAACATTTTACAAATTATTTAGAACTGACATATTAAAAATAATCAAAGAATTATTTTTACAAATTATACTCTACATTATATATTATTGTGCATTTTATTCATTTAAGATTTCATATTCCACATCATATTTGCTAATTTTAAATGTGCTAACAGAAGACATTAAGTCATAAGAAGGACATTACCAAGAAGTCAATACAAGAACTGTCTTTTGTCATCTCAAGAGGAACAGCAGGTCCCTTCCTGGTGGTACAGCAGTATAAAGCACAACACTATGAAGCTATCTACAGCCACTACAGCACGAGTTCGATCCCCCGCCAAGGAGCTGACCCACATGGAACAGTGGACTAGAATGTATTCCCTTATTTCTCAGGAGTTTTGAAGTACACTGACAGCAGAAAGATTACTGGGTATCAGGTCTAGAACTCCAGAGAAAAAGGATATCAGTAGTGCCAGAAACAAGCTCCCTGCCCCACACAGCAAAACATTAATAGGCCCCCTCCATGCCTTTTACCCAGCCCACAGACAAAGCAACAATACTGGCCTAAGTGCTGCAGGAAGTCGCCAAAAATTGGTGAAGGTGAAAAAGTAAAGAAATAAATAAACATTGTCTAAAAATGTAGACAAGTTACAGTTTTTTCAGTGGTGAATACCTGTTCCTTAGGCCTTCTGTGACTACTGTATCTCACTTTCCAAAGAACAAAAGCAAGTCCACAGAACAGGGGTCTCTGGCTTAATAGGAACATTTTCTGACTTATATACATCAATTAACCTGACAAATCGGTAAAATTAGTGCTCCACACTCTAGGACAAAGTCTAAGAAGCAGGTTTGTAATTGAGTACTTACACACAATAATTAAAGTGCTCTACATGTGTGTGTCTGTGGTGAAGGCAGGGAAAATAAGTAATGGGGATAATGGGTAACAGGTTTCCTGTGAATTGGGGCCAGCTATCCAGCAGTCTGACCAACTAATGTACATCTCACTTAATGTACTAATATATATTAAGACCTGTGAAGGCTTATTTTGGAAAATGAAGAAATACACATTGAGCCACTTCACATGGAAGACTGAATATGGAAACTTTAAAATTCATAAGAGTTGCACTGGGATATCTAATTATTGTGAAACAGCCACTGGAATCCAGAGAGAGAAGGCTTTTGGCATAATTGCTTCTGTCATTTCAAATGTTCACTGTGAAAACAATTAGATGATTTTTTAAAGAGTAGAAAATAAAAGGAAAAAATCTGCACTCAAATAAATGTTGAGTGAAACAGTCCTATATATTTTCTTTTTCCTTTTGACTTATTTCAGAGCATAATCCCCCTCTAGCTTCATCCATGTTGCTGCAAATGGCATTAGTTTATCTTATATTTTCTTTTTCCTTTTGACTTATTTCAGAGCATAATCCCCCTCTAGCTTCATGTTGCTGCAAATGGTATTAACTTTATCTTTTTGATTGCCGAGTAGTATTCTGTTTAGTGTATGTGTGTGTATACAAATACATATTCGTCTGTGTGTGTGTGTGTGTGTGTGTGTGTGTGTTCTTGATTGGTCATCAATTTTGGGGCATTTGGGTTGTTTCCAGGTCTTACATATTATAAGTAGTGCAGCCATAAACAAAATAAGACAATAGGGAAAAAATAACAAAAGTAAACAGGCAACTATAAGTCAGAGACACTCTGCAGAGAAAAGGAAACATTTTACAATGCTATTGAAACAAAAAAGCTGAATTGTGGGAATGAACTGGTAGATAGTAGCCTACACAATCTCAGGTGGAAGAGACAGACACAAAAGGCACACAAATAAAAATGAAGCAGCACTATGATACTATGACTATTATGGCTCCATTAAAAAAAGGGAACACAAGGATATGGGAATGCCAGAGGGTGAAAAGAAATACAAAGGAATAAAGATTATTCAGAGATAATAGTGCCCTAACCTGGGAACTGAATACACAAGCACATGAAGCTAAAGGAATACTTGGTTAGCTGATGCAAAGATGCCTACATCAAGACTCAAAGAAGTACTGAAGCTATCAAAAGCCTTAGATAAGGAGAAAAAATATATATATATGTATATATATATATATATGTATATGTGTGTGTGTGTGTGTGTGTGTGTGTGTATAAATGAACCAAGAACATACAATGGAAAACTCACTTCACTATATGGTGTTGGAAAGGCTGGAGAGCTACTTGTAAAAGGGTGAAAACAAGCACATTACAAAATATGAAAAATTAAGATAAAACTGAGTACATATGTGAAATAGCTGAAACTCTAAAATACATAAAACAAGAAATATACACCAACACATCTACCTTACAGATGAGTTTGAGGACTGGATTCCAACAAAGAGATACAAAAGCAATAATAAACAATGGGGTTGGATCATACCAAAACATTGCTGTTCATCAGAAGAAACTTGCTCAAACCAAAAACTCTCCTGAATGAGTAAGAAAAGATGTTATATACCATATATCAGAAAAGGCTTAATATCCAAAATAAATAAAGAAGTCATAGGTAGAACTATACAATAAAAACCAAAGAACACAATTTAAAAATAGGCAGAAGATCTAACTAGTCACTTCTACAAGAAGTAAACATAACCAATAGAGTCATGAAAAGATGTTCATTATTTCTTTTTATTAGGGAAATGCAAATCAAAACACCTGTGAGACTGGTTATTATGCAAAAGAAGCAAATACTGAAGAGGGTGTAGAGACAAGGGAACCTTGTACAATTTTGGTAGGTATGTAAATTGGTACAGCCATTCTATAAATCACTGGAAATTCCGCAGAAAGTTAGATATAGAGCTTTCATATAATCTAGTTATCTACTTCTGGATATTTTCTGAAAAGTACAAAAACACTAATTCAAAGAGATAACTGCAACCCCATTGTTACTGCAGTATACTGACATCATAACAAAGCACTAGAAATAAGTCATATGGAGAAACAAAACACTGTATTATTTTACTCTAGCTAGAGAAAACAAACAGATGAACTAAATAAATATAAATAAACCATGACACTATAGGAACATTAAGTGGAAGGATGGGCAAACAAGAAAAAGTGGGACAACTGTATAATGAAGGATACAGTTGGACTTTTAGATGTAGATTTTTAATGATGCATACCTGAAACTTATGCAATGTATAATGCAATGCTACTTTAATGAAAAGGTATTAATTTTTGTTACTGAGTACTGAAACTAAACTATTACCATTTTATATACATCCTAAAGATCAGAGATTATTGATACACATGCAGGTAGGTAGTTAGGTAGATGGTTACATAGGTAGATATATAGATAGACTTTTCTATCTATCTACAATATGCAGAAGTATAGATTTAAATACAGAGCTCTTTCAATCTTACAACATTGTTATATAATAACATATTATCATGGTTGGTTGAATGATACAGTCCATAAATTCTTGGTATCTAATACTCAATAAACATTTTTTATTATTATTAATAATTCTACATGTAATTACTATTATTACCCTCATCATTGCATTTCATTTAGACTACATTATTTCAGGTTTTGTCTTACCTTTATCTTACCAATCAATAAGGTACTTACAACTCAATATAAATAAGTAAAATTATATTTTCTTCTGTTCAAGCTATCACATTTCTAAATGAGTTTTATGTAGCTTAAAGAGAAGTTACACTATTTATGTAAGCATAGGAAAGTGAGGTATATGAGCATGTGATACCTTGAATATTTAAAGGACATTGTTCCTTAGAAAATATTCTTTTTAATGTGCTAAAATACAAGTCAACATAAGTACTGAAGTAAAAGCTAAGGGATCAATGTCTAAAGAAAAGAATGTAAAATTTTTGTATATGTTAAACTTTTCCAATGTGATTTGCTTAACAGTCCTACTTAGATTTCTAGTTTTGCAACATTCTGAGCTTTTTTCTTCCAACATTAGAATCTTTTCACAACTACCTCAAAGGCCTCTAATTTTAGTAGTGCAAATTACAGAACAACTGCAGCCTTTTGCTACAGTTTCAGGAACTTTCAGTTTAAATTCACTCTATTAACTGTGCATGGGATACAAGTTGTCTGATTTTAGTCAACTGGTGTCATCATTATTATGAAATATCTTCAATCTATGAAATATTTATTTAGTAACTAGTCTACATGTGACCAAATACCAGAAAAGAATGATTAGCTTATTAAATCCAATTAGACTAGAATCAAGAAACTGAGTTGACTATAAATACTTTCATTCTTGTTCAAAATATAAATTATTTTAGACTGGGCCTTAGATAGAAAAGAAATGTTATAGTATGCTTTAAAAACATAGTTCAAGAACATACAGTTTAAGAACAAAACAGAATTGGATGGTAAACAGAACAGCAATAATAACTTTCTTTGGGGTCTAAGAAGTTAGTATTATTGTATTTTCCCACATTCATTCATTAATTTATTCCTAGCTCTTTTCTTGTTAGGTTCAGGTGTTGTTGGCTCAGCAAGGAAAGAATAAACTGGAAAAAATTATTTTAACTTGCTTTCCCTGACCTTGTCTTGATGAGTTTTGGGCCACTGGCATTCTGATGCTCTAACCCTAAGACAAGGGCTTACTGAAAATTGTACTGACAGATTATCTCTTCAATTCACCCATGTTTAGGAATTTTACTTCACAAAATATCTAAAAAATATTTGAGACTCAAAAACAAACCAAAACAATAATTATTTTAGATCAAATAATGACATCTCATAAACTATATATTTAAGTAAGGCTTTACATTTGTTATATATATCTATAAGTGTGTATAGAGGCACACATATACATAGATGCATATGATATAAAGTGTGAGATAAGTAATCTAAATATATCACTTAAAATTTTAACATATATTTTATTTATTGCTGAATATATAGTGAATTTGCAGTTCTATTATTTGCCTTAGGTCTGGTTTCTTGGCAAAGAGACACTAAGGCAGAAATATGTAATATAAGAAGTATACTGGGAAATACCTTTCAGGAAACAGGTGTGTGAGTGTGAAGAAAACAGAATTGTTCAGGAGGGTAGACCACCAGTGAAGTTGCAACAAAGGTCTCTAACTCTAGAGAAATTCTGGAGTTGTGATTTCCCATCACTGCTCTCTTACCCTGTATCATGAGACACTATACACCCAGTCCTTCTGGTGAGTTACTACACACAACAATCAGGCATGAAAAGGGCAGCTTGAAAAAGGTAGCTCTGTTTGGCTTAGGGCAATTTCTAGGGAAGGACTGAGCCATTAGGCATCAGCTTCTGAGAACCCACAGGTGAAAATCTCAGCAGCAGGAGGAGTGAGGGTCTCAGTCCTGAGAATGGGGTCTGTCTAAATGCGTTACACAGGCATTCAGATGCTCTAGCTAGGGATGCTAATTCACTGGAAAGTTATTTCCAGAATTTGATTAGTTCCCTTTCCTGTGAAAACTTTAAAAGGAACAAAGTAGCATAATACTCATTTCCTTTTATTATTACCTCCTGGGGGAGTACATCTTTTAATCTAGTAGTTACCCAGCAAGGTTACCAGATCATTGTCACTGAGGATTTCAAACCTTTGGTCATCATGTCCAGTAGTCAGATCATTACTAATACACTTGTTTGCATATTACCAAATTGAACAAGAGAATGACAAAAAAAACTCAGTGGATCAACTGACTGTCAAACATATTCTTTACTGCCTTGCTGTGTAACGATAGGCTCACCTTAAGATGATGATATGGGCCAGTAATTCCTGCCAGGATGAAGACACCTCTCCTCAGCTGTTTCCTAGTACAGGAAATCTAAAGTAAGTGAGCAGCACCCATAGCTTAATGATTAATGGGACACTTGCTGTGTCATTTCAGAAAGGCTTTCTTTCCTTCTAAGAAATAAGACTTCTAACCTGAGTTTAGAAGTAAACAGTTATTGAAAAAGTATAGCTCCCAAAATGGGTCACTGAGTGTATGGTAGTAAGCAGAGTCACTTTTTGGTTCTTGAACCTATTTATTATATAGAAAAAGAAATAAAAGCATCATATAAAGATGATTGATTTAAAATGTATACTGCATCTTTGATATCAGCACATCCTCCTATCAGATGCCATCCTTAAGACCCCATTACCCCCTCCACAAGCCATTCTACCACTCCAGTAAGTTGGCACTTTTAGAAAGACAGCATGACTAGAATGTACAGAATGAAAGGAAAACAGGAGGGCACCATGGCCATACCAAACGGAGGCAAATTGAAGGAACACATTTGAAATAGGCCAAGTAAAATGTGATGAGAAGTAGAGACAAAACAAATCAGTGATGAAACTCAAATTCAACAGAAGGCCTTGTGAGGGTTAAAGTGCAGAATAAAAATAAGGACAGAATTGGAAAGTGACTTTAAATATGGCCATCGGTCATTAGTGACCTTTAATAGGGTTCTATAAGTGTGTCACAGTCCGATAGTGACATTCCTGTGCCATAAGGTGTGAAAAAGTTAAAAAAAAAAAAAACATGGAAAACTTAACACTATACACTCACCTCTTCAACATTAACTGATACTTAACAGTGGTATTTCTTTCCAAAAACTTGATTCTGACGAGGAAGTATTACAGGACTAACTATTGGATGTGCGATCAAAAATGTTTTGCTTTGACAGTTGCTCTGTTTTCTCTAACCTAGATATATATTTTTAAACTCCCATTTGGAAAATAATTGGGAGTTTTTGAAAAATGGTCAATGTTTGAAATATTTATTCAATAAATTATTAGAATAGCATAATTATGAAATGTATTTTTATAACATGATACTTAATATTTCTTTTATCAGAGATGTGGCCTTTTTAAAGGTGGTTTTCATCCAAGTTTCCATTCTTTCATGCTAGACAATGGAGCATTGTTTTAAATCCCTCCCTATCTTTTTGTTATGACATAGAATGCTCTACCTTAAAAAAAAAACTAAAATTTAGTTCTTATACATTAGCTAGAACTGTCTATGATAAAGTTCATTAATTCACTTAAAATGAGGTACATGTGTGACATGAAAGAGTTAACTCATCTCCCTGCATGTCGTGGCACAATTAATCTATGTGCATCCGGTTAATCAGTTATTAACTGCAACTGAAGTCATGGGGTGTAGTTACACGTTAAAGAATCAATTAATCTCAAAAATAATCACAGCAGAAGCATGTTTCCACAGGGGTTTATTCACCATTTGGGCCAATTTTTCTGTATTTAATCTTTGAATTAAGCCAAATGAATCTGAAAATCCAGATGGTAAAAACACACATCATACTGTACTGGATATCGTCTTTTCTTCAGGAACTTCTAGAAATCTTAAAAATCACATACAAAAGAAATCTTTCTATGTTTTCTTAAGCAGGAAATAAAAGCACTAAATCTATTTGGAAGCTCTAAAGCTAGTCAAATATATTATTTTTCACTCTTTGGTGAACATGTATGTTATTATTATAAACTATGGGATGAAAGTACCTAAGTATAGATAAAGCTAATTAAATATGGAAACAAATTATATTGTCTTATTGTTATAGGGAAGGTTAGCATTAAGATTAAATTATTTATTATTTTTCAGAAACTACCACTTCCAGACACTCTACTGGTATTTGCCACTTAATCCAAATTTTAATTAGTGTTATGAGGTAGACATCACTCTCTGACAGGTCAGACACTAACCATTTACAGTTTCTCAGAAGTGTTCAGTGACTTGATAACAGAACAATTATTCCAAAAACATATAATAAACTTTAAAGGTTTTTTGGGAAGAATTCTAAATTTGAGCACTATGGACACTTCATTTAGATTGAAAATGTTTTACATACATTATTATGATATCAATGTATTTTTATGAACTTGCACAAATTCGATAAAGATTGTATAAGATAACAAGTGGATGAACCATTCCAGAAAACTTCTTATATCTATTCAAGATGCACATTACTATAGAAAAGTTTTAAGATTTCTTTTTTTTTTACTTTTACCATTCTAGATGAAAGGATGAATCATAAATAGTTTAAACAGTTAATGATAGACAGTTTAAAGCTGTCATGATGCTAAAATTATTTTGCTTTAAGGATCCCTGAGATACTTTAAAGATATCGAAACTGAAAAGCCTAAAGATGTGATGTTGATACACTGCACATATGTTCATATATAACACACATAAATTCAGTATATGTAGCTTAACTTAACTCTCAGGATGAAAATCTGAAGTCATATACTGCTCATAAATTATTGGCTCATGATTATTTACATAAATAGTTAAGACAATGCTTTCAAAATCTTAGAGAACTGCTAAATTATGGAAAAAATATTTTTCATAATCTTGAAAGTCATAATATCTAAAGAAATTGTAGGAGAAACACTAGAGGGTTTAAATGTGAAATATATAATAAAAGAGCATTAAATGCATAGGAATATAATTTCTTTACTTTAATAAAACTATGGCCCAAAGCATCATGAATATGTTATAAATTCTTTTCAATTTCATATGCTAGAGAGAAAGAAAATAAAAAAAATGTATTTCAAATAGTATAACATTGCTTTACAATAAAATAATATGCAGTGTCTTAGGGTTTAACTGGTAGAAAAATTGAGCGGTTATATGCTGTTAGCATGAGACAAAGACCATTTACATGGAAAATGTTACTACTGTTTTTAAAGATTCTGCTCTATTGTTCATTATTACAAATGATGTAGAGAAAAGTAAATGATTTCTTATTGTGCAAAGAAAGATAATCTTTAGTGATAATATCTTTTTTAATCATTTGAGAATCTATTTTACTTTATATGTTTCATGTTAATTTTATGATATATATGTACATATTTTCAAAACTTGTGTTACTAATTTTTCATTTCTGAATTGATTCAAATCAAAGGTTAATGGAAATGCTTAGCAGATTAATTTCAAATATACATACTAAAATTTCATCCATGGCTCACAGTGTTACAAAGAAGATTCCCCTTGGAATGCTTCCCAGAAATGTAATTATGGAACATACAGTGAGGCAAGTGGGTGTGGTAGTCTTTGCAATCCCAAAAAATGTAATCTAGGTTAGCTATTTTTTGATTAAGGGAATTTTTTTTAATACATTAAATATTAAGAGTCATTACAAAACCACTATGCCATTTTAAAAGTCACTTTAATATAGGAAGCACACAACTAACAACCAACTAAATACTCAGGCCTTCTTTAGAATTGCTATTTCCTTTCATAAATAAAGAGCATTCAAAATCATCTCCACTTAGTCAAAAGCCACCAGATTGACTCTCAGCCTTTTCTCACTATTCAATGTGGATATTTAAACCTGAGGATGCCAGTAAATCTTTGACTATTCTTTATTTATGTGTTTCTCACTTTGGTATATTACTTATAATAAGAAATCCTTCTTCCTATTTTCCAAGAAATCTTATAAAATACATTATACATCCAAATCACTTGTTCTGTAAGTGTCTCATAGCTATCATTTATGTATTAGGCGTTGAGCTAAGTACAGAATACTAAAACAATGAACGAACGAAATTCTTATCTTTACAAAGCAGTGAGGCAGAAAATATAGAATGATAAACATCTCATGTGCTGGGTCACATGGGACATATCAGAGATAGCTATACTATAGATATGTGGTTTACACAATGTATTCAAATTATGTGGAAAGGAATTCAGACAGATAGAGTAACAAATTTGACTTGAAGAGAGAAAATAGATACTTGAGATTAGAAAAGTGAATAGATGTTAATCTTTCCATCAGAAAGGTATAATATAACATGCTATATTTTGGAAACAGCAAGGAGTTGAAAGCTGATAGAGCAATACACTGGAGTATCCATCTTTTAAGCAAGTGATACTTTATCAGGAAAATTTGGTAGATGATGAAATCCAGTCTAAATATTAAAATGTTAACTTTCTTGATAAGCAAGTTTAATTAAGAACCTACTGGGCCAGAGAAACTATTAAGCCAACACACAGTGACTATCCTCATGAAGAAGATGTTTATTAAACAGTTAATTATAAGTAAGAAATAATTTCAAGTTTATAATGTTACTTGGGGAAATCAAATCTATATAGTCAAAGTTTAATATCTAATTATTAAAAACTGTATTTTCATTTATGACTTCTTCCTGTGGTCTATCATCACTTGAAATTTTTACTACTTTTCCACTTTATCTGTACTATGTAGCTACTTACTGAAGTTGATTAAGATTGGAGGCTAAATATCCTCATTTTGTTTTTATAACATTTTCTTTCTGGTTTTTCCATCAGTTTATTATTTCATATAAGCAATCATGTATTTGTAAAGAACTAATATACCACACCATGCAGACTCCTAAACTAGGTTCATTTTATACACACACACACACACACACACACATACACACACACACATATACACACACATATATAATAACCCAAATATCATTAACATAAAATTAGAGGTTTTGAGTCTAATATTATACAAAATTAGAGGTTTGTATAATATATCCTAGTAGTCTATAGATAATGTATTGAAGCTTTGATTTAAAAAAAAATTAAGATACAACACTGTAGGTTCTATGGGAACACTTAATTTGACAATATCTTCTTACTATCTTGGGAGTGAGAGGTAAGCTTTAATCAGTTATATTAATAAATTTTATGTTATTCTAATTATCTATTTTTTTCTTATGATGTGAACATTCTCATGTGTTGGGTGTTCTTGTTTACAAAACATTATTTCAGTCACTACTTCTTTATTCACTTTGCTTTTTACTATACAATAACTAAGATAATTTTGATTTGTGATTGTTAGTAACAGTAGCTTACTAACTCTCATTTCTGATTTATAGGTAACAAACAGCCCATCTTAGTTGAAGAACGATTTAAAACTTCTGTTTTCAATGATATTTTATTTTTCTGAAGTAATAAGTGAATATCGCTTACATCTGCCTTAATCATTTTTCTCATATTTTATTTTCATTATTTCCTTTGCAAATCACATTATATTCCTATTTATCATATATCATAAACTCATATGGGTGAAATAAAAATTGGAAGGACTAGGCCTTCCTTGGTAGTATAGCACTGAGATGCTAAAGCCACTTCAGCATGAGTTTGATACCTGCCCAGGAGGTGACCCATATGGTGTGGCAGACCTCTCCTGACCTGCCCTCTGCTCCTCTCTGCAGTGTACTTCATCAGTCGGCCTGTTCTGCTCCCCACTCTGTCTCTGGTGAATCCTCTCACCACCCCTACACCTCTGGCCTGTACCCCAGCTCTGTATGCATAAATAAATCTTTTTTTTTTTTAAGTTTTATTTATTTATCCATATAGAACTGGGGGTACAGGTGAGAGATGCGGAGGGTGCGAGGATTCACCAGAGACAGAACGGGGAGTAGAACAGGCAGATCAATGAAGTACACTGCTGAGGGGAGCAGCGGGCAGGTCAGGAGAGGTCTGCCATGCCATGTGGATCTCCTCCGGGGCAGGTGGGAATCGAACTCATACGGAAGTGGCTTAAGCTTCTTAATACTGTGCTTTAATCTGCTGTACTACCAGGGAGGGCCCAAATAAATAAATCTTAAAAAAAAAAAATTGGAAGGACTAAGTTCCAGTCCTTCTTTGTATTGAATAACTGTGTGAAATTCTAAAAAGTGACTTATCTTGAGAGCTTGTTTGGAGGTTCTAGCAGGGGAGCGCAGCTACTCATATACCCTAGACAAAAGACGGTCAGTCTCTATTCAGGGAAGGCCATCCTTTTCAAATGAGCGCACAACTTCAGCAGGGACACACATGGAGCCGTGAGAATAGTAATAAGGGGTCACCCACCTAGCCAGCCAGATCAGCTGAATCAACCCTGGTGACCAATGGGGTGACAGATGTCACAGCCAGATCACCCTCACATCTGTAAAAGGGACTAATTTTAAAGAATTTCAATTTCATTAAGATGAAATTTATCAGGTCTTTAGTTCCATTATAAAAATGTTGGATTGCTTATATCCACTCAAAATTTAGTAAGATTATATTCTAGTCTACACCAAAAAATTATATTATATATATAAGGGGCAGGGGCTTTGGAATTCCTCCCCCATAGAACTTTGATTCCCCTGTCAGTGATATAGATTATGCTCAGTAGTTAGAGCTGTCATGATCCTTGATTCCTCTCTCTTCAAGTGATGAATTCAATAAATTCCTAAGCCCAGCAATGTCCATACCCAAGAGTATTTCAAGTTTTGTTATATCTATGTCTACTGAATTGACCACAATTTAGATACATTCCTCTTTTCAGAATACAAATATATATAAGCACATAAAATCTCAAAAACATAACTGTGGTATAGATAATTATATTAGAATTGTCAGACTCTGGGAAATTAAATAATCTCTAAGGCATAAAGTTCAAATAGATCTGCAAAATAATTCAATTTCAAGTCTTCTGGATACCAAAATATACAAGACCATGCTGACTTTCATGTTTTCTCTTGCTTCTGTGCCTTCTAGGACTTTTTCTACCTGGAGATCTCTATTTCTTTTTGTCAATCCCTAACTTTTTATTTGATTTTTAAGGCCTCAAGCATTTAAAAAAAAACAAACTACCAACAAATACTGTCTTATTTCCCCTATTTGATTTAGGGCAATGACACTGTATTTTTTGTACATTCATTGTATATATTATAGTTTCAAATTATAGCTGTGTGCACTAATATCTATATGTAGATCTACAGAGATATATATATTTATATCTGTATGAATGTGGAACAGAAAAATTTATTCATAGGTTTTAGAATTGCTTACTGTCCAAATTTCACCAAGCTTTGACATTGTTTATTTTGTTGATTTAAATTCTTCTGCTTCAATATTCCTTAATTAAAATGTATTAGTGGTCAATATTTCCTTGAAAGCTAGTCAAGAAGTCTTTATTCATGCATAATTGCTTTGCAGATAATAGTAGGGAAAACAATCAAACAGCTGCAAATTAGATCTCTATTGGGATATTTTAGAACATTTTTTGTCTATGTGGTTAATTAGAAATCAACCCATATAATGACAAATTTCACAATCTGATATGTTATAAATTTGGGTTATTAAATGGCCATGTAGTCCAGATGCAGCTCTCTATTTCCCTCTCTCTGTCTGCTTTTTTCTCTCTGCTTCTTTCTCTCTTTTTTACTCTCTCTCCCCATTCCTCTCACTCCCCAAATTTGCTGGAAGATTTTCCAACATATAACTGGCAAAATTTGTATTTTCAAAAGAAATTTAGCTAATTAATATAATATGGATTTGTAGATGAAATATGTATCATCCCATGACAGCATCCTCTCGTGTCTTAAAAAGTAGCATTAATTAGATCATAATCAAGGTAAAAAAAAAAAAAAAACTAGAACATATGATTTGTTTCATTCTCAGTACTAACAGCACTAAATGAAGAATTTAAATTACATCAGTGGACCTAAGCACAAAGAATTGTAGAGTTAAAGATTATTAAAATGCATATATTATGAAAAGGACCTAAATACTAATTAATATTTAACTTAAAAGCTTTAATATGCATGTTAAAAGTTAGACCTAGTTGGGCCCTCCCTGGTGACACAGTGGGTTAAAGCACAAAACTAAGAAGCTAAAGCCACTTCAGTATGAGTTCGATCCCCACCCCAGAGGTGACCCACATGGCGCAGCAGGCCTTTCCTGACTTGCCAGCTGCTCCCCACTCTGTCTCTGGTGAATCCTCTCACCGTCCTTGCACCTCTGGCCTGTACCCCAGTCCTGTATGCACAAATAAATAAATCTTCTAAACAAAAATATAAAAATAATGTGTGATATTAAAACATACTCAAAGAATAAGCAAAACTAAAATAAACAGTAGGTATTAAGGAAATAGAATTATGCAAAGAAACCCTGTAAAGTATAAATTAATGAGTAATATGGTGTGATTACTTCAAATATACATTAATCACATTAATATAACTTGACAATAAAATAAGAATAAAGCAAGAATTTTCTTCTCAAAAAATCTAGTAAAATGTTCTTTATATATATATATAAGTATAAAACTAAAAACTAATTAAATACAAATGTGAAAATTAAAATAAAATATTAATAAGAATATTATATAAAATGTTAACATCGATAAAATAAGGCAAATTAACAAAATATTCAATGGTAGCCAGGATAGTATTATGGCAGTAATATGGTGTCAGCAAAATAAGGCAAAAGCATTACTGATGCTAAAGTGTGTCATTAATTCATAATGTATAATAATTTTAAGGAAAATGATGGTTAAATCCTATGCAGTATTCATAATCATTTTACATTATACTAATCAATAAATAGAACATTCTGTGATTTAGGTACTTTTAATATTCCCATTTATAGTAAATGAAGTTAAAGGAGGAAAGGTTAACAATTTGCCTCTGGTTATACACAGTCACATGATCTCTCTCAGTCTCTTTCAATAAATATCAAAAAGATGTCCTTACTAGTAACTAAAACAAAAATTTTGATTAGCAAAAAGCAGAAAGTTGACAGATAAAATTATCTTATTTTAATAGGCAAATAATAGATTAACAAAAATAACAACTTTTGACAGAAACATGAGAACCAAAACCTGTCATGCATTTCCTATGAGTGAAATTTAACCTGGATATTTTGGAAAGCATTTCCACAATATAAAGTTGAAAAAGTACTGAGACCATGTGATACCACTTCTTGTTAAATACACTGAGAAAATATTACAGATGTGCATACAGACACACAAACCTATTGATTTCTTAATAGAAAATTAGAGAAAAGCCTAATATCACAATACATTAAGTAGAATATTATACTGTAGTTGAATATATGAGTTAACTATTCCCATATTAAATTGTATAGACCCAAAATAACTATGAGGAATACAAAAATAAAATTGTAGGATATGTATAGTTTCTTAATCTGTAACTACAGAAATACAAAAATACTGTATGACATTTATACAAAAAATGAAAATATCATATTGAAATATGGAAAGATAATCTTACTTATAGACATTCTATCAAATCTCCTACTGCAAAAGATATGTATAGTTTCTTAATCTGTAACTACAAAAATACAAAAATACTGTATGACATTTATATAAAAAATGAAAATATCATATTGAAATATGGAAAGATAATCTTACTTACAGACATTTTATCAAATCTCCTATTGCAAAATGCAATAACTTGAAAAAAAATTCAGTTATTATTTTAATTTCAGTATTATTGACTACTGTAGGTTAAAATATAAATATGCAAGATGAATGGAGAATAAATTATTACAGAAACAATTATTTTTATTAAAAGCAGTATATTTTCCATTTTCAAAAAATTGGATTGTTGGCCCTCCCTGGTGGCGCAGCGGGTTAAAGCACAGCACTAAGAAGCTAAAGCCACTTCTGCATGAGTTCGATTCCCGCCTGCCCCGGAGGTGACCACATGGCGTGGCAGACCTCTCCTGACCCACCCACTGCTCCCCTCAGCAGTGTACTTCGTTGATCTGCCTGTTCTGCTCCCCACTCTGTCTCTGGTGAAGCCTCTCACCCTCCGCATCTCTGGCCTATACCCCAGTTCTGTATGAATAAATAAATCTTTAAAAAAAAAATTGGATTGTTGTATGCATGACTTATAATAATAGAATCTAATATTTATGGGATAAATACCATAGGCTGTTATTTCTTGTCTATGCATTATAAACTTTAACTCTCTGAATCCTGGTGGTATTCTATTAGATATATGAGGATTGCACACGAGGTAATAAACCTGGAACCCTTTGCAAAGTTCCTAAAATTAAATAACTGTTATGTGACTGAGCTGATTTTCAAATACAGACAGTTTAACTTATGCTGTAAACAATATACTCTACTGAATCTGAATTTATCTCAAAAATGAATTGACTTTTAATTGTCATTGGACCCTCTATTCACACAAAACTTCTCAAATTACTCAGAATTTGTAAAATAACACATGGAGACCAGTCTTTTCTAAAGAAATATATCTATTGGATCACTTCAATTTTCTAAGATTATTATATATTGTTGATTATCATTATTATTACCTTCTTTTGTTAATTTGTTCTCTTGTTTTGCCATGAGTTTATATAATCATTTGTTTTATCTCATTCTAGAAATGACTCTGTTTTTATGATGAGGCTGGCCCAATGTCCTCTCTTATTTCTGATGCCAATAATGATGAGTTAGATCCTATTTACTCATGTTATTATTTTCAATGTAAATAGTTAGTCACAGCTGCTGCAATTTTCCCAATTGTGAGACAGAAAAATAAGGTGGGGAGAGATGAGAGCACAAATAAATTTATCAACTCTCTAGGCATTCAGAATAAAATATGAAAAAAGGCTAAGAATAAATACTTTGCTTCTAGGTCATCAAACTTTAAATTGAATGGACCTATATAGATTCTATGGACTCCTAACACAGATAATGAATAGAGTTGTTAGTACAGGCTTATAATTAGTAATTAAAAAGTTTGTCTTGCATAATACTTTTTGGAAATGTTCTCTTCTTGAAAACTGATTAGCACTTAGTAAATTGAAGAATGAAATATAGAAAAATAAAATGAAACAGGACTCTAGTTATCTCACAAATATTTCTGTATAAATATATTTCTCAAATAACTAATAACTGAATTGCTTAAAAAATTTGGTTGAATATAAAAAGTACTGCCAAAAGTATCCTACCTTCAATTTAAAGCTTGTGATATAAATCCATGTTAATATTGCTTTTTATTTTCACTGTGTGAAATAATCAGCTTTATGAATATAAAACATTTGTATATCCATTTTACAAGTAGTGAGTATGCAGAAGATTCTTTTATTTTCTTATTCTAGGCAACATATGGATAAATATAATAGGGGCACCATGTAAATGATGTGTTAAAAATCAAAAGACTTTTTCATACTATAATAAAGTACTAATTTATATATATATAATTACATACGTGTGTATAGACACAAATACATATGTGTATATGTATGTATATATGTATGCATATGTGTATAATCCACCACAGATAAGCAAATGAAAAAGAAAGACACCAAAGTTAGAACACACTTATCCCCTATGAAAAGAAAAGCACATAGAGATTTTAATCAGCTGGCCTTGTTTTGTTAGTAAAGATGGATATAGATATAATATGTGCTTTGTTCTCTGATTTCCTCTACATTTTCTAGGTTCCTACATCCTCAATCTAATTAGCAACACTGATCCCTTTTAGTAAAATATATAGATAAAACTACTCTAAATGGTAATGGTAATATAGCTTTCCCAGTTGAGATTTTGTAAAAAACAAACAAACAAAAAACTAAAATTGTCTCAGGGATCTGTCACTTTGTTGTTGTTTTTTTTTTTTTTCCTAAAGCCACCTATCGCGTGTCACCATTAGCAGCAGAAGCAGCTTCTAAAATGGCTCCCAGTGACTCCCACCTTACCTGGCACTTATATGCAAATGTCTCCCTTGGAGTGCAGGCTACATCTAGTGACTTACTTCCAATGGAGCAAAAGAGGAAGGATTTCATCCGAAATACTATGTCACTAGATACTATGACTCTCTTTTTAGGTGTTCATTTGCTTTCTTGCTGGCTTTCTCTGTGGAAATTGGTTAACAGTGTGAGCTGCCCTGTGGCAAGGAATTCAGGGCTATGAGAAACTGTCCATGAGGACATCAAGCTTGTGAACAATCCTATGGGTAATCTAGAAGAGGACTCTTTCCTCTGTCAAACTTTGAGATGATTGTCATGTTGGGTGGCAACTTGATTATAAGTCTTGCAATAGATACTGAGCTTGATGATCTCGCTAAGCTATGATAGGATCCCAGACATACATAAACTGAAATGAGTGTTTTTTTATTTTTTATTTTAAACCACCCACTTTAAAAAAATGTACAAGAAAATTTATAATTTTAGAATTATTTTATGCAGTAATAAATAATCTATTCTTTGGAAAAGAACATAAACTAGACTATAGGAATGTAAAATTGTTTCTAGCCATTAAGTAAAAAAGAATAAAATTAAGATATTCAAAGAAATGGTTACAGGAGATTACTTTCTAGCATAATGGAGGAAGTATGTGAAGAAATATTTAATTATTATCCTGAGAAGCCAACAAACATTCTTACACTCTGAAAACTGACCTAAGACATAGAAGAGAAAAACATTTATTCACAAACATTACTGTACTTCAGGTAAAAACAACACACATCTCTAATCTTTATGCTTACAGTTATTTCCTTACCCCTACCAAGCTATCTTCCTGGTAGTCTAAGTCTTAGAAGTAAGCAGAATTGCTGCTGCTGTAAACAGTGCACTTGATAAGTATTTATTTTCCGTTCCAAGCAAGTTAGATAAGTAACTTTGATGTCCTAATTCTAACTCTCATCTTACTTTAACATCCTGTGGGACACCTTTCTATCTCTTTGTCTATCTCTGTCTTTGTTTCTTTTTCTTTCTCTACACATGCATACACACACACAATCACAAATACACATTAAAGCTTTTCAACAACTAATTATTAGTTGCTGCTTTTGTAACCCTCAAAGTATGTGGGCAGTTTAAAGTCGTCTGTGAATATGTTCCTCCCATGGAGACAAATAATAATATATGGGGATTATATCCCCAGAATCATGGGATACAGTTCACTCAATTTCCCCTGTGTAACACGCTTCAGAATTCATGATATAGGTAAAATCATCATTTTTGTCAACCACAGTGAATGACTCTGAGCCGGCTGTCTTTTCTTTGTTTTATAAAATAAAGGTGGTCTGAATCCATCCACTTTATTCCTCCAGTCACTTAGACAATAATGCTGCCATTGTTAAACATGTTTAATGATGACTTGTGCTTTAGGCAAACAGACGTCATCTAATCATAAGTCCACAGTTGTTTGCAAAATCATAATAACAGTACTGGATTTTATGTTTTCATTTAAACCCTAATGTGGGAGAGTTCTAATGTACAGCTTTCAAAAAAGGACTTATACACACAATATCAATGTCAGGTAGAAGATGGACTTTATTATATCTGAAATCATTTTTGGTAGTCTTTCTCACTGATATAATGATTCTTAAAATCTAGACAGTACTTCAGTATTATAGTAAAAAGAAATAATGAGGCAGTTCTCTAACATCCCAATAAAATATCACTCTTGCAATTACGTCTCCAGAATTTCACTTGTCTGCCAAGTCCTATTGTTTCTCCCATTTATCTGCTGCTTTTGCTGTGAGGTAGTGGCAATATTTTAAGAAGTGCTTGAAATTTTTATTTCTGAATTTACTAAACAAATAGTCTATGATAAATTTAAATCACTTCGATGTGTTACAACTCCAAAATGAAGCCAGAGTAGATCCTGTCCAAATTGAAATGCACAACATCTTCTTTATGTCTTCACGTAGTGTCTGAAAATGGCCACTTTGCTGATCTAGGAGCTGGAAGCTAATGACCCTTTGCAATACTGCTGTGGTAAAATAGTATAGAATGTGCAAGGAATCTCAGTACAAGTAATATACACAGCCATCCAGGACAGCAAGCCAGGTCGAAATCAATTACAGGGTGGGAAGGCTTGTTTGTCCTCTGGGTTGAAATATTAGGCAGTCAAGACATGCTGTACTATATTAACATATCTGCTTTCAAGGCATGAGTCCTCTGGAATTTTTCTCATAATCTCCGGTGGAAATATATAAACATCAGCACATTCAATAAATTGCTTTACAGATCAAATTGAATGTAAGGTCAAAGTTCTCAGAAATGACAATTCTTAAAATATTATCTTGACTATGTAAAAACATAAATACATCTCTACAAGATAGTCATATCTGTGTGACACTATGTAGCATTTAGTCTCATAATGTTCAAAAGATCATGATGGCCTATAAAATATTGAGAGTTTTTCTTTCCTTTTCTCCCTTAATGAAATGAACTTTATCAACAGAAATCTTTCCAGTGGGGGGGGGGGGGAATGGTTCAATACAGAACTATCTAAATCATTTTTCTCTCCACATCCACAGTAGAATATAGCTATGACTGGCTAGAGTAATATAGCAGAAAATCTACTGCAGGAGACTTACATGTGCCCTGGAATTTTCAATCTTATTATACGATCTTACTTGACACAATGTAGTTAGGGGTCAGATTAGTGTAGTTTTTCAGGAGGTACATTCATTCAACTGTTTCAAAATGCATTAGGCTACTAGCTATTATATAAAAGTAGGGAGGGTGGGTTGTTTTGCAACTGGAATATTATAAAATGTTAGAGTTGTAGTATCTGAATTTAACTAATTTTACCCATATATACATAACATATACAATATGTATATGTGCTTATAACATATAAAATGATTATAAGTAGTATTTATAGATGTACACATATGCAAATACACAAAGATATATATAATAGTCACACTGCTGTGTGTGTGTATGTCTTTAGGACTAGAATTCTATAAATATTAAAAATTCAGAAGCCTGAAAATAATATGAGGGGCCTATAAATTGCTATAGTGCTCTCATATTTCCTTTATGAAAATATTTGAAAGACTTTTTTATAAACCTTCCTCAAAATAAACCATTTCATTTGAAAGCAAAAATGCTTTCTCTATAAAATACCATTTCTGAATCCTAAAAATAATAGATTAAATGCTAGAAACTTGATCACCAACCCTTAATTATAACATATATTATTAGAAAAGGTTATTTTAGAAGTATCTTTATCTTTTCTAAAGTTTTAGTTGTTATATCTATAATTTAGCATCTGATTAAGGTATCTATTGCTCCTATTTCACACAAATACTTTATTAGAAAATGACTCCAGTCCTTAAAAACCACAGATTATCAAACAAAGAGTAAATCGTTCTGATTTTTCCCTCTAAAAATATGTTGCTATTTGTCTACCTATTTTTTTCATTTACTGGTTATTTTTAAACTTAATTAAATGTGGTTCAATAGTAATTCACTGCTGAAGTCAGAAAATACTTAGTAAAGTCACACATCCATTTCAACTTTCCATCTCAAAGTCAGAACACTGTAAAATGAATCTACCTGTTAAAAAAACTAGTAAGTAGAAGTCAGAGAAAACCAAATGCTAATCAAAAAAGTGTAGAATACAACACAAGTAAATGTAAAAAAGCTACCTGAGTAGCTTTTGAGTAGTGAGAAATACTGACTCCCTGTGTCTTACTGAGCACAGGAAGAAAGCAACTACTTGAGCATTTAATGAGGTTTCTTCATTTAAAAATTAAACTGCAAAAATGCCCACCTTAAGCCTTTCTGCAACTAGTAGTTACTAATAAGGAAAGGTAGTGGCAATGCTAGTCCAGGTAACTAAGAGATACAACAGAAAAGTGCCCCAGATCTGAACAGAAGCCCTTATTTAACTAATATTTTGTAAAGGACTGGAAATTAGTAATTGATCTCCAGTATATATTGATAATAATTGATTGTATAAAGCCTAGTTTAATCAGCTGTACCAACTTATTGCATACTACTAACATGTCATAGGACGTGTTCAAACATCCTCAGTTTGTTAGTAAATATTTTAGTTAAAGAAACCAACCACATTTTTACAGATCTTAGTCATAGTATAGTCCGACCAGCTGACTTCAAAAACACATTGCTAAACACTACTGCAAACAAACATGTTCCCCTAGACTAACTAGCAACTTTGAGAGTCAAAGGTAGTTGCCAACAATAGTGTTTTCATGTACACCTGTTGGGAGGTCTACAGATTTATCTGAAATGTACCATCACATTATTTAAAAAACCCAAGTTCAGGGACTCCTATAATACCTATATTATCTGGTGAAATTTCAGGCTACTTCAAGACTTAGGTCATATGTTGTCTTTCTTGGCAACCCTCCCCAGTTATCTCTGACAGAGCTAAGATTTATGGTCTCTAATCACCTTGTTTAAGCCCTGTCATAATTAGAGTGGTGGTAGAAAGCATCACAATAGCAACAGAAACAGCAATAGTAATAGCAGAAACAACAAGTATTATAAACTTCTTATACTATATTGACTCATTTTGCACCAGTAAGTATAATACATGATAAGCTCCATACTATTAATAACTATTTTAATGTCTGCAATCTTAGACCTATTGCCCCATAGCTAGTGATGCTGGAATTATGACTTGGGACCATCTGTTCCAGAGTGAGAGTTCTTAGCCATGAGCTAAGATCTTAGATAGGCTTCTTCATTATTCTTTATTTTTTTAAGTGTTCTATGAGCTTTTTCAGGATATAGCATATGTTTTTCTGTTCATTTCTAGTCTCTCAATGTTTGGATAAAGGGGAAATTGTTGGTTATCATGATCTATCAGTATTAAAGAAGACAAAAAAAAAATGAGCTGCATATACAAGCAAAACTCTCCCATCCAAGCACACAGAAAACTACTAAAGAGTGCTAACAAGGCAATGAATGACAGAATGAAGTAATGTGCCACATCTGGATACACAGCATGTGTAGAACAGAGAATGATAAAAACTATATGGCTTTCTTTAGGTGCATCTCAATGGCTTCTTCAGCCCCTGGGTATTTTAATATTTTGTCACTTGTCAATTTTTATAAAACTACCTTAAATATATGTTTAAAATAGGAGACAACAGGCCCTTCCTGGTGGTGCAGCAGGTTAAAGCACTGCACTAAGAAGCTAAAGCCACTTCCGCATGAGTTCGATCTCCGCCTGCCTCGGAGGTGACCACATGGCGTGACAGACCTCTCCTGACCCGCCCGCTGCTTCCCTCAGCAGTGTACTTCATCGATCTGCCTGTTCTGCTCCCTGTTCTATTTCTGGTGAATCCTATCACCCTCCGCATCTCTGGCCTGTACCCCAGTTCTGTATGAATAAATAAATAAATCTTTAAAAAATAATAATAAAATAGTAGACAACAAATAAAATATAAGTTTCTAAGTAGTTACCTATTAATTTAGTCTTAGGCAATATTTATCAAGTGTTCATTTTAATTATACTAACTTAGATATAATATTTTGCACACTAGTCACTAACAAACAGGGCAGAATACATTTTTTTTCAAGTTTCTGCAAAATAGGCAACTTAACAGTTATTTTCCCATCACTAGATACCTAAAAGGACTATCCAGGAAAGTTTTCCAAATATTTATCATATTTGCATTTCCAATTTACTCTGCTGTATTACAGATAGTAAAACTATAGTCTACTAACATTTCATCTAACTTGTAACTGAAAAAGAACAGGCTCAGAAGAATATTTTTGAGTCATTAATTTTTCATTTTTCCTTGGCAGAATAATCAACAAAAAAGGCTTTTACAAAAAAGTATTCTATACATGTAGTTTTAATCATAGATTTGCTTGTACTTGCTACATAGATAAAATTTAATGATGAAAAAATTTAATTCATTTATTCAATTTGATATATTTTTACATTTTATACAGTATCCAGCCATGGAAGTTGAGGTGTTCTTTTTTTTTTTTTTTAATACCTATCTTTGGATTCTTTATTTGCCTAAAAGGAAAGCTCTTTTTTTTTTTTAATACCTATCTTTGGAGTCTTTATTTGCTTAAAAGGAAAGCCAAAGGAAATATTAAATGCTCATTCATTTAGGTTGACTGGCCACATGGGCCTTCTCTAGGAAAGGGTAAATTCTAGAAGGCTGATAAAGTAGAGCAATCTCCTCATAATAAACTGGAAAAGTACAATAAAGCTATGGTATTGAACTGAAGATTCAGATAAAGGGATAACAGACATATAAACATAATTTAGCTTATCTTAATTATCCCAGGATCACAATTAGGTAATTAAGTAGATATCTTTCTCCTTCCTTTCTTTACAACTCTGCAAGTCTATTATTTTTACTTTTATTTTTTTTCCTTTTTTGATCAATAGAAATCTGACTTTAAAGACACCTCATGATTTTCCCACAGCCATTTAGTTATAATATAGAAACTGGACCAAATTTATTGCTTCAGTTTTCTATTGTAGTATATCACTTTCTGACTTATTTTACATATTTTGAAATGATTGTGATATGAATGTGTTAGACATAAGAAATGTATTCACCTTTTCTCTACTTAACATTTTCAGTACAACCCCTGTGTTGCTGTATAGATTTAGGTATATTGGGTAGGCTAAAGAGAGAACATATTTGATTTAAAGCTAATGAGGTGATTATCATTCCTTCAACTTCAAATTGTATTCTTTTCATGTACACATTATTATATTTCAAGTTTCAATTAAATTCCTTGAATTCTACCTATGTTGGTGATAACTTATAGCTTTACTGAACTACTAAAAGAGCATCTTCTTTTCAACAAAATTATGACAACCATTCAAAGGTAATAATACTGCCATTTAACAAGGGAAGAGAGGAAATATGTCCCCAATGATCACATTTAAATCCTTAAATTAATTTTCATATTTCTGTCTCTGAAACCATTATCAAATGTGAAGACTTTAAGGTCCAAATCTATATTAACTGCACAAAAAATGATAAATAATTTATATGAACTTACACAGTTCAATACCATATTAAGGTTACATTTGGCATTCAGATCAGATATTTATATTATGTTGAATTTTAAAATAATGGCATATAAGTATAAAATCAAATAATTCATTGATTTTTGTCATCTATCTTGGCCTAGAATTTAAAATGCTACTACAAAATGGATTCAATTTTTTTTTTTTTTGGTCTGTTGCTGATTAACAGAAGTCAGGATGACAATTAACATACTTAAGTCACATGATCTCTTTTACAGTTGTGGATTATATAATAAGTACCTGAAATGTATAGCAAATTGTGACAAAAAAATCATCCAAAATGGTGTCCTATGAAATGAAATGATAAATTAATCTACATTCACAATCTCAATAATGTACACTGACTTATATAATACTATTCTACAATGCTACTTCCATTAAAAGGTGGAAAATGGCATAAAATTTATATTTACAAATAGAAAAATCAGTAAACTGTTTTTTTTCAGCATTTTATTATCAATAATCAAAACTAATATTAATTTAATAGCATATAGTTTAATATAGTAATGCATTATTTATAGTTATATAATTAGTTGCATGACTATACTAATATGTAATTTTGTATAAGTTAGCTATATATAAATGTATACCATATGTAGTTTTAGCTATATTTGTACATATAATACATAAATGCACAGTTATTATGTTTATAAGAAATAACTTATAAACTAAGGAGATACTTATATAATTTCTTTTGGTACTAGTGATTTTCTAATAATGTAATATTCCTAATAATAAAATATTTTGTTACATAGATGAATGGAATATAAATGAAAGACCAGAAATAAACCCATACCTGTGTAAACAATGACAAAACAGCTAAGCATATCCAAGAAAGCCAGGAAAGTCTCTTCAATAAATGGTGTTGGAAAAATTGCATAGTCACTTGAAAAACAATAAACTGGATCACTCTCTAATAACATATACAAAAATTAGGGCAAATTTAATTAATTATTTGCAGGTAAGTCCTAAAACACAAAATACACAGAAAAAAAAAACTATAGGTTCCTGAACATCAGCTTATCAATGCCTCTAGGGGTTAGATTTTAGTGACAAGAGACACTTTTGCTCCGTTATAGCAACCTTCTAGAGATTATTAATTGGGCTTGGAGATCATTAAATCACGTGATACTGCAATTGTAACCCCTGTTTCCTTTTCCTGACTGGGCCTCTATTCTTTTTTCCTGCTTGGGTATATCTATTGTTGAAACTGAGTAGAACTGTTTCACAAGTCTTCTTCTCCCACTAAAAGGTATTTCCCATGCTTCAAGCCTGCTCCAAACATCAATTTTTTTCAGACATCCATTCCACATTGTTACCAACTGACTTACCTTATACTTTAGTAGACCGCAACCATCAAGAAACGAACTCCTTCAGCTTGCTAATCTCTGCCAGACTATTTTATCTTTTTCTGTCTCCTTTTTATCTGCCTTGGCACTAGAAAGCAAGAAAGTTACTTTCTCCTCACGCATTCTCTCTGAAATGTTTTAATTTTATTTCTTCCAGAATCTTAAGTCCCTTCAAATATTCCTGTTCCGTCATATCACTTCTTGTTGTGTCTACACAATTTCATTACTTATAAACAGGAGCATGTGCATTTTTAATGAATTATTACATGCTGAAATACTTGACACAGTACACAATATATATTAAAAGCTACAACATGTTATATTTTATTATTGTTAAGGCACTGGGATATGATTTTGTATGCCTGTTGAGGAATCTTGCCTAGATAAATACAATCAGAATAGTACATCTTACTGCATCTTCCTTTCATTTCAAAATTTCTTTTATACTTTTTATTGAGTTTTTGTATTTATGTCTAAACTTTTGTAACTGCAAGAATTAAATAACAAAATTCTTATAATGGAATTTACATTCTGCAGGGGAAAATAAAAGATACCTGAATTATGTTAGTACATACAGACATGCTGATATGATAATAACAACAACTATTTGGATTAGATAACATTATTGCCTCTCAGAAAAGGATTAAAAACTTTGCCTAAGCTCATACACTAGTAAAGAAACTCTTGTGTCAGATTAACTCATTGACATTATTCCACTTAACAACTTCTCTCCCTAGAAGTTTATATTCCGTTAACTTCTTTACATTTGCATTTCCTTGTATCTTTTTAAATGTCTCTTTTCAGGCATCAATTCACACTTCGTTTACCATGCTGTCAATGAGGACTATCCTACTTTCAATTACTCTATAGTTTCTATATTCCAAGCTTCCACCTATTAAAACTTGAACTTCCTGAGCCCTGACTTCATCAGTTAGTGAACGAGAAACTACACATGCCCTAGATTTATTCTTGAAACCATACTATAAGCCAAGTTTAATGCTTATTTTCATTTTGAAAATGAGGAAATTAGTTATGTGAGGTGAACATAAAAGGATAGTATATTTCCACAAATTATACAACTGACAAGGTGCAAATCCAGGATTGGAACTGACCAACTTTGTTCAATGCTTGTAGTTATAAAGTGGATACTCTTTTATATTGTACAGGTTTATTGCCAAAACTGATGTCAAATGCATAGTTTTGAACAAGTAATTATTGCAAAATTATTTTGTATGAATGTAGGAAAGACAACAGGAATATAAAGAGTGTTAGGATCAACAGAAGGAACACATGAAAGTAGGATCGATAATTCTACTAGATCCAGGGCAAGATTTTTTTATTGATAGGATGAAAATCAGCCTCCAAAAATCCTAGACAAATTTTATTAAAATCTATTGTGTTCACAACTTGGATGGAGCTAGAAAAGATCATGCTTAGTGAGATAAGCCAGAAAGAGAAAGAAAAATACCGGATGGTTTCACTCATAGCAGGATTATAATGGACCAGGCGAGAAAATAACAAAAATAATGAACAACCATATACCAGAGACATTCTGTGGGGGTGGAGTGGGGAATGGGATCAAAATGGGGGGGGGGGGGGAAGGGAGGGAAATGCACGGGACTAGGGTGGTGGCACAGGGGTGATCTGGTGATGGGAAACCCGCGGGGGTTACAATCGAGATGGAAAAAAAAATGTGCAAAATGATGTAAAAATAAACTTTGTAATAAAAAACTAAAAAAAAAAAAACCTATTGTGTTCACAAGGTTGCTAGGTTGTGGATGCTTGAATGAAATCAAATGGAGTATGTTTCCTCGATGGGTAAAACTGGCCTGCCTACTATCAAAGACAGAGAAGTAGAAGTCCAGGAGAAAGAGGGTTTGATAAACCAGGACAATTTTCAGAAGCCTTTAAGGAATGCTTTGGACATTTATTTTTAAGATTTATTTATTTATGCATACAGAACTGGGGTACAGGACAGAGGTGCAAGGGTGGTGAGAGGATTCACTAGAGACAGAGTGGGGAGCAGAACAGGCAGACTGATGAAGTACACTGCTGAGGGTAGTAGCAGGTGAGACAGGAGAGATCTGCCAGGCCATGTGGGTGACCTCCCTTGGCTGTGAATGGAATTTGTGCTGAAGTGGCTAAGGCTAGCTTCATAGCCCTGAGCTTCAACCTGTTGCACCACCAGGGAGGGCCTGGATGCTTTGGACTTTTGATAATTGACTTTTGATAACTGTGAAAATGCCATGACTTTGAGGTATAGATCCAGTTTTGAATCAGGAGGTCTTTGGCTTTGACTAAGTATCTGTAACTGTTTAAAGTCCAAAGGTGTAAAGATATATAATCACAGATAAGAGTCACAACGTCCTTCAGGACTGAGAAAAAGAAAGAAGCTCCTCCAGTGTTTCCTGAGGACACACTCTGGCTAGAAAGGAACCGATAAACATATTTGGGACCTTTAGGCTAATTTAGAAGGATGTGAATCTGAGAAGCGTCAAGAACCAAAAATAGATCTGGAACAGTGTGACATTTGTAAAAATATTAGAAAAGCATGGAATCTCTTCAACAAATGATATTGGGCAATCTGGACAAACACATGTAAAATAATGAAACTAGGTAACTATTTTCATACCTTACATATAAATGGATTCAAGACTCAGAAAGAAGACATGAAACCATACAATACTTAAAGAAAACAAAGGAAACCACCCTCCACAACACTAGCCAGAGATGTCTTTGTTGTTTATCTCTAATAGCAAGAAAACAAAATAATATAAATAAATGAAACTACATCAAGTCATAAAACTTTTGCACAGAAAAACAAATGATCACTAAGGCAAAAAGACATCCTACCAAATGGGATGAAATATTGTCACATTATACATTTAAAAAAGGGATAGTATCTAAGGGATAGTATAGGATACACACACACACACACACACCCGCATACACAATATGAATAATAAGAAAAGGAATAGCCCAATCATAAAAATAGGAAGATGAATAGATTTCTCCAAAGGAGACATGCATATGGCCAAAGGGTATATAAAAAATGTGTGTCATCATTTATAAGGAAGTGCAAATCAAAACCAGAATGTAATACTACCTCACACCTGTGAGATGACCTATCTCAAAAAGACCAGAAACAAATGTTGGCAATTAGAGTAATAGAAACTGTTCTACAGTGCTTATGGGAATGCAGACTAGTATAGTCTTTATGGAAAATAGTGTGTAGGCATCACAAAAGATTAAAAATTGATGTACCATATGATTCTGGAATTCTATAGTTAGGTATCTACCCAAAAATTGGGAAAAAAATAATTAGAAGGGGTGAAATGCACTGCTATGTACAATGCAGCACTATTTGTAATAGCCATGAATGGATACAACCTAAGTGTGCAAGTATGGATAACTAGATTAGAAAATGTGATATATTTTAACTATGGATTATTACTCAGGAACAACAAAAAATTATGAACTTTTGCCATTTGCAACAACATGAATCGGACTAGAGGGGATAATGCTAACTAAGCAAAGTCAGAAAAAAAGACAAATATCATAGTTTCAGTTATATGTGGAATATAAAGACACAAAACTGGGTTGGTCAAAACCAAACCAAAACCAAACTCCAGATATCTATTGCAAAGTTGACACGCCAGAGAGGGTGGAGGAGGACAGAAAAGAAAGGCGGGAGAGGATGAAATGGACTGTGATAGAGGTCTATGTGTGTTTGGTGGTGGGTTTGGGATGGTAGCCTATTGTGTAGTAAATCATTGTTATTCTAGTTTTTAAACAAATCAAAAAAATACAAATGAACATAACTATAGTAAGCAGATTAAAGAGATATATGATCTTTAGTGGAAGACTTAATAGTTAATAATGTTTTAAATATATTGATTTGGGTTATATTTCCCTAGCCATTACAGTCAAAGCTACCAATTATAGTGATTCATCCTTATTTTAACACAATACCTCTGCCTAAATTCTCAGAACACATTTTCCCTTTAACCTTTAGCCAAATCTGTCTCTTTAACCAATGTAATAAATGTATGTTCCCCTTAGAATGTGACACATTAATTCCATATCAGCACTTGATGCCATCCTGCTAGTGAGAAATACTTTCCTCATGTCAGTTTTTCTAATCATAACCTTTCTTAATAGCTTAAATAATTTCTTCCGTCCTATCAGTCTTAATGAATAATTTCTGTATTGTGTTTATGATCTGAAATGTATCTTACTTCACAAAGAGGTTACTACTTATTAGTAAGCAGGCAATATGCTTTCCACAGTTAAATGTCCCCCCAAATCTAGTAAGTACTCAAAAAACATTTATTCTGATAGTATTATTTAGAATTTTTTTAGAAAAGTAAATATACATATATTAGAGGTATTTTCCATCGCCATGCTCCTTTATACAAACTATTCTCACTAGACTTTTTTATTTGAAACATTCTTTAAATTTAATTATTTTATTTTTCTCCCTTTTTATTTACCATTTGCTTTCATTTGAAGTAGAAGAATAAAAATCATCTAAATCCACACTGTATTTTTCATTGTAAATTTAATTACTTTGATTTAAAATTTTCAGGATGAATTGATCTAAAAGTTTTGAGGGTGCTGAATAAATGTTAAGTTCAATATATTCATTCAGAAAGAAGTAAAAATTGAGTTCCTTAATTGTTGTTTTCTCATTGAATTCATACTGTAGTAAGTCACACAGCCAGCATAAAAAGAAATGGAACCATGCTTCTCAATCATAGCTCAGCATTTCAACTACTACACTTAGAAACTTAAATCTGTTATGATAGCTCATAATCTTTCTGATTAATACAAACTATGTTGGTTTTATTTAACAGTCCATTCCCAAGACTGAGTCACACAGAATCTGCCACATAGAAGTTATTTGATAATGGTTCTTAAGTGAATACTAAATGGGTCATTGCATATAAAACCAAATGAATTATAATTTAATTCTCACAAAGGATATTATTCAAAAGCATTGTCTTCCAGATGACACCCAGTCATTGAAAACATGGCTCTGTACTCATTGCCACTAACAAAAAAAGCAGTGGCCATTGTAACTCAGTTTTCCAACAACACATGCTGTCTTAGTGAATTACTGCTGAGATCATGAGTCTAGTGCCCACTTTCCCCAAACGACATATGGTCACATGCATCAGATTTTGTCTGAATCTTCGTTTTAAGGAAATTTATGACAACAAAAATGCTACGCAGCAAAAAAAAAAAAAAAAAACAAAAAAACATTAAAAGCTTAAACACCAGTTTTATTACTTAGCACTATTATTATTGAAGATGGGAACTTTCAGACATTATTTAAAATATATAGGCTATTTCTAAGAATTCAGAGATTATAAAAGAAGGCATAGAAATCTACATGAGGATGAAGATAAAAATTCAGTCTAAAAATGATTGGATCAGATATCCTATTGGAACTCCAGATACTCCTGATTAAACTCCATTTAATAATGAATCTATCCCTCCAAAACACATGTTTCTGAGACCATACTATAAACTCAGCTTTGTGCTGGTAACTGGACAGAAATATATTAAATAAGATATAAGGTGATCCCTGCTCCTTAGGAACATTCAAGACCTTTAGAAAAACAATTTTTATTTGCATGGGCCATTGTATAACACCTATTATTGGGCACAGTAACTGCTAATACAGATCTATAGTGTCTTATGTATAATTCATAATTCCTTCTACACAATTCTGAAGTATAAAAAACTCTTTAAAAGGAAAGTTTTCCGTAACACATTTGGAAGCAAAATCTGACATGACCTGAGCTCCTCTGATGACAAACACTGACCTCAAATGATCTGAGGCTATTTATATAGTTCATTTATCGCAATTCATGTTTGACATGACTCAGGATATAGATAGAACTACAGAATAGTATTATTTTTCATCATGAGGCACTGACCCAGATCTCACTGTTGATGTTATAAAATATATTGTATGTTCACCATATTTCTAAAGTCAGAAAAATCTCTAAATCTTGAAATGGCCTCAAGGTTTCAGGAAATATATGAGGATATCTAACATAAAGAAGCAGTAAACTGAATGAAGCTTTTGAGATATAAAGTTCAAAAAGCAAAGTTCCAGTTTCGAAGTGAAGAGATGAAGAAAGTGGTCAGTAAATAATCAGCAAGGAACACTGAAAGGTAAAAACCTCAGAAAGGTAGATGGAAACAAGGAAATCAACATGCAGAACACAAAAGAACCCATTGTGGAAGCAGAAGGAAGCCCAGATAAGCAAGAATATAGGGCTGGAAAGCAGGATGGAGATGGAAGAGGAGAGATGAGAATGAGGAATTAAATTTCAATAAATCGGGGGGAAAAAAAAAGGACAGGAAACTAGTTAAGTTTTTACTAGTGAAATCAATGCAGAATTTTTAGTGATGAGTATTAATGATGAGTCTTGGATTAAAGAGTGATTTATCTGGCAATAATATGCAGAAGAAATTCAAGGAGCACATTGTAGGCATAGATTTCTACTGGAGGAGCCAGGAACCAGTTACCAGGTGTGAGAGATGAGGGACTCTGATGATAGTGGAGGAGGGATTGCAAAATAACATGCTACTTTTTCTCTCTTAGCCATTCTGAAAATTGGAGAAGATTTCTAAAAGCTTCTTTAGATGGTTACTCCAGGTTTTCAGTATAGTTTTAGGTAGGGTTACCTGAAAATACTTGAATAAATAGATAGATCACTCTTAAATCCAGGTTTATCATACTACTCATCACTAAAAATGCTAAAATGCTTAGGCAGACTTAACGACTCCTCTCACCGACTGCACTGAATGTATATCTTCCTTGTAGCTAACTCACAACACATGGAATCTTTATTTTAGTCTGGTGACAATATCAAGTGACCATGAGAAAAAACAAACTAGCAAAAAACACTACATTGTTCTCAGTAGGGTTATATGAATTCATTGTACTTATAACTTAAAGAGTTTGAAAGTAGGCTACTTTACAGATACCTCAATATTTAGTATTCATCATACCAGCATGGTTCAGATGCTAAAGGCATTAATAATTTCTCTACTTTGAAGAGAACAGAGCTAAGTTTTTGCAAACATATAGTATCAAGACAAAGTCATATGGTCGGTCATGTCCTCACTTATATACTTGGCCAGTCTAACATGATCCATTTTCTTTCTTTTTTTTTTATTTTTTAAAAGATTTATTTATTTATGCATATGGAATTGGGGTACAAGCAGGAGGTACAGGGGCAATGAGAGGATTCACCAGAGATAGAGAGGGGAGAAGGACAGGTAGATTGATGAGGCACACTGCTGAGGGGAGCAGCAGGTGGGTCAGGAGAGGTCTGCTGCTCCATGTGGATCACCTCCAGGGCTGGGGATCAAACTTGCACTGAAGCAGCTGCTGCTAGCTTGCAGTGCTGTGTCCTAATCCATTGCACCACCAGGGAGAGCCCAATTCATTTTATTTTCATTGTCAAAGGGAAAAAATAAACCCTTGCCTTTTAAAATCACTTAGATTTTAAAAGCTTATTATCTTGTTAAATCTAATGTTTTTGTTTGTTTGTTTTTATTTACTAGGAGAATCTACCTTGTTCTATACTGGTTATTTCAAATGATTTGATCTTTCACACAGTATAGACAGATCTGCAGTAGCAAAGATTACTGGAATTTCCTAGAATTTTTGTAGCTAAGTTAGATAGTACAATGCATTATGAATAAATCCAGAGATAATATTAATCATACAATGGCCTCAAGTGCTAAATATTTAAATAAGCAATAATTTATTATTCAAGATTTTGTTTTATCTCTGTTCAACTGAGAAATTTTTAAATTTCAAGATCTATGAAATCTAATTAACTCTAACCTGTTATAATTAACAACCTCATATCTTTTCAGATTTAAACCATCTTAGAATCTCACTTTATTTCTATAAATTAAATTGCTTCGAACTTTGTTTTCCTTTTTCTAGTGAAATGTGTATGCCATACATAATTGACAGTAGCAGAATCTTCCCAGAAAGAAAGCTAGATTTGGAGGGTTTAAAAACTCTTAGAGGGCCCTACCTGGTATTACAATGGGTTAAAGTGCAGCACTGTAAAGCTGTCTGTAGCCACTGCAGCACTAGTTGATCCCTGGTCAGGGAGGTGACCACATGGCACAGCAGACCTCTCCTGATCACCTGCTGTTCCCCTCAGCATTGTATTTCTGCCTGTTCTGCTCCCCACTATGTCTCCGGTGAATCCTCTCAACTCCCCACACCTTTGGCCTGTACCCCCGTAATTGTATGCACAAATAAATAAATCTTAAAAAAAAATGCTTGAATATCTAAACACTGGATGCCAATCTTAACTTTCTATAAGTCTCAGCAGGTTAGTATCTGCCCTAAACTTTCTTCTCCAAGTTTTTAATTTTTTGAAACTTTTCATATATAGTTATTGAATAATACTGGTTTATAAGGCTCAATAGGATCTATATATGAACTCTCATGCAGTTAGTGGTCTGCTTTTCAAGGGTCTGCTACTTGGTTCATCAGTGATCTACCACCTTAAAATGACAGATAAAATTTATAGCCCACTTTTCAGAAGTGGGAGAGAAAGTTCAGTGACTCTAGAAAAATAATCACAAAAATGTCAAATATCAACATACTTGCACAATACAATTAGTCAGCAACCTTTGTGGGGGGAAAAAAAAAACAATCACACACTGCTACTTTTCTGTTTATAAATCTACACAAGAATTTGGAGTTTTACCCTAGTAACAAAATAAAAATTAGATGCACTTTGATGTAATAATTACATCTATTTTCTTGAATTCCTTAGCATATTTAGTGGGAGTACTTTCTAATTAATGTCACATTCTCTATCACTTTTTAAACACTTCTAATATGCATACAAATTTTTCTCACCATTCTAATTTTTAACAAGTTCTTTCTTTATGTCTATTGTTCAAATCTCCAACTAATTATAAACTTCTTTATGACAATGATCTTGTACTCTTAGTTTATCTCTCTCTATAACTGCAAGGATAATGTTCTGTATACAGTGGGTCTTCAATAATGAACACTGAAATCTGACAGACCATAATTGGAAGTGGCAGACTGGAGCCACCAATCCAGAAGGCACACAGAGCATTTGGGATTTTCAGAATCAGTCTGAATGAGCAAAATGACCTGAAGGCAGTAGGAACAGGTGCAGAGTAACTGAGTCAAGTCCTTGGCAGCTATTTTGACTGTGTGCCTTGGAATGAGGAAAGGATTGGATTAGGTGCTCTGTGAAAGAATTTTAAAATGGTGTGTTTGACCAATATTGAATGGATAATAATCACCTTGATAAAGATTTAAAAGCTAAATTCATTTAAAAGTAACTCTTTCCCATGTTCTCTGAATACAAAGCAGTGAATAGGTATGAAAGACTCAGTGTTTATGGGAAGCAAAGAAGACAGAAGTCTTTCATAGACCTACGGACGTGCAGCAGAATCTGTTCCACTAAATTTGACAAAAGTGAAAGAGGAAGTCACTAGTAGAAGAGAATAGAAAGTTAATTCAAGATTGCATCTTCTCTCTAGATGAAATCTTAAAAGTATACCTTGAAATTGATATTGGACAAAATCCTGTATATGTTACTAAAAAGATACTCTGTGGGTATTTGAAAATTACACGGCATTTGAGTTAAGTCAAAATAGGTGTTAATTTGAATTGTAATAATAATTATTTTAATAATTACTATCTACAAAATAAAATTTTATAAGGTTTATGAACAGAGAAATAAGTCAGATGTATTTTTTGTTCTTAAAGCTAAAATCTATCTATAAATGTACCATCAAACTAACTTAAAGGTGCCTCTTCATTGCCATGATCCCAGAAATATTAGTAAGATATTGTGGAGGGTAGGGCAAGGAAAAATAAAGAATGGATTATTCATCTGTTCCCATTGTGAGGGGGATTATAATTTAATTTTCCTAAGATACTCAGGATAACATTACAATGGTCCTCTGCATCATACCACCCAAGTGGAATAGAAGCTGAGGTAGTGATACCCCAAATCCTATTAACTGCAGTAGGAGGATGTAAGAATGGGCATACTATAGTTCTGGGCAGCTCTCCTGACCATCTGCAACTATGGAGGTGCCCTTTTATTTCGCCTTTCCTAGTGAACTGTCCTTTTAAGTGTAAAAATAAAAATAAAAATAATTACTACAGTTTGGGTACTTCTCAACTCAGATCTTTCACATTCTTCATTTTTATATATGGCAGAACTCTTTAAATATTATCTCTGTGACTATGTAAATGAAAATCAGTTTTCAGTCTCTCTTTAGGAATCATCCTGCAAAAATGAACTTTTTTTTCTCATTTAAAAAAGTAAAAATGCACTAACATTTAATTCTAGAAATTAAAACTTGTTGATATAAAATATTTTGTTAAGTCAGAATGTAAAATTGAACTAAGCCAAAATACTAAAACTGGTCTTAATTAAATACCAATTGTGTCTTCATACGTTAGTTGTAGAAACCTGAGGTAAATGAAAATGGGGTTGTTTTCTGAAAATAGAATTTGAGAGAGACGCAGGAAAATCAAGAAGTAGTTACAGAACAAAGTTGTTCTGCTGATATTATAGTCCATCACTGAGATACAGTCCTATTCCTTTTGTCTCACGGAATAATGGGAGAAGTAGAAAATCATTCAGTTTCTGAAAACATTAACACAGACATTGAAAGAGAAGAAATGTCATACTGGGAGTCTCTTACTTTGTGAACAGAGGAGACAAAAATCTGAGAAATCTGTAGTTTTCCTTCTTTATCTGTTTTGTGCATATAATCAAAGAATGGCTTTTTTTTTCATTTTGTTTTTGTTAAAGTGTACTTACTTCTGAACTATTCAAATGTGCTAAGGCAAAGTGCCCATATAGCTTTTAAGATACTCTATAACTCCATGAATACATCATAAGAAAGGTTATTTTTATAGTTATCAAGAAAACAGAAAACAGAGTAGGTGTAACAAATATTTCTAAAATCTCATTGGTTTAAAAAAAAAAAAAAAAAACAACGGAAAACATTTCCTCTATTAAATCCATCCCAAATGTCCCTTTCATCATGTGGCTCCATAAACCACTGTGTTCTGAGATTCTTTACTACAGCCTCCTATACAGGGATAGATAAACCAAGATTATGAGAGAACAAATGTGGGAGTTACTTCAAGCACTCAATATGGGGTGACATGTATCATTTTATCTACATACCATTGGCCAAAACTAGTATTCCGAATCCAACGAAATGAAAAGAGGCTGTGAAATATGTTTCAGCTGTGTAATAAGGAAATAAGCATTTGTTTGCAAAACTCCACAAAGGTACCTACTACAGGTCATGATTAAAAGTGTAAAATTTGGAGGTGTGTTTCCAGTATTTGAAAGTGGTATGCCAAAGGTTAGTATGTTAGTGTAGTATTCTTAAGTGGTAAAACTAGGACAGGTCCCACGGAATATGTTTTGAAATGAGTTAGATGAACAAGAGGAAGCAATGATATATTTAAACCAAATTTTAAAAATATAAAAACTGAAATGAATAAATAACAAATGAAATTCTACTATACATGTACTTTTCAATATTAAATTATTTATGGGCAGGAAAATAAGATGAAATTAAGCAAGAATGAATATAAGATTTTTGCCTTAAGGTTTCCATTATGATCAACTATATCAAAAATGTTATTAGAATGTCAGTTTTCAATACCTTTTTAAAATGTCAGTGTCTTTAAAAACTGTTTTACCATAAGCAAAATATGTCAATAAAAATACTATTGCTTTAAATTTTTTAAAAATAGGTTTATTGTTATGAACTCAAATTTCTTGATTATAAGGAGTAATAGTTCCCATTTAGACTGTGTGAATCACTCCATATCCATAGTAAAATGGTTGAATTAACTTTACTATAATTTTAGGGAAATACTGACAAAATTAAGAATGTTAAGACAAAAGATCAGAAGGCAAAATGTTTGGAAAATATCTCACACAGAGAATAAGTTAAGTGGAATCTGTTAAAAACTAAAAAAAAATAGTTGAGCAGTCAAACTCTTTCAAAATCCAAAATGGTAACATGAAAGAGTAGATATATTTGTGCATACTAAATGTCATATGAAGTCAATTTTCACTTGACAATTAAGAAAAAAAAACTACAAATGTTGCACAAAAAAATGGACATTTAAAAATTAAAAGCCTGGTTAGAATAAAACACATTATCAACTGCTAAGTATAGTCTATGCAGTACCTTAAAAATAAGGTATATTTGAGAAAATATGATTTATCTCGTTATCTGCCCATTCACACCAAAGCTCTTAGGAATTTTAAGTTTTGTTAGTAGATTGACAGGTTTTAACTTGATAAGAATCTCTATACATTCCCCTTAGCTTCCACTGAAGATCAATTAATGAAATATTTATTTTAGTGTTTTTTTTTTAAATTAGTGATTGTATTTAGTAATTACATCAGTCATGTGCCACACAACTAAATAGCTCTGGTAAGCAAGTATTCTTCATCTGAAGCACACACAAAATTGCAAAACTCTGTCTTGAAATTTATTAATAGGGTAATTACTGTAACAGCAACCCATTTTTAATAAGCTTTTAATTACCATATGAAACATCATTAAGACCTTTCAATCCCAATGCTGATGTTTGGGGAGGAAGGATGGCCGGTAGGTGAGAAAATTAGGCTTAATGAGGTAGATTGAAGACTAGTTTCCTTGCAGAGGTTCATGTTACCAAAATTCCTATTAGTCACTCTACTACTTTTTCTGAACTTTCTTATCCAGAATTCATGTTGTTGAATCTAATACAAATAAAGCCAAACAACTCATTTCCAATAGTTTTAAACTAGGAGTTCATAATTCTATTTTCTAGCATAGGTAAATTGTATTTGGGGAATAAATTAATAACATGTTGGTGTAATCTCCCACTAATTTCTCAGGTGAAAATATAATAAATACATCTAATAGACAAGGGTAAAAATATCACATTCTGAATATAATGAAATGCAGCAATCTACCTAAGTGAAATTAAAGTGTGGAATATGTTTCAGAAATAAGCAGGTTTACAAAATGTTTAATGGATATTGAAGAAGATCTGTCTCGTGTGTGAACAGTATCTGCTACCCATGAAAACTTATTAAACTAATGCCTCTGTATCTAATTTCTTTTTGAATTAAAAATAAGTTCTAATCAAACCCTAACCTTTAAAGTTGTATGACCTCTATTACCCTGTGAGCAATACAGTCATGGCTGAGAATAAGTGAAACATTTAGGTGAATATATCTTCAGGAAAGTGCTTATATTCCCTCAAGAATCTCAAAGTAATACCTATATTTAAGTCTGAGAACTTCAAAATTCACTTTCTCCAAAGAAAAATCACAGGGCTATTGGAATGAATGAGCATTGCTTCTTAGAGAAGGCAAATGAAGCATTTTTAGTATTAGGAGAATGTTGATTCTCATATATAATTAGAAATCATAAAATTATATTTTTTATATTATATATTTAATAAATAGCAGGTAATCATTCAGATGGGTTGAAAACACAGGGAGGAAAATTTAAGTACATTCTGCCAGCTAATCTATCAAATTATGCACTCATTCTTACTCTAAGCCGTTCAGTGCTACTTTCCCAAATATGATTTACTGAATCTCTGTCCCCACTTTGCTAAAGGAGCAGAAAGGGCAAATAAATCAGGAAGGAAAAGAACAAAGTCAAAATCAAGATAGAAGCTACCATCATTAATCTCCCCACAACCTCTCACCAACATCTCTTCCAAGTGTCTACTTCCATGTCCCCCAGTTCCCTGGTACCAGTCCAAGGCCGAGAACCAAATACAGCTACTTCACATGTCTCTGCTCCATGTGCCTCCACCAGGCCTTCTTCTAGATCCCCCTTCCTCCTTCTTCCAGTCTTTTATCTTTCCTTGCTTTTCCCTATTCTGTTCCATCTTTCCTTGGAATCGCCCCTCTTCCTGTACTCTGTTACAATCAAAGAATTACTCCTTATGGAATACCTCTGGCCTTCCCCTTTACTTTTGTAATGGTTACTGTGTCAACAGCTCTGAAGAGTCTGATTGTTTCCGATTTTCTGATGAACAGGCTAGCTTGTCATAATTGCATGGATGCTGACTGAAGACATGACACTTCTGGAGCAGAAACAAGGAATTTTCTTCCAGGTGCAATTTTATTGCACTTCACAGATACTGTGATTTTACAGATTGCAGTACTATGGAATCTCTGAGGTAAGCACCTATGGAGGCCATTTCCCCAACAGCAGATGTCTAATTTGTATCCATGTCACAATTAAGGTATGTCCACTGCTTCTATAGGCATATTTTATTGCACATTTACCCAACTACACTATTGTATAAACATAATTTTCATTTACACTGGGAAACAAAAAATATTGTATTGTGTGACTCAATTTAATGTGATATTACCTTACTGAAGTTGTTCGGTGCTGTTTAAATGTTGATATCTATATTCTTTATCTGTTGAACATTTTATAACAAACAAAATCTGACAATAAAGTACAATATTATTGCTTTAACGTTTTTAAAGAGCTAAGCAAGGTTTCTTAGTGAAAGCTCCAAATTTTTGGTTATAAGGAACAATATTTCCCATTTAGACAGTGCCAATCAGTTCACGAGTTCTCCTTTTCCCGCAATTTTCATGGGGTGATCTGGGGGCAACACAAGTAAATGTTGTAACACAGTTAATGAATCCTGAGTTTAAGAAATTCCCTATTTTAGAAAGGTCACATGAGCAAACCTGCCCAATCTTTGCCCTAGAGGGAGACTTTGTCTATATTATCCTGGTCAGGAAACAAACAGACCTTCTGCCCTGAGGCAGACAATTTCTCCAATATCCAAGGCTGCCAGATCCACAAACATCCTTGAAAAAGAGCTCAGGACAAAAATAGTCAAATGACATATAAGAATGACACAGAGTTTTGTTTCAAATTTTATCCTTAAAACTGTAATATAAATCTATTTCTTTCATGTTAAGAGTCCACACTCACATCTCACTCCTGGTGCTACATATGCAGTGCCATTGGGTGGAATTATTTATGTTATTTATCTAATTGCTTAAACTAAATGAATTATACATTTCACTTTGTCCCTTTAAGTAGTTTAAACTCAATTAACACATTATATACTAATTTATTTTTTTTAACCTCACAAAATGTATTGGAACCCATATTTTGAAAAGCCACTCAAATATGTGCCGAATGAAAAAAATCAAACTGATTTTTTTTTAAGGTTTCATCCTAAATATATTAATAAATGCTGGTGAAGAGTAACTTGAAAGAGTTGTATTCTATTAAGTTTGGTAAAAAATTAGAATATGGTACCAACGTTCTCTTTGCTATTGCTTATCTTTTATTTTTATCTTTTCAATGAAATTTATTTTGTGTCAGATATTAAGGACTATCAATTCTTACAAAGACATAAAAAAAGTGTGACTACAAATATCATCTTACAACTCAGAGTTGATAACAACTTTTGATAAACCACTTGGAATGCATTAATTTTAATTCCTAGTTGGTTAACAACAAGAACCCCGAAGGCAAAATCTTCAGCTTTACATTTAAGAATTAAAAAAATATCAAATTATACATGCACATAGTTTAGAAAGTCAAATAATTACATAAATACAACCTCACACATTTCCAACACCCAAAGGCAAGTTTTTCTAGTGCTTCTTTTAACCATTAAAAAAAAAATTCCTTTCATATTTACAATGCTAAACTGCTATTTATAGATTTTTTTTTTTTTTAATTTTCACATTACCTTCCTTTTGAAATGAAGGCTTTAGCTTACTTACCTTCTCCCACCTTCTTTATGCTCACTCTAGACTTCAGTTTAGGGCAATTGCTGTTGCTGTTATTGACTATCAAAGGAATCTTTAGAGATGTTACATTATATTTCAATTACATTCTGTTTCATACAATTACTTCTTTGCCTTCTGTCACAATTTCTTCCTCCATTTTGTGTCATTTAACAATATTAAGCTTTCCAAAAGAATGAAATAATCCTTTCTAAAGTATCAGTCAACCTACCCCTTGTAACTCTTTTCTGAAGAAAACCTTCATGGTGCCTTTTCCAGCTTCAATCTACTTTGGTTGCTCTTGAGGCCCAATGCACAGTTATTGTCATGGTGGCTTGCTTCATTACAGTCCTGGGGTTTCATTCTATATTCTTCCATAATAATATTTAAAAAAAAATACTACTCTTTATTCAATTCTTAGGTTTCTTCCATAACTTGCATATTATAAATAGTGCTTATATTCCTATATAAGGAATATAGGAGTACATATATTCCTTTGAATTAGTGATTTTGAATTTGGGGGTGTTGATACCATTAAGTGGCATTGCTTAATCAGCTAGTAGCTCCATTATTAATATTTTGAGAACCCTCCATACTGTTTTCCTTAGGGAATGGAAAACTCTATATTGAATCTTCACTATTACTACTGCCATACAGCATAGTATTGAAGTCCTAGCTAGAACAATGATGAAAGAGAAAGATACAAAAGGAATCCAAATTGAGGAAGAAGTAGTAAAATTATCACTATTTGATGACATGATAATATACAAAGAAAATGCAATGGAATCCAGTGAAACACTATTAGGATATAAATAAACCATAGCAGAGAAAAGTGACACATTGTAAAATAAATCTACAAAACTATATACAAACAATGAACTAAACAACAAAGAAATCAAGAAAATAATGCCCTTTACTGTGACATCAAAAATAATGCATACATTGGAATAAACTTAACAAAGGAGGTAAAGGTCTATGTAATGAAAACTATAAGAAATTATTAAAAGAATAAGATAGAAAGAAGTAGAAAGATATTTCTGCTGATGATTGGCAAATTTAAATAAAATGGGCTCCTTACCTAAAGCAAAATACATATTTAATGCAATCTCTATCAATATTTCATTGGCATTCTTCAAAGATATAGAAGAAACAATATAAGAATTTACATGGAAACACAAAAGACCCTGAATAGTCAAAGGAATCTGAACACACACGCACACAGAATAGAGGCCTCAAAGTATCAGACTTCAAACTATACTCCAAAACTATAGTAGTCAAAATAGTATGGCATCCGACTAAAAAAAGACAGACACACATACCACTAGAACAAATCTGAGGGTCCAGAAACAAAGTCAATTTATATGGACATTTAATCTACAATAAAGGCATTAAAGAGCATACATTGAAAAAAGGAAAGTCTTAATATAAACAAATGGTGTTATGAAATCTGGACAATCAGAAGCAAACAGAATGGAAGTACACCATTATCTTATGTCACATACAAAAATCAATTTGAAATGGACTGAAGACTTTAAGATTAGAAACCATAAAATGCTTGAGAAAAAAGCATTAATAAAATACACTATGATATTGGCTTTAGTAATATATTAGAGACCTAGATCCTATAGCAAGGAAAACAACAACAACAAAAATATATAAATACATGAGACTATATAAAACTACAATGTTTTTGCACAGTGAAAATAAACTATAATTAAAATAAAGACAGGCTACTAAATGGGAGAAGATATTGTGCATCACACATTAGAGAAGTTGCAAATATCCACACTCCACAAAGAAAACTCAACAAAAAGAAGACAAGAAACCCAACAATGGGAAGAACACCTAAGTAGACACTTTGCCAAAGAAGACATAAATTTTCTTTTAAAAATATATACTTCATAGAACCCCTGAGATGCTTTCAGAATTCTTAAAAAAATATGTCTTATAAACTAAAACAGAATATTGTCTCAAAAAATAGTAACACAGAGCAAACTATATTCTTGATTGAAATGTACACACACATACATACTTAGTAATAGTTTTATAAAATCTATGTGGTTCATGGCAGGAGCATAAAAGACCAGGGGAATAATATTAATAACAATAATGAACAACTTATACCAGACACCTTTTACAGGGGTGGAATGGGTAATGGGATAAAAAATGGGGGAGGGGGTGCACAGGACTATGGTGATGGCACACAGGTGAACTGGTGATGAGAAGCCCATAAGGGTTACAACTGAAATAGAAGAAGGTGCAAAATTATGTAAAAATAAATTATTATAATAAAAAAAATCTATGTGGTTCAATTTTCTACTACAAGAACTTTTTAAATTATGTGGGAAAATTGTTAATACAAATTAATAAATATTCCCAAGTTGATCAAAATGTTTCACAAATATTTCAAAATACCCATGTAATAAATATTACTTTACTTTATATCAAATAGCATCGTAGGAGATTCCACTTGTGAGACTAAACTTTCCTCATCAAAACAATATTTTAGTTATAAAACATAGAAATTTACAACTGAAATGTTTTCATTATTTTGAAAATTCTTCAGGACTGATCACGATAAAATTAACACTTTATTGGGCATCTTTTGAAACTATCATGAGGACTCATGACTATAATTTTATTTATTAGAGCTTATTAAATCCAAACCTCAGTTTATAAAGCACATATAAATTCTCACCTGAAGGTGGTTTAATATTTTGAATTTAATTGCTTCCCAAGTTCTGTAGATTTTGATGAAAATGCCCACCAGCGGAATCAGTTTAGAAATAGAAATCTACAGTACAAGTGATAATTGTAAAATCATTCTCCAGACAGAACAAAATCATTGTATTGACTTAGCATTTCTTAAAACATATAAAGTAAAAATAATTGAACAAAAGCTTTTTTTTTATTTGTTTATGGTTCACAAAAAATGAATTTCTATTCAGTCTACTGTCAAATAAATATCCAACCACAGATTGCTCCTAAGACTACAATACTATTTTAGACACCAGGATTGCCAAATCTAAATACAACATTAATATCCTATTACTGTTGCTCTTAAGAAGAGAAAACAGGTTTTAAATCACAAAGATTAATACAGAGAAAACATAAACCTAAAAATTCTAAATCTTCACTCAAAGTTATATTTGGAACACATGTGTACTTCAAATTTCATTTGTGAAGTTTTCTTATCAGTCAAAATATTTTGGAAAATATATGAAAGAATTATTTTTCCAATTTTTCAAGAACAGGCATTAAATACTTAAGATGTATGTCTAGAACATTATAAAGATGGACATGAAAGTAAAATATTACCTTGAAAACTTACGTTAGGTATCACAGATTCTATAATTCAATACTCTTTTATCAAATAACATAATTATATACAACTTTCTAATAATTTCTGGCCACCAAGAATGTACCAAAAATAGTGCTTTCTATGGTACTCATCACAGTGATATTTCACTTAATAATATAGATCCAGATGTTCTGTCAAGGACAGTTAATGTGGAACAAATCCATAAGGACGTTAAAGAAGAGGACTAGAATACAATGCCTTCAGCATGATGGCTTCCAAAGGGAAACAAGCTTTCAAAAACGAATAGATCTTGGGAATGGGAAAACGGGTGAGAGCAGTGCTATGATTTCCAGCTTACATTTTCACTATGAACTGAGGTACTATGGCACAGAGCTGGACAGTAAAAGAACATATGAACATATGGAACAAAGTGGTATTATGCAAAACAAAACTGAAAAAGCCTTGCAGTAACAAGAGGAGAGAAGGGTACCTTTTAAAAATTTAAAAGAGTTAAAGATTGTATGGCTTTAATTAGTTCTGGTGAGGAAAAAAGTAAGGAGACCTAAAGAATTTTCAATTTATATATTAATATCAAGAAATATGAAAATGTGATTAAGAATAAATAAACAAAAAAACAAGAACCCACTCCAGGTGATGAATCATTGCCCTAAGTACTGATTACTTTCAACAGAGTTGGATCGCAGACTCCACAAAGAGTTTTTTCATTCACAAGCCAATTAAAAAATCATTTCTGTGTTTAAAAATGTGTGCATTTACAAGCTTTATATGAAGAAATGAAGTATATTCTTACAAAGGTTTGTTTTGGCTTAAATTTCCTCCTAAATAAAAATAATGCAATAAAAAACACAGTAAAAAACTTTAAAAGAGAAGTATATCCATTCAAGATTTATTGGTGGATTTTGGCCACAATTATTGTGTTATTAATCTGATTCTTAAATGATCTAAAATAAATATGTATTGCTTCATAAAAACATCACAAATTTTAACAGATTCTTCAAGAAGTGTAACTAGCTATCAACTTTACATTCTCCTGAAAATTTTTTTTGAGGGGGTAATAGCCTAAATTTTCTCAATAGACTTAACAATGCACACATAGATTTCAAAATGTAACAATGAAGAAATCTATAGCAGCTTTAACCAGAGATTTCTGGTGTATTTACTTACAGTACACATCCACTCGGATCGACTTTATCGCTGGTGACCCCAAGCCATTCTCTGCTTTACAGTAATAACGGCCTCCTTGGTGTCGTTGAATATTTGTAATCCTCAAAGTTTCATTGAAGACACTTGAGTCTTGGAATCTGTCAGAGGCACTTCCTGCTGTTTTGGTCCACCTGATCTGAGCAAGCATCAACAAAGATTGTTACTTTAGGTTGGTTTTCTCACAGAAAAATCAAGTAGTAACTACTAATTTGAAAACTTGCTTTCAGAATTGCTACGATGCCATTCCTAGAAAATATTTTGAGTTAATATATACAACTAGTTTATAAAATGTTAATGCAATGTCATCATTGCCTCATGTATATAATTCTAATTCAAATGCATAGACTCCAGTGATAGTTTCATTAGTGTGAAGGGAAGGTAAATAGGACATAAAGGAAAAGTATTACAAAGAACAGTAGTACACTGGCCACATGGATTGGTGTCTATTTTTATTGATACTTTAACTTTTTTTTCAGATTTTTCAAACCCTGGAAGACATGGTTTATTTATTTAGTACAGGCAGTACAGGTAACAAAGGCTCTCAATTTCTTTTTTGAAATATTTATTGTTTCATTTTAGATTTCTTTTAGAAGCAATTTAAACATACAGGGCAATTTAAATGTATCACTAGCATGGCTTTTGGATTAATGAATAATTTTATATTCTTGGTTGATGAAAGTAATTCTGGGTTTTTTTAGTTTTGTTTTTAATAAACCCAAAGATGTATCATTTGCATTAAAAATGAGATTTCACTTTACATCAATAACTATTTTTTTAAATGTACAAACTTTTCAAAGAGAACATTTCTATTAAACTGTGAAAACACTATGAATACCTAAAACATTCATTATAAACAATACCATTCTTTTAAACACAGCTGTGTACAACAGATTTACTTTTTACTGGCAATAAAGACTGACATTCAACTCAAATTTTGTTTTTTAGTTATTAAAACCTGAACAAAAGCCACATGATTGACTATGAAGTGATACAATATAGACAGTAAAAGAACTTTTTTTCTCTCCCTGTTCCTGCTGTATAATATATTTATGTTTGTTTATTTTTGGCTTGAGAAATGGCTGAAGAAAATCCTCTGGTCAAATACATACAAAAAAAAAAAAAGAGAGAGAGAGAGAGAAAATGTAACAAAAGACTGAGTCTTCATGTTTGAAATCCTGTAACAATGGGGGTATTTATGCTGTATCTAACAAAATGTAAATTAGAAGCTCTAATTTAATCAAATTAAAATTACCTTAAAAAGATCCCAACATTAGTATGAATATCATTGCTTGACCTTAGTTGTGTATGAAATAGAACTATTATTTATAGATTAAAAAAAAGAAATTTAAAAATAAATTATCAATTATTTATGAAACCCCTTCTATGTACATCAAATACATATAAAAGTAAATAATGTACTACTTGATTTTGAACCAATTATACATTAAAATGCTTATAAAATGACAAGGTATAAAAAGAGACTGGTATGATAGATACTATTTCTATGAGGAAATCTAGGGTTTTATTTTAATTCAAGTTGTCAATATATAAATAGTAAATAGAGAAGATTTAAGTAAATTATTAAAAATATTTTGTTCAGGCCCTCCCTGGTGGCGCAGCGGGTTAAAGCACAGCACTGAGAATCTGAAGCCACTTCCGTATGAGTTCGATTCCCGCCTGCCGCCTGCCCCGGAGGAGACCACATGGCGAGCCAGACCTCTCCTGACCCGCCCGCTGCTCCCCTCAGCAGTGTACTTCGTCGATCTGCCTGTTCTGCTCCCCACTCTGTTTCTGGTGAAGCCTCTCACCGCCCCTGAGCCTCTGGCCTGTACCCCAGTTCTGTATGAATAAATAAATAAATCTTTAAAAAAAAAATAAAAAAATATTTTGTTCATATGTAGAGCTACTAATTCCCTCTAAGAGATATTTCTAAGCTATAAACTAAGACATGATTACAATAATGATAATTTTTTATTACCCCCATAAAGTACTATAATTTATTTTGAAAAGCAAATATTTCAAAATAAAAAAATAAGTTCAGGATAAAAAGAGTTAGAGAAATTGCCTAACTCAAATATTAAAAATGTTAATAAGAGCCTGTACATGTCATGTATGTGAGAGACAGAGTGAGATAAGATAGACTGAGAAAGAGCAAACTATGATACAATCTATTATTCATCAAAATTTATTTTCTTAGTACACCTTTGCTTTAAAAAAATTATTAACGATCACAAATAGCTTCTGTTTATTTGGATTATATTCATTCATAATTACTGCATTATTTTATTATTATACTATCCATAATCATCATATATATGATAGTATGACATTGGAAAGAATGTAAATATGAGAGAAATGGTTATAAACTGGTTTAATAAGTGAATGGACTCACTAAAAACAAAGTACAAAACATACTACTAAAGAAAAGAACAAAAACAATGAACAGAAAGGAATACACTCTGATCTGTGTAGAAAGCACACATACATGTAGGTATACAAATATGGTTTGATATTTTATTAGACATATAATTACATGAATCTAACACTGATTACCTCTAAAAGTGAACTTTGCAGTAAATAAGAGAATAATGAAAGTTTTTTTTTTT